>NW_024070208.1:81235511-81563980 GCF_014754425.2 Oryx dammah | reverse complement strand
CCGAACCGGGCTCCGTTTGGGGAGAGGAGGAGCCACCGGACACACAGCTGCGCGCTCCCGCTAACAGCCTTGGCCTTGGCCTTGGCCTGTGTTCCTTCAGAGATATTACTGGAAGTCTATCTGAAGAGCAGGGAGCGAAAGCTCTGTAAACATGCAGCCCCTAGCTGTAAAAACACTCTGGATTTCGTCTAATGGATGGTAAAGGAGAGCTGGACATCTCATCACTCCTGACGTACCTCGTTTCTTTGGAAACACTCAGGCAAATACATGTTTATGCTCCTCGTCATCCCGCCCCGGTTGGAGCCTCCGCTGGGCCGTGTCTTCCTCCCCATTAGTACCCAGTCGTCTTCCGCGTGTGGGGACGGTCACGGAAGGCCTTCCTTCCTGCAACCACAGCGGCGATCTCCCCTCATCATCTGGGTCAGGCAGGCCCAGTGCCTTCCCGAGCTCCTCTCTCTTCGCTCCGCATCCTCAGCTCACACTGGCGTGCACAGCCTCCTGACCTTGCTGCTTGTGTAAAGGTGCGGACCGTGTCTCCAGCCTCCTCAGACCTTGAGTAGGGCAGGGCTTTCGTGTTCACGTGAGTCTTTAGTTTGGAATCACATCCGCATATAACTTTTCTGTTTTCTTTCCCGAAGTACCATTGGATGGATATTCATAATGAGGGACAATTAGAAGTTAAGGCACACATTGATTTGTAGCTTTGAATACCAACCTATGAAATGAAACTTCTGACAACGCATCAAAGAATTCATGAGCCTAATTGTGAGGATTTGTGTGACAAGTGCATCTAATGTCATTACAGCACAGTTAGATCCTGAAACCTTCATATGTGACTAAACAATTAATTTCACAAGCACTGAACCTTCTGTCCTTGTTTACTGTGTGAAAGAGAAAGTGCACTTTTGAGGTTAATTGTTGCTTTCACTGCTGACATGCCCTCTTTCTTTGCACCCCTTCAGGATTGCCTCTGACCCATGATGTACTTGTGAAAATTGATATTCATGGTTTATGGGCTGCAGGGAATGATTTAAATGGTGACTAATCCCTGGAGGTGTTCAATATTGTTAAGCATGCATGCTGAATAAGGGCCAAACATTTTAAAATGATAATTGTGAGGATATAGAAACCATGTTAAGCCTGTCCAGGCTAACATTTATTTTATTTTTTGTTAAATGTGGAGCCTCTATCATGATTTTATGTAAATATATCTAGTTTATATATATTATATACATCTGTATCAATTTTTATATGCATTGATGTTAAACTAATTTAATATTAATTATGACTCATTCTAATAATCTGCATCTTTGCTTACCATACATCTTTGCTCCTCCAAGTACAATCCATGGACCAGCAACATTGGCAGCACCCAGGAGAACTTGTTAACGATGTGAAATTCAGCTGCTGCCCTGAACTACTTAGTCAAACTTAGTGTTAACGAGGACCCCCACCCTAAAGTTTTCTATGCATATTGAAGTTTGAGGGCTGTTCTCCATCTCTGTGAAAAGTATTCTTTGTTGATGAGAATTAGTATTTGGTTTTGAAACACTTGCGTTCCCTGTTGCTCAGCTGGTGAAGAATCCATCTGCAATGCTGGAGACTCTGGTTTGAATTCCTGGGTCGGGAAGATCCGCTGGAGAAGGGATCGTCTACCCACTCCAGTATTCTTGGATTTCCCTGGTAGCTCAGCTGGTAAAGAATCCACCTGCAATGTGGGAAACCTGGGTTCTGTCCCTGGATTGGGAAGATCCTCTGGAGAAGGGAACTGGAGAATACCCCTCCGGTATTCTGGTTTGAAGAATTCCATGGACTATTCCATAGGGTTACAAAGAGTTGGACACAATGAGCAATTTTCAGTATGAAACACTGCCATTGTTTTGAGGAAGTTTGAGTCCCTAGGAAAATAATTTAATATTTTTCATAACAAAGTCTTCAGATATTACCTGGAGATTTTACTCTCAAGTCACACAGATGAAATATTGTGAAGAAATATTAAACATATGTCTTTAATAACTTAAAAGACAAGATTTTATTAGATACTCTGTGTTTGGCAGGGCTCTTATCCCTGAAAGTAGGCCCTTTCTCATTAGTGACCCCTTTGTTCTTAGTGGTCATATCTACATTTTATGAAGAAATCTACAGGACTGTCATAGAGTTGTGTATGAATAAAAATTTTGGCCAAGTGGATTTGCTGGATTATGATTTCCATCGCTCCTTAAGGTCTCCTGGTGATGCTGCTGAAGATTTGAGTTCTGAGACGAATTCTGCCTGCTGAAACCAATCAATGCTCGGTCTGCAGCAAACTGTAACTTCTCCCTGTGTCTATACATATGTGTGCAAGCACGTGTGCACTCAGGCAGACTTAGAACCAGTTTTGAGCAGCTCTAATTCTTGATGAAAATGAAAATGGAGAGTGAAAAAGTTGGCTTAAAGCTTAACATTCAGAAAACGAAGATCATGGCATCCGGTCCCATCACTGCATGGGAAATAGACGGGGAAACAGTGGAAACAGTGTCAGACTTCATTCTTGGGGGCTCTAAAATCACTGCAGATGGTGACTACAGCCATGAAATTAAAAGACGCTTCCTCCTTAGAAGAAAAGTTATGACCAACCTAGATAGCATATTCAAAAGCAGAGACATTACTTTACCAACTAAGGTCCGTCTAGTCAAGGCTATGGTTTTTCCTGTGGTCATGTATGGGTGTGAGAGTTGGACTGTGAAGAAGGCTGAGCGCCGAAGAATTGATGCTTTTGAACTGTGGTGTTGGAGAAGACTCTTGAGAGTCCCTTGGACTGCAAGGAGATCCAACCAGTCCATTCTGAAGGAGATCAACCCTGGGATTTCTTTGGAAGGAATGATGCTGACGCTGAAACTCCAGTACTTTGGCCACCTCATGTGAAGAGTTAACACATTGGAAAAGACTCTGATGCTGGGAGGGATTGGGGGCAGGAGGAGAAGGGGACGACAGAGGCTGAGATGGCTGGATGGCATCTCTGACTCGATGGACGTGAGTCTTGAGTGAACTCCGGGAGATGGTGATGGACAGGGAGGCCTGGTGTGCTGCGATTCATGGGGTCGCAAAGAGTCGGACACGACTGAGTGACTGAACTGAACTGAATAGTTTCGTCTGTCTGTCAACCAAAGTTATAGGAACTGTGGCAGTTAAGAGAGGTCAATAGAGAACAATTCTGGCCTTCCAGACATTTGTAATCTAGTGTGCAACATAAACTGAGCAGAAATTGTACCCATATGACATATAACAAAATAGCCCCTGATTACTTTGGATCGGGTAATGAAAAAGACATTTTTTTTTTTGATAAATTGATATTGAACCTTAAAAGATATGTGGCAATCCAACAGGTAGAAAAAACCAAGCACATTTTGATTGGAAACAACAAGGTGAGCGAAGACAAGAAACCAAATATGGTGTGGCCTGGAAAGGAAATAATTCCACTGAGGAAAATAGTGGAGAGAAGACATTGGAAGCTAGCTTCTGCAAGGGTCAGAGACTAAGCTGAACGCTGCATTCTGTTCAGAAAGTGAAAGGGGGCCATGGACAAGGCTGAGTGGGGAGGGTCATATGATCTAAACAGAGCCCACACAGAAGAATCCGGCAACACACACACAAAACGCCTTCGTGATTTTTAAAGATTTTTTGCTCCTTTTTGATTTAGGGAGTTGATTTACTCAGGAAATTATTTAAAAATATCTTCTCTCTTGAGCATTAGCTCTCATGTGATAACAGCTCCTGGAGAATTTCTATAGCTTCAGGGTTCTCACAAGTAACTAGATATCTTGTTTTTGGTTTTAAAGCTGAAATGTATCACACATTTAACTCTTTGCCCTTATAATTTATCTAAATTTATCAACGATTTTAGAGCTGAGATTTGAGATTATATTCAACGACCAAAGGAAACACACAGGATTGTTGCTACATATCACTTGGCCAGAAGACTTAATTCTTTTCATGAAAAACTCCCAGAAAAAAATGAAAACTAAAAGGAAAATAGCAAAAATTAAAGAAAGAGAATTTTACTTACCATCATTCCATAATATTTGTGTCTTCTCACTTTTCTAATAGCTTAAGTATATAAAGATATTATTCTTGAAAACACTGGGAGACTGAAAATACTCGAGTGGATTAGGAGACACATATGGAAAGAAACTTGTTAACACAGTTAACTAGAAAATCATGTAGTCTTCGAAAGAAAACATCATGAAGAAGCATCTTCTTCAACTTTCATATGAAGGACAGCAATCCTCTGTTTCCTTTCTGGTTTCATTTCCATCCAGGTTTTTTTAAAGTCTTTATTGACAACTTTTTTCACTGATATTTTTAAGACAGTATCTGGAAAGCCATTTTATCTTGAGTTGATTGGGAATTAGAAAAGAACCATCTCTAAACAAGTTCTACGTATTTGTCTGTGTGTGTGTTAGTTACTCAGTCGTGTCTGACTCTTTGTGACCCCATGAACTGTAATATACCAGGCTCCTGTGTCCATGGGTTTCTCCAGGTAAGAATACTGGAGTGGGTTGCCATTCCCTTCTCCAGGGGATCTTCCTAACGTGGGGATTGAACCCAGACCCTGATCCCAAGCTAGGAAATTGGGAACTCATTTTTTATTTTTGCTTAGAACTTTGGTATTTCTTTAAGCTCAGATTCTTCAAATGTTCCGTACATGGTATGATATATTTGTGTGTGTGTTTGTGTGTATATACAATTTCTACTTACTCTGATAGCCCTTTTTTGGATGAGTTCTCAGGAAAGTACCAGCACATGTAAATGAGATCAATGACTTTTCAGATAATTGCATTAGAAAGTCACACTCATGTATCTAATTTCACTGCTATTCCAGAAGTAAAATATAAATTTCACTTCAAAAGTAGGAAAATAACCTCAAAATAAAACAGCTTCTATCTGATAACACCTTAATTTTATTATATATAGGAAAACTCTGTGAAGTATTGTCATTTTTTCCCCCATCCTCTTCCCATGTATTAGAGAAAATCTCTTCATTAACAGATCACAATATTGAAAGCAGCCTTCTCTGCGACTTCTGTTTAGTTCATATCTCTTTCTAAAATGACCTATTGGAGTTGAACACAGTACTCTTTTTTTTTTTTCAGATTTTATTTTATTATTATTATTTTTTTACTTACAATATTGTATTGGTTTTGCCATACATCAACATGAATCCTCCACGGGTGTACACGTGTTCCCAATCCTGAACCCCGCTCCCACCTCCCTCCCCATACCATCTCTCTGGGTCATCCCAGTGACTGAAAATAGAACTGCCTTATGACCCAGCAATCCCACTGCTGGGCATACACAACGAGGAAACCAGAATTGAAAGAGACACGTGTACCCAATGTTCATCGCAGCATTGTTTATAATAGCCAGGACATGGAAACAACCTAGATGTCCATCAGCAGATGAATAGATAAGAAAGCTGTGGTACGTATACACAATGGAGTATTACTCAGCCATTAAAAAGAATACATTTGAATCAGTTCTAATGAGGTGTATGAAACTGGAGCCAATTATACAGAGTGAAGTAAGCCAGAAAGAAAAACACCAATACAGTATACTAACGCATATATATGGAATTTAGAAAGATGGTAACGATAACCCTGTATGCCAGGCAGCAAAAGAGACACAGATGTATAGAACAGTCTTGTGGACTCTGTGGGAGAGGGCAAGGGTGGGATGATTTGGGAGAAGGGCACTGAACACAGTACTCTTAAGTATAGTCCTCTGTTTGGACTCACTCCCTGAGAAATGGTGGCCAAATAAGCATTAGGTATTTTTGTCAGTGTAAGCATTCTGTTTGCTCACGTAGCACTCAGAAGAAGCTGTCAGCCCTGCCACTCCACATCATCTCTGCAGTTAACTTTTTGACCCTAAAGGCAATTCTTTATATTTATTATTTTCAGTTGTATCTTTTGTACTGATTTTGTTCTAGTAATGCATTCTGTTGAGAACTTTCAGAATAATTGTGATAATTTTTTTTTAATTTAGATATATTTGATATATGTGCTGTGTTGTGCTTAGTCATTCAATTGTGTCCAATTCTTTGTGACACCCTGGACTGTAGCCCGCCAGGCTCCTCTGTCCATGGGGATTCTCCAGGCTAGAATACTGGAGTGGGTTGCCATGCCCTTCTCCAGGGGATCTTCCCAACCCTGGATTGACCTCAGGTCTTCCACATTGCAGGTGGATTCTTTACTTTCTGAGCCACCAGGGAAGCCTAAGAATACTTAGTGGGTAACCTATCACTTCTCCAGGGGAATTTGAGACCCACAAATCAAACTGGGGTCTCCTGCATTGCAGGCAGATTCTTTATCAGCTGAGCTGCCCATAGATTACATTTATTTCATTATGTTGTACATATAAATATTTGTATATATTTCAAATAATTAGAACAATAAGTCTAGTTAACAGGCAGCACCATACATAGTTACAGAATATTTTGTGTGATGAAGTCTTTTAAGGCCTATTCTCTTCAGTTCAGTTCAGTTGCTGAGTCATGTCTGACTCTTTGCGACCCCATGAATTGCAGCATGCCAGGCCTCCCTGTCCATCACCAACTCTCGGAGTTCACTCAGAATCATGTCCATTGAGTCAGTGATGTCATCCAGCCATCTCATCCTCTGTCATCCCCTTCTCCTCCTGCCCCCAATCCCTCCCAGCATCAAAGTCTTTTCCAATGAGTCAACTCTTCACATGAGGTGGCCAAAGTACTGGAGTTTCAGCTTTAGCATCATTCCCTCCAAAGAACACCCAGGGCTGATCTTTAGGATGGACTGGTTGGATCTCCTTGCAGTCCAAGGGACTCTCAAGAGTCTTCTCCAACACCACAGTTCAAAAGCATCAATTCTTCAGCGCTCAGCCTTCTTCACAGTCCAACTCTCACATCCATACATGACCACTGGAAAAACCATAGCTTTGACTAGACAGACCTTTGTTGGCAAAGTAATGTCTCTGCTTTTGAATATGCTATCTAGGTTGGTCATAACTTTCCTTCCAAGGAGTAAGCGTCTTTTAATTTCATGGCTGTAGTCACCATCTGCAGTGATTTTGGAGCCCCCCAAAATAAAGTCTGATACTGTTTCCACTGTCTCCCCATCTATTTCCCATGAAGTGATGGGACCAGATGCCATGATCTTCGTTTTCTGAATGTTAAGCTTTAAGCCAAGTTTTTCACTCTCCACTTTCACTTTCTTCAAGAGGCTTTTTAGTTCCTCTTCACTTTCTGCCATAAGGGTGGTATCATCTGCATATCTGAGGTTATTGATATTTCTCCCAGCAATCTTGAATCCAGCTTGTGCTTCTTCCAGCCCAGTGTTTCTCATGATGTACTCTGCATAGAAGTTAAATAAGCAGGGTGACAATATACAGCCTTGACGTACTCCCTTTCCTTTTTGTAACCAGTCTGTTGTTCCAAGTCCAGTTCCATGTCTTAGTAACTTCCAAGTACATATTAAAATAATATTAACTATAGTCATAGTTCTATACATTACATCCCCTTGACTTATTTATTTTATAGCTAGAAATTTGAACTTTTTAACTTCCTTCACCCATTATAAATTTTATTGCTGAAGTTTTCAGGCTGTCAAAAAATTGAACAGTTACATAGAGTTTTTTTCAAAAGACATTATGTGTATCTTTAATATGTCACATTTCTTTCTTGACATAAATAAAAAGTGAATTAGTTTTATGTAATTAAAAAAAAATCTGCCAGGTTGAAATTTTGGCAAATACAGCTTAGGATTTCTTCATCAACTACTCAACATTTTTTATAATGCCTATTTCGAGCAAAAATTATGTAATTGCATACACTTAATGTATAGAACATAGTGGTTTGATATACACATAAATAATGAAATGATTGCTACAGTCAAGCTAATTAGCATATTCGTATTATCTCCTGACACAGTTACCATCTTGTGCGTGTGTGATGAGTGCACCTGAAATCTCTTCCGTTGTATTTCCTGGGTTCAGCACAGAATTACTGAGTGTGGCCGCCCTGCCTGCATGTCAGCCTTGCTCATTCTACATAACTGCACTTCGTGCCTGCACCCTTTTATCTGCCTCGCCTCATTCTCCCTCACCCCAGGCCCTGGTAACAACTGTACTGCCCTCTGCGTCTATGAGTTTGACGTTTTTAAAACAAACTTCTATGTGTAAGTCAGATCAGACAGTATTTGTTTTTCTCAGACTGACTTGTTTCACTCAGTATAATATACTCCGGGTTCATCCACGTTGGTGTAGATCATAGTATTTCCTTCTTTCTCAATGGGTGAATATAGGTAGATAGGTAGATACAGATATCACATCTTCTTTATACGTCTGTCTGTTGCTGGACACTGAGGTGATTTCCATACCTTGGTTATTGTCAATTACGCTGCAGTGAACAGGGGTGCAGATATCTCTTTGAGATACTGATTTCATTTCCTTTGGATATATACCTGGAATTGAGATTGCTGGATCATATAGTAGTTCTCATTTTTTAAATTTTAATAGTTTTAATAATTTTAATTTTCATAGTTTAATTTTCATAGATTTATATTTGATACATTCTTTAAAAATATTTTTAAGTATGTTATTTATATTAGAGTAGAGCAGGTTAACAATCTATGTTGTGGTAGTTTCAGGTGAATAGCCAAGTGACTCAGCCTTCAGTATACATATTCTCCCCCAAACTCCCTTATTTTTAATCTTTTAAGGCATCTCCATACTAATTTCCATAATGGCTGTACCGTTCTGTGTGTGTTCATTCCACCATAGTTCCCTGAGGTTCCCTCCCACATCTCCTGTCTTTCTGAGAGTAGCTTTTCTTTAACAGGTAAGGGACTATCTCATTATGATTTTGATTTGCATCTCCCTGATGATGCTGAGCACTGTTTCATATACCCATTGGCTATACGTAAGTCTCATTTGGAAAAATGTCTATTCAGGTCTTTCTGTCTATTTTGTCTAAATGCTCTCTTGCCCATTTCTTTGTTGGGTTACTTATTTTCTTGCTGTTTAGTTGAGTTCCTTGTCTATTAACTCATCAAATATATGATTTGCAGATATTTTCTGCCATTCTGTTGGTTGTCTCTTCATCTGTTTTTCCTTTGCTGTGCAGAAGTCTTTTAGTTTAATCAAATGTCATCTGTGTATTTTTGTTTTGTTGCTGGCATTTTTAGGGCCATATCCCCAAAAGCATCGCCAAGCAAAGTCCAAACTTCGCATTGGAGTTTCAGCTTCAGCATCAGTCCTTCCAATGAATATTCAGGACTGATTTCCTTTAGGATGGACTGGTTGGATCTCCTTGCTGTCCAAGGGACTCTCAAGAGTCTTCTCCAACACCACAGTTCAAAAGTTGCTCAACTTTCTTTATTGTCCAACTCTTACATCCATACATGACTACTGGAAAAATCGTAGCTTTGACTAAACAGACTTTTGTTGGCAAAGTAATGTCTCTGCTTTTTAATATGCTGTCTAGATTGGTCATAACTTTTCTTCCAAGGAGTAAGCGTCTTTTAGTTTCGTGGCTGCAATCTCCATCTGCGGTGATTTTGGAGCCCAAGAAAATAAAGTCTGTCACTGTTTCCATTGTTTCCCCATCTATTTCCCATGAAGTGATGGGACCAGATGCCATGATCTTAGTTTTCTGAATGTTGAGTTTTAAGCCAACTTTTTCACTCTCTTTTTTCACTTTCATCAAGAGGCTCCTTATGAATGTGATTTTTACAGTACCACTTATGAAAGAAACTCCTTCTCTCATTGAGTGTTCTTGGTACCTTTTTTCACTGATCAATTGCCATAAGAATGTGAATTTTTGAAGTTTTGGCAAACTCTGCTCCGTATTTCTTCATCTGCTGAAAGTCTTCAAGACAGGGCTGCATTGTTTTTGTCACGATCAAATACATTATTTAAATAAAAGCAGCAACAAGAAAAAATTTATTATTTTGCTTTCAAGAAATTCAACAAGCAATTTGGGATCTGAAAGAACCAAAGGTTAAAGTTCATTGGTAATATCAGAAAATCTGAATGGATTGAAGCTAAATTGCAAAATGAAAGAACCTATAAATATAAACTAGTTAGGGAAAAAATGGCTCTAAAGAAAAATAAATTACTGACTCAAAAAAGTTAAAAATGTGTCAAGATACTAGGAAAGCTCTCTGGAAAAGAAGAAAAAAATCTAAATCAAAGGGCAGATGGCCAAAGGGAGACCCACGCCTACACTGAGTTTTGCTTTATAGAAGAAAGCAGTTTTGTTCTTTTGCTGACTTCTTTATTTAAAAGGCAATCAGTTGGCCATGAACAAATTTTTGAGTGTGAAATTTTTTCTGTAATCTATTTGGAAGTGTTTGCAATATAACCGAGTGACTGAAAAGTAACTATAAATCCCATAAATCAATTTTCATCTTATTAACACATAATACTTATGGCAAATATCTAAATGTTGGCTAATATAGTGGTAAAAGACAATCAGAAAATTAATAGATTGGCAATCTCGTAGAGAAAGGATAAAGATGGTGTTGTGTAATGTGTGTAATAGATACAACATTGAACAGGTATTTAAAGCTTCTGACATACCATTAATTACTGAATTTAATTTAATTTTTTTCATTGTGTATTAGATAATGATTGAATTTCTCTTATGTTAATGTTTTGAAAAAATTTGACATTTGATACAATATCGTGAATATACTTTGCAACATTTAAAATCTATGTTTTTTATCATATGCAAAAATTCTAATTCTTAATTCTAAGATGAATTTAATTCTACATTATTATAAATTATGAATGTATATCAATATATAGTATATGATTATATGCAGTATCAGTTCAGTTCAGTTCAGTTCAGTCACTCAGTCGTGTCTGACTCTTCGAGACCCCATGAATCGCAGCATGCCAGGCCTTTACTCAAACTCATGTCCATCGAGTCAGTGATGCCATCCAGCCATGTCATCCTCTGTCGTCCCCTTCTCCTCCTGTCCCCAATACCTCCTGGTATCGGGGTCTTTTCCAATAGTCACCTCTTTGCATGAGGTGGCCAAAGTACTGGAGTTTCAGCTTTAGCATCAGTCCTTCCAATGAACACCCAGGACTGATCTCCTTTAGAATGGACTGGTTGGATCTCCTTGCAGTCCAAGGGACTTTCAAGAGTCTTCTCCAACACCACAGTTCAAAAGCATCAATTCTTCAGCGCTTAGCTTTCTTCACAGTCCAACTCTCACATCCATACATGACCACTGGAAAAACCATAGCCTTGACTAGATGGACCTTTGTTGAAAAAATAATGTCTCTGCTTTTGAATATGCTATCTAGGTTGGTCATAACTTTTCTTCCAAGGAGTAAGCGTCTTTTAATTTCCTGGCTGCAATCACCATCTGCAGTGATTTTGGAGCCTCCCAAAATAAAGTCTGACACTGTTTCCACTCTCTCCCCATCTATATCCCATGAAGTGATGGGACCGGATGCCCTGATCTTCGTTTTCTGAATGTTGAGCTTTAAGCCAACTTTTTCACTCTGCAGTTTCACTTTCTTCAAGAGGCTTTTTAGTTCCTCTTCACTTTCTGCCATAAGGGTGGTGTCATCTGCATATCTGAGGTTATTGATATTTCTCCTGGCAACCTTGCTTCCAGCTTGTGCTTCTTCCAGCCCAGTGTTTCTCATGATGTACTCTGCATATCAGTTAAATAAGCAGGGTGAGAATATACAGCCTTGACGTACTCCTTTTCCTATTTGGAACCAGTCTGTCGTTCCATGTACAGTTCTAACTGTTGCTTCCTGACCTGCATACAGATTTCTCAAGAGGCAGGTCAGGTGGTCTGGTATTCCCATCTCTTGAAGAATTTTCCACAGTTTATTGTGATCCACACAGTCAAAGGGTTTGGCAGTCAATAAAGCAAAAGTCGATGTGTTTCTGGAACTCTCTTGCTTTTTCAATGATCCAGCGGATGTTGGCAATTTGATCTCTGGTTCCTCTGCCTTTTCTAAAACCAGCTTGAACATCTGGAAGTTCACGGTTCCCATATTGCTGAAGCCTGGCTTGGAGAATTTTGAGCATTACTTATAATATATGTTATATTACATATATTACACATATATAATATATTACATATATGCAGTATAAAATCCTTATATTCAAGTAATAAAGCTTTGGTTTTATGAATTTTTGCACTCTCCTCCTCATCATGATTTAGCATTTGAGACATAACTGTTTTACAGGATAATATCCTAGTAGGACTAGAAATTGTACATATTCAAAACCATTTAGCAAATGATATTTATAATAGAAAAGTCTGTTGAAATTAATTGTCTGTTTTGAAGAAGAATTATTTTGTTTAATAAAATGTGCATATACAGATGAGTGCTCTAACTTTGTAATTGATATATAAATAGGTATTTTTAAGGTAAAATAGTCAAGCCAGTTTTTCTGTGCTTAATTCAAAGGCCAGTTGTTTGGCATCATATAGCTGTGATGGGGCTTCCCCTGTGGCTCAGATGATAAGGAATCTGCCTGCAATGCAGGAGACCCAGGTTCGATCCCTGGGTTGGGAAGATCCCCTGGAGAAGGGAATGGCAACCCACTCCAGTATTCTTGCCTGGAGATTCCCATGGACAGAGGAGCCTGGTGGGCTACAGTCTGTGGGGTCACAAAGAGTTGGACATGACTGAACGACTAACACCTTCACTTTCATAAAACTGTGAATTTTTAATACAAATAATGTTCTCTAACACTACAAAACAGCGCATTTGTCAAGGTCAGTTTTCTGTTAATTTTAACCTGAAAGAAGGCTTCCATAAGCATACAGATGCAGCTTCTGTTTTACCTCTATCCCGGGCAAAGCCATGTGAAATAGTATTGGCATATGCTGTGCTGTTTTGCTATGAGCCTTGTGAGAATTTACCTACTCCAGAAAGGTTAGGGCATGTCATCCAGTGAAACCTCCTAAGCCTACAAAAGAGATTTTATGGTAAAACAGCTTTTCCTTTCTAAGTATGCTTTGCCCTGGAGGAAATGAAGTTGCCACTTTGGAATTCTTAATAGCACCAGAGTTGTGGCTCACAGAGATTAATCAGCTTCTGCTCTGCTTTATCATCAGTCAAGAGGCTTCCAAATTAAGGTCCTGTACTTTCACCTATGCTTCTAGGATGTAGCCTTTACAGGACACTTTCTATCTTGGAATTTTTTTGTTTTTCTCCTATGTCATTAAACAGATTTTAAAAATCAGTTATTTCAAGTTTAATACATCTTAGCTTTATGAATTGAAAGAAAAATCCTTAAGCGAGTTTACTTCCTAATTTTTAATATTATATTTTGTGATCTTTTAGTGAAAAGGACTTCCATGTTAATATTTAAGAGAATGCCATTTAAGATCTATGATTCTTTCTTAGAACTGTCAACTGAGTACAGCATAATTATTATTTTAGTGAAAAGCTATATCTACTTAAAAGTATTGTTGTTGTTGCTGCTGCTGTTGCTAAGTCACTTCAGTCGTGTCCAACTCTGTGTGACCCCACGGACAGCAGCCCACCAGGCTCCTCTGTCCACAGAATTCTCCAGGCAAGAGTACTGGAGTGGGTTGCATTTCCTCCTTCCAACAGTATTGTTACCTGTTCCTATAGCATAATTATTTGTCTTATTTGTTGCTTTTCATATTTCTCTTTTATTTTTCACGTTAAATTACAAAATAAAGTTGTGGTGGCTAAGGATTTGCCCCAAATAAATAACTTCTATTTTCTTTTTCCCTCTTTTTCTTTCTTTCTCTTTTCCACAAAGGTAGACATTCATATTGGGGCTTCCCTGGTGACTCAGTGATAAAGAATCCGCCCGCCAATGCAGGATAAGCAAGTTCGATCCCTGGGTCAGGAAGATTCCCTGTAAAAGGAAACGGCAACCCACTCCAGTATTCTTACTTGGGAAGTCCCATGGACAGAGGAGCCTGGCGGACTGCAGTCCATGGGGTCGAAAAAAGGTTGAACATGACTTAGTGACTAAACAACAGAAGAGGCATTCATATTACACAGTTTCATTCTAAAACACATTCAGATATAAAAAGCTAAATGGAGAGAATTTATGTCAAAACTTAAAAAAAAAGTGATTAGCGCAGTTTTCTTGTTGCTCAGGCACTCAGTCATGTCTGACTCTTTGCAACCCCATGAACTACAGCATGCCAGGTTTCCCTGTCCTGTACCATCTCCTGGAGCTTGCTCAAATCATGTCCATCATGCCATCCAACCATCTCATCCTCTGCCATCCCCTTCTCTTCCTGCCCTCCATCTTTCCCAGCATCAGGGTCTTTTCCAGTGAGTCATCTCTTTGCATCAGGTGGCCAAAGTTTTGGAGCTTCGGCTTCAGCATCAGACCTTCTAATGAACATTCAGGGCTGATTTCCTTTAGGATGGACCGGTTTGATTTCCTTGCAGTCCAAGGGACTCTTAAGAGTCTTCTCTACCACCACAGTTCAAAAGCATCAATTTAGTATGAGTTAAATATTGGCTAAGTAATTTCCTGTATGTCTTCCTTGAGAAACTCAGTTCCCATGGTTACTTTATAAGGACCTAGATAGACCCTCCGTTGGACAGCTTGAAGCTCTTGCTGTGTTTCCTAGCCTCACTGGCTGAGACGAAACGAGACTAGCGTCATGGAGGGTTGGCTCTGTTTCCCCGCAGATGTTGTGCTGAGACTCACGCCCACGCTCTCCTGTATGGCCGCCATTGGCCACCTGTGGCTACTGAGCCCCTGAACTGGGGTGAATGGGATGGAAGGAATGATCTTTTCCAGTTTCATTTAATTTTAATCATTTTAAAATTAAAAACCAATGCAGTGTAAAATAAAATTACATTAAGTATATCTTCATTGTTTTACTATGACTGTATTTGACCTTTGAAATTTTAGCATATGATTAAAGTGTAATGCAAAAAAAAAATCACAAAATTTCAAAGATACTATATGAAAAGAGGAAGTAGAATATCTGAGGAATGATTTCTATTTTCATTAGATACTGAGATGATAAGATTTTAGATACATTATGTTGAATAAGATGTACATTTAAAATTAATTTCACATGTTTCTTTTTCTTAATTTGTTAGTGTGGTTCCCAGAATAGTTAAAACTGCCTAAGTGGCCTGCCTTGTATTTCTGTTTTACAGTGTAGCGCTGATGGTTCAGATGAGACAGTGATAGTCCTCTGTGCAGGGGTGAGCTTGGAAGCAAATTCCTATATAACTTAACATTTTCTCCATCATTATGGAGATTCTTTCCTTTTTAATTTATTAAGACAAAACTATCTTAAAGTGCAAATTTCCCAAAACATGTTCTTGAAGATACAAAAAAGCCTTCTTAGGGTTTTACTATGCCATGTGCCCTGTGTGTGTGTGTATATGTGTGTGTGTGTGTGTGTATACATGTGTATGTATATATATGTGTACACACACATATATATGTATCTATATGAGTGTGTGTGTGTGTATGAATGTTATTCCCTGAGGCATTTCCCAGATTGATTTTCAGGGAGCATCTCTCAAGAATCGCTTTCTACAGATCAAGTGACCAGATGCTGGGAAGTGTAATAATGGTGCTGAAGTGAATGCAGCTCACTAATTGGTCATCTTTTACTCTAATGTGAAAAATAGGAGTCCCTCATATGGAGTTCCACATGCATGTTACACATATGGGCTTAGCTGGAGGCTCATACAGGAAACAGTCTGCTTGTATTGCAGGTTACTTGGGTTTGATCCCAGGTTATGAAGATCCCCTGGGGGAGGGCTGGCAACCCACTCCAGTATTCTTGCCTGGAGAATCCCCATGGACAGAGGAGCCTGGAAGGCTACAGTTCCTGGGGTCGAAAAGAGTCAGACACGACTGAGTGACTAAGCACAGCACATTACACATATATTTTGTTATCTGGTACTTTCCCAATGCCTTTTCCAACTGGCTACAAAAAACATAAGAAAACCAAATAATGTGTGTGAAATCTTTACCCCAGTTTTCAATACAGTTCAGTCGCTCAGTTGTGTTCGACTCTGCGACCCCGTGGACTGCACACGCCAGGTTTCCCTGTCCATCACCAACTCCTGAAGTTTGCTCAGACTCATGTTCATTGAGTCAGTGATGCCATCCAACCATCTCATCCTCTGTCGTCCCCTTCTCCTCCTGCACTCAGTCTTTCCCAGCATCAGGGTCTTTGCCAGTGAGTCAGTTCTTCGCATCAGGTGGCCAAAGTATTGGAGTTTCAGCTTCAGCATCAGTCCTTCCAATGAATATTCAGGACTGATTTCCTTTAGGATTGACTGGTTTGATCTCCTTGCAGTCCATGGAACTTTCAAGAGTCTTCTCCAACACCACAGATCAAAAGCATCAGTTCTTCAGCACTCAGCCTTCTTTATAGTCCAACTCTCACATCTGTACATGACTACTGGGAAAACCACAGCTTTGATTAGACGGACCTTGTTAACAAAATAATGTCTCTGTTTTTCAATATGCTCTCTAGGTTGGTCATAGTTTCTTTTCCAAGGAACAAGTGTCTTTTAATTTCATGGCTGCAGTCACTATCTGCAGTGATTTTGGAGCCTCCCAGCATAAAATCTTTCACTGTTTCCATTGTTTTCCCATCTATTTGCCATGAAATGATGGGACGAAATGCCATGATCTTAGTTTTCTTAATGTTGAGCTCTTAAGCCAACTTTTTCACTCTCTTCTTTGGCTTTCATCAAGAGGCTCTTTAGTTCTTCACTTTCTGCTATGAGGGTGGTGTCATCTGCATATCTGAGGTTATTGATATTTCTCCTGGTGATCTTGATTCCAGCTTGTGCTTCATCCAACCCAGCATTTCGCATGATGTATTCTGCATATAAGTTAAATATGCAGGTAACAGTATTCAGCATTGATGTACTCCTTTCCAATTGATGACTGGTTCCAATTTGGAACCAGTGTGTTGTTCCATGTCCAGTTCTAACTGTTGCTTCTTGACCTGCATACAGATTTCTCAGGGGGCAGGTAAGATGGTCTGGTGTTCCCATCTCTTTCAGAATTTTCCACAGTCTCCTTCTGATCCACACAGTCAAAGGCTTTGGCATAGTCAATAAAGCAGAAGTAGATGTTTTTCTGGAACTCTCTTGCTTTTTTGATGATCTAGCAGATGTTAGCAGTTTGGTCTCTGGTTCCTCTGCCTTTTCTAAATGTACCTTGAACATCTCGAAGTTCACGGTTCACGTACTGTTGAAGCCTGACTTGGAGAATTGAACCGGGGTCTCCTGCATTGCCGGCAGATTCTTTACCAACTGAGCTATCAGGGAAGTCTCACCCCAGTTTCAGCACAGATATTTTCATATTTCGTGCTAAACATTTCTAATTCTTGTCATTAGCTTCAATTAAATATTCATGACATTAAGTTAAATCCCAGAGGGCATTCAATGCTACTGATCAAAAACTATTTCTGACTAATGAGTATTAATTAATTGTCAGGTCAGTTAACAAATGTTTATTAGGAGTTTGTGTTCTGCCAGGGACTCTGCTGTAGACACTGGAGATTCAGTGGTAACAGACATACATGGAATTTAATGATCTGACCTAATGGAGAATAACTGCCTCAGGAAATAACTGCCATGTTTGGAGCAGAAATAGCCAATGCAATTGTAGTGTAAAGACATGTTCGTTTATTAATTGGAGATTTCCTTCTTGCTTATGTTAAACAAGATGTAGAACTTGTGTAAAAAGTTATATAGAATTGTAAAGTGTACATTTGTACATAATACATGGAAAAGAAAAGTGAATGTTGTGTCTTATAAACCACAAGCTAGAATTGAAGTATCTTTATACCCTTCAAATTAACAAAGGATATAAAATAACCACTAAGAAAGCAGAAGGACCAATACCTGATACAGTTTCCTGCTTTTCATTTTCTCCTGCTCTTTCCTCTTTCAGAGTGATTCATTAATACCATAAAAAAATTAATTTGATCCCTGAAAAGAAGTAGGGAAACTGAATTTTTTTTTTTAACTGAGGCAGGGAAGAGTCATATTTCTGTAGCTGAAATTCAACTTTGTCATTCTTTTGGAATTGGAACCATTGCTTACAGAAATAACATGAGCTCTTTCAATAGCTGATTCACTTAAGATTTTTCTCATTGTAATCAGAACAGGGAAAACATCATACATAAAATAATTCTATGAAATGTACTACTCATTGTATGCAGGAAAGAAAAATAATTAAATTTAGAATTAAGTATTTTAATCTCAAAGTTTTTAAAAATATTTTTTACAATCTCAGAAAAGTCATATGTACATTTTAACAATAAGTTGTTTTAGATTTTAAAAGTACTAAACTTTTTTTTTAAGAAACACAATTCTGTGCTAAATAGTTATTTTCCAGAAGAGGGGACTTTTATATGACAGAGTTGTAGTTATTTGGGTCTAACGCAGTTGAAAGATATAAAGAGTGTAGTGTGGGCCTGCAAGACTCTCCATTAGTTCCCAAGGCTGCTTGTCAAATATTAGGCTTATGCTAGGGTTTGGCCATCTCAGAAAAGTATGAGCCTTTTGAAAAAATATCTATTCAGCTGGGTGTTTGGGCAATAAAAAAATGAATAAAATACTCTTTCCACTCATATTGCATGGAGTTTAATGGATCAGAGACAGGTAAAACAGACTTGCAGTTAACGAAACCAAAGGATGGATGTTCATTTACTAACAGCTGAAAGACAACCCTTGTTTCAGTAGAGTAAAAGTAAGGTCCCATCTGGTAGGAGGTTTGAGCCTCACAAAAGAAGCACCATTTGAAATTAGCTGCACAGGATGGCAAATTGTTATACAGAGAAGAAAAGAGCCTTCCTCGCAAACAGAAAGAATCATGTGAACATCAGGCAAAAAATGCAGATCAGCGTCGGAGTGAAGCAAATAATGCTTTAATTATAGCATAATTGTGAGCAAAAGGACTCAAGATGAAAACTGAAGTTAAATTGTAAAGGCCTTGACTTTATGACATCTACTGTGTTAAATGGACAATGAACAAGTAATATTCATGAATGAATTGTAGGAATGTTACTATTTCAGTAGAATCTTTTAGAGTGGATAGAATTTGGAGAAATATTGGTTTGGATGAAAGCAAATTTTGTAAGCCTGAAGCCAGCTTTCTTTGAGATCAAAAGTCTTAGTGAGATTCAAGCAGTTCAGGAAACAACTCTGCACAAAAATATTTAGGGCCACAGATTTTAAAAAACATTCTGCAAGCAAAATATTTATTCCAATTTTTAAATAAATGATTATTTTTTATTCAAAATGTAAATAATTTTGGAAAGTTTAGGTGAATTTTCTTTAAACTTGAGTATGAATCAAATTTGAGGCTTCCCAGGTAGTGCATTGGTAAAGAATCCTCCTGCCAACACAGGAGGCACAAGAGATGCAGGTTCAGTCCCTGGGTCGGGAAGATCCTCTGGAGTAGGAGATGGCTGCTGGCTTCAGTATTCTTCCCTGGAAAATGCCACGATCAGAGGAGCCTGGCGGGCTACAGTCCACGGGGTCACAAAGGGTCAGACACAACTGAGTGCTCACACACACATCAATCAGTTTAATCAGAATTTTCTTCCCGTATGAGTTCACTGAAATTCCCCGGAAAGCTAGAATATTAAAATAATGATTCTAGAATCATGTGCAATAATGGAAAAGCCTAACGTAGAAACAAAGCAAGCTTGGTAGAATTACAGAGCTCTACTATCATAATGGTATATAATATATATGCACATATATCTCAATTGTTGATACATCAAGAAAATGAAAAGTAAGCAAGCATAAGGAAAATTTGAACAACGCAGTGTACAGGCTTAACTTATTAAAACTTGTGCGTAAAGCTCATGTATGTATATCTTATAAAATACACACGCATTTTTAAGCTATATATTGTTCACTTAAAAAGTCACCTGCTGAGTCATACATCAAGCAAATCTCAATAAATTTTAATACATTTTAGATAATTCATATCACACGGTGATATAGTAAAGCAGTAGAGTTTAGTGATAAATACTGTTGAGCCCCACTATGTGATTTCAGCTCTCAGGTTCTTGACATACTGAAGACTCCTGGAAGCCTGGCGTGCTGCGGTCCACGGAGTCGCAGAGTGGGACACGCCTTAGTGCCGGAACAACCACAGACTCTAGGGTGATTCTGATGCTTTTTCTACTTGTTCCCTCAGCTACTAATAGAAGTAATAATAGTGCTCATCCGTAGATTTATTGTGGGCGTTCAATAAGGTAAAGTATGGAGAGTACTTGGAAAGTATCTGGAACATAGTCAACTGATCTAAGAATTGTTACTGAAATAATGGTTTTTTGTAGTCCAGGAGCAATGGGGAAATAGTCTTTTCGGAGCAAGGAAGGGCTTTCCCAGGCTGTCTGGGTAGAGACTGGAGCAGGGGTAAGGAATGAGTGAGTAGGTGAGAGGCGGAGCGAAAAGGAGCCCGTAACTGGGAGGAGGAAGGGACTGGGAAAGTCAGGGGGAAGATCCAGCTCCTCCTGCTTTGAGCTGAGCATGCGGGAATCAGCGCTGGCGCCTGGCCTCTGGCTCCGCCACGTGCTCGGCCCGGGTTCTGTCCTTGGGGACTCTGGACATGTCTTTACAGACCCCAGGTGGGATGGGGGTTGGTCCCGACGCTGGTGCAAGCATCTCCATAGGCCCCCTTCTCACCATCTCTCGCTTGGGAGCCCCCACCTGACTGTGTGGTTGTCGACCTTGGGGCGTTGGAGCAGAGGACCCGCGGAGGAGCTCCTGTAGTTTGTACAGGATTGAACGATCTCTGTTTTGTATATTCTTAGGCAATTTCCATTTCACCACTGATTTACTGTGAAAGGAAAATGTTGCACTTTGGGGTTTGGATCTTGGTATATATACTCGCAAACATTTTTATAGATTGTAGAAGCCACCGTGGTCTTTCAGCCATGTTTATTATCATAGAAACTTGTTCTATTCTATCTGAGAACGATAGCCCACATAAAGAACAGAACATTTAATCTTCATTCAGTCTGATTATTGGTAAACATAAGAATGTTTGCTTGAAAGGCCCTGTTTAAAGAGTCCTTAAAGAGCCCTCCAAATATTTCTTTCCAATTAACATTGCGAAGAAGCCTCAGAATTTTCATGCGTCTGTAGCAAAGATGTAGAAAATAACTCCTAAAGAATTCAGGCTTTTTGATAGTGAAGTTTCTAGGTAGACAGAGAATAACTCTGCTACTAATATGCAGTCATGGATGAATTAAAGAACAGTTGATCTCAAAAAGTCTACGCTAGAACAAAATGCTAAGCAGTGAAAAATCAAGTTCTGTAACACTGTTTCCTGTAATGTTTTGAAAGGAAACCTGATTTTTTTCCCCAACAGAATATCTATTTCCTTTAGACAGAGATTGGGTCATCAATATTCATTAAGCACCTGGGGTGAAATGCCCAGGATCTGAAATAACTGCTCTGCCTTGCTGGCTGTAATAAATAATAAATATTGGTGCTATGTGCAAGAACAGGAATTCCCTGATTTGAGGGTTTTTTAAGTCAGAAAAATTGACATAGGTCACAATGAATATTTTATTACTTTTTATTATTTATCTGTGCAAACCCTATTATGAAATAAAAAGAGAATGAGAAGATCAGATCTGTATTGTCTAAGGAGAAGTAGAAGCTTCAAGGGGGATTTTAGAACTCGTGGAGACTTTCATGACCATCTAATCCAACAGTCTCGTGAACATTTATTGAAACTGAGTCCTAGCAAGCGTCTACAGAATGACTAATAAAATCATCCAGCTAGTATCTGACAGAGGTGAGAGCAGAGTTTTCTCCTGGTTTCTTAGCTCTCAATCAGGGATTCTCCCCAGTGTATCACTATCCCTCCTATCTTCAGGTTTGTTCTGTGTAACTTTCTGTGTAGGTGGGAACAAGACCTTGCTTCAAAGTCATATAAAAATGATAAAATTGTGGGTTATCATGTTTCTATTTTATTTGTTTTAGTTTCAATGAAAGTCGATGTTGCTATCCCTTTGACCGTGGTGTTTCATGGTACAGAACTTCCCCATGTTGAATTGGAAGATAGATAGTGTCATATTTGTTGACAGACTTTGCTGAAGTTGGTCGTGGTTCCTTCTTACTTACTGCAACTGATGATGGACATGGCCCAAGTTCAGAATGAACAAAGTTGCACAGTTGAATCATTCAGGCAGGAGTGTGGCAGGCCATCGTGTGCCAGGCAGTGTGTGAGAAGTGAAATAAGTAAACAGTTTTGCTAAATTCTCCTTGCCTAGGGAGTGATCTTAAGGTTGACACGCTTAGAAATTTGAATTTGTCTTTGAGAGTGTAATCATGTTAAACCATGTCTTAAGAGACTCTATATAAATTTCAATTCAGTGTTTATCAGACTTCAATAAAAAAAAGTACCGCTTTCACAGAAAGCAGTTTCTCTAGTTGGCTTGCCCAGCCGGCGTTTTCTGTTACCGTAGTCAGACCTACAAGTGAAACCAAGTCACAAGCTCAGGGTGGTCTTGAGATCACGGAGGCAGAGGCAGAAGCATGCATTCAGTGGTTCACATGGACTCACGTGCTGGATTCCACGTTAGGTGCCCACCTGTCCGTCTTTCCCCTTCCTGTCTTTAACAAGCAATGCTAGGCCGATAGACCCCACCCCTCTTCTGATTGGTAAATCGTATTTTATGTATTTTATTGAAGTATAGTTGATTTACAGTGTTGTGTTAACATTGTACTGTACAATTTCTGCTGTACAGTCAAGTATACATGTTATACACGTGTATATTCTTTACAGTTTATCTCAGGATATTGAATATAGCTCCCTGCACTGTACAGTAGGGTCTTGTTATTTATCCATTCTGTTGTAAATTCTTTATTTTAACAAGTTAATATTTTTGGCTAAGTGTGGCTTTGGGGATATCATTTTTTAAGGACTTCGCTTACTTATTAATGCTTTAACGGCAGTGACAGTAACTGCCGTCAATTAATCACATGCTTAATGTTCTCCAGGCACTCGCTGGACTTCAAATGTGTTATGTTTCATGCCTCCCAAGCCAGTGGGGTGTGTCCTTTTCTCTTTCTTGCAAATGAAAATGTTCATGTCTCACAAAGCTGAAAGAGCCTGCAAGCTCTTATCCTGGATTAAACCCAAGTCTGTCTGACTCAGAGCTTTCTCTGCCTGCTGTACTTTGTGTTTCATTGTTATGGTCGTGTCCTTGTCTTACAGCCAGTCAGGCTGTGGCTAATATATACATTTGTTTTCTTTTTCTTTCCCTCTGCTGTAACCTTAACTCTGGGCACCATTATTTGCTACCCAGATTACTGGACTAGCCTTCTACAGGGATTTCACAACTCCTTCCCCAATTCTAATCTATGTTATACAATAAACAGATCAGTTTTCCTAAGGCACATTCTGATCATGTTGCTTACTTTCTAAAAAGTTGTCCAGACTCTCCACTGCCTACGTAACAGTCGCAATTCTTGGTTAAAGAGACACTTGAGAGTCCCTTCCTAGCCCATCCTCCCGCTGGTCGCCTTCATGAGGTCAGTGGTCCAGCCAAACTCACCGTGTTCCCCATTCAAGTCTGCTGTATGGCCTCCGTATGTCTCTTGTTTTTTTTTTTACTTTGTTGAGAATAGTCTCCACTTCTTCTTGTGTGTATACCCTAATCAAGTGAGGCTGAACCCACAGCAGTGGATTTCAAGTCTAACACTTCGTTCGTCTTCTCTGGGTGCATCTCCATCAGTTCCTCCAGGCACAGCCCCCGCCTGAGCTTTGAGCCCTGGGTCTGCACTGCCACGTGGCTTCTGCTCCTGTTAATATTACACTACTGTGACTTAAAGTTGACATTTCCTACCAGAATGCACGTTGCCTGTCCAAGTCAAGACTGAAACGAGGATTTGAGTGTAAGTGGTTTCTCTGAAGCTGATTTTGGCATCTCTTTCAGGTGAAGGGGGGGTGAGACAGAGAGGGAAGCGTTCCTGCTGTCCGATAGGGCAAGGCTCCGAGAAGCTGAGCTGCCGTCCTCTGTGTGTCCGCACTCGGGGTGGGGAGCTGAGGTAGTCACACGCTAGGTTCCCTTCCGTCCTGGCCGAGGGCCACACCCGGTGACGGTAACTCAGCTCCCCCAGCCTGGCCAGGAAAGACGGAGCCCCTCATGAATCCGGAAAGCACTCGGGGAGACAAGCGCGCTTTGATGTGGGCACAGCGAGAGTCTGCAGTAGCCTTCCAGGGCAGAGCCTTGTGGGTTTATCTCCCTGTTCTCTGTAGTGACCACAAGTCTTAGTACGGTGGCACTGATTCAGCTGCGCGTAGATTTCCAGCCGTCTATCTGGTGCCTCTGTTGCTTGGCAGGCCCAGTGCGAGCCCCGTGGATGACGCCCTGAGCACGGCAGGCCCACCTCAGTGATGCTCACGTGGAGTTTATGCACAGGGAGAACGTCCCCGAACAAGGAGGAAGTAATCAGAGGGCTGACCTCTGTACACACTCCTCTAGGGATACCTGTAATCAAAATTTTGTTTGCCACCAGTTAAGGAAGCAATAACTACATCAAAAACATTAAAAAAATCCAAGTAGTACGGCTTCAGTAATTGAGAAATGTGCCAGTGGGCATGATTTAATATGGATATCTTTTTATATTAAGCAAACAAACAAAAACCAAATCATCCCAAGTTATTTACTTAAGGCATTTTAAAATTATCATATAATATCTTAGTTCTATAAATCCAGTAAGATTGTCTTTCAAAGACTGTATAAAAGTGGTTAGGCTAGGTGCTCAAACATTGTTTCTGGTTAATAATGAACGCATTTATCATTTTTCATATCTTCACTTCATCCACAAAACAATCTTAACAATAAATTCATCATTTCCTTGAAAATGTATGCCATGGCAAATATTTCTCTGAGGAGAGGTTAAAATATTCCCCGGTGTATAATTGCTATTTTACAGGTCTCCCTGTGAAATGGGTAGAAAATATTCTTTGTCGTACTTGCTGTTTGGGAAATCAGCACTATGAGAGAGTCACATTGTTACTGGGATTCCATCATCCAATTAGCACTTAATTAATATAAATAATAGATCTAAGACTTGTATGTCAGTACACCATTGATGAGTCCGTGCATGTTCTCCCAAGGTAATTATATTTGTATGAATGGATTTTGTTGTGTTACAACTGACAAAGCGCTACTCAGACAGGAGAGTCGATGTGGTGCCTGGCGTATGGTAGGAGCACGTGGATGTGTGCTGAATGAAGGAGGGAGTGAGTGTCCTAATCACTGCCACTCCAGCTCTTGAAGTTAACGACATCTAAAGACGTTCTCTGCTGTTTTCACCCTTATCCCCCTACTCTCACTCCCACTCTGTAGCCCACAGAATAGTTTACCTTCTGTTTATGTCCCTAGCATATACTTTATCCCTTGCTGTGAAGGGTCAAGTGTGATTTTGTTTTCCTGATCCTCAAGAAAAAGATTGCAGAGCAATCCAGATATTTGGTAAAATATTCTTGGACAGGTGATTCGGGCAAAAAGTTGTCTATTATATAAAAGTGATTTGTATAAAGATGGTATCAGAAATTCACTAATATCTGGGAGTTGCCTTGTTGCCGTTCCATCGCTTAGTTGTGTCTGACTCTCTGAGAGCCCGTGGACTGCAGCACGCCAGGCTTCCCTGTCCTTCAGCATCTCCAGGAGCTTGTTCAAACTCATGTCCATTGTGTCGATGACGCCATCCAACCATCTCATCCTCTGTCGTCCCCTCCTCCTCTCCCCTTCAATCTTTCCCAGCATCAGGGTCTTTTCCAGTGAGTCAGTTCTTTGCATCAGGTGGCCAAAGTGTTGGAACTTCAGCTTCAGCATCAGTCCTTCCAATGAATATTCAGGACTGATTTCCTTTAGGATGGACTGGTTGGATCTCCTTGCAGTCCAAAGACACTCAAGGGTCTTTTCCAACACCACAGTTCATAAGTGTCAGTTCTTTGGAGCTCAGCTTTCTTTATAGTCCAACTCTCACATTCATACATGACCACTGGAAAAACCGTACCTTTGACTATATGGACTTTTGTCGGCAAAGTAATGTCTCTGATTTTTAATATGCTATCTAGGTCTGTCATAGCTTTCCTTCCAAGGAACAAGTGTCTTTTAATATCATGGCTGCAGTTACCATCTGCAGTGATTTTGGAGCCCAAGTAGAGAAAACCTGTTACTATTTCCACTTTTTGCCCTCCTATTTGCCATGAAGTTATGAGACCAGATGTCATGATCTTAGTTTTTTGAAAGTTGAGTTTTAAGCCAGCTTTTTCCCTCTCCTCTTTCATTTTCATCAAGAGGCTCTTTAGTTTCTCTTCACTTTCTGCCACTAGAGTGGTATCATCTGCCTATTTTAGGTTGTGGATATTTCTCCCAGCAATCTTGATTCCATTTTGTGATTCATCCACCCTGGCATTTCACATGATGCATTCTGTATATAAGTTAAATAACCTAGGGAGTTACCTGAAGTGAAGTCGCTCAGTCGTGTCCAACTCTTTGTGATCCCATGGACTGTAGCCTACCAGGCTCCTCAGTCCATGGGATTTTCCAGTCAACAGTACTGGAGTGGGTTGCCATTTCCATCTCTAGGGGATCTTCCCAACCCAGGGATAGAACCTGGGTCCCTGGCATTGGAGGCAGATGCTTTACTGTTTGAGCTACCAGGGAAGATAGGGAGTTACCTAGGTTACTATAGTTGATTTATTAAAAATATATGAAACTAATGTGCAAATATTTTAACTTTATAATTACATGTATTATTTTATTATAGTTTATTATATAGTATTATACAATATATTTTATTATTTATTATAATACATTTATATTTATTATAGTTTGCACATGACTCTGAAAGATAATAGTAATTAATAATCAAATGATTCATAATTTCACATTATGCCATTATATTTAATTGATTTTTAAGTATTTCTACACTAAGTTCCCCAAACCAAAAGTAGTTGTTTGAAATCTTCATCCTTATTTTCCAAAGATAAAGGAGAATAGCTATAATTACCAATGGATACCACATGGATTATTTCTATCTGAATCCCATTCCATGGTTTTGTTTCTGTTCCTAATGAGATATTCTCATTCTGTATCAATCATTTCCAGTGAGAAAATGCATCATTTTCTCTATTCATACCTGAGATTTATAAAAGTATTATTTTTGAGATATAAATTGTGCAAGTATATATCAAATCCTACTGATCTGAATACACTGTAGAGTTCATTTCCTCTGTGTATGCTCAGTTGCTGAGTCATGTCTGACTCTTTGCGATCCCATGGACTGTAGCCCGTCAGGCTCCTCTGTCCCTAGGATTCTCCAGGCAAAAATCCTGGAGTGGGTTGCCATTTCCTCCTCCAGGGGATCTTCCCAACCAGGGATCAAACCTGCATTTCCTGCATTGCAGGCAGATTCTTTACCACAGTGCTACCTGGGAAGCCCTCGGTCCTAATAAATAGCACCGTTTACCTTGTGCCTCAGTACGGCATTATTCCAGTAATACATTAGACATATCTTTGTCACCATATGTTCCTGATGAGTCATTGAGATCGTGTCAGTGTGTGAGAACTTGTCCCGTCTGTGACCAGGAAACCCCTGCAGTCAGATTTTTGAGCAGATATGCTCTTTGATTATAAAATGGAACTGCAGTTTTGTTTTGCAAACTATTTGCAGCTCTTTCCAACTGCCTTCTTATTTACTCATTCTAAAATTTTAGGGGAAAAGGTCTTAATAATTTATTGTTATTGAGCTAAGTGTTATCATTGTTGTTTCCTTGTGCAGTCTTAAATGACTAATTATTTGACTCAAGTTGACTATTTAGAAGGATGAGGACCAGCTTGGGGACAGAGAATAGGGAGAAGCAGGGAGGTTGGGCAACATGCAGACCCGTGATGAGAATCATGTAAGACTCATTCGGTTAGTGTGCAGTTGGTCCTATGGAGGCGCTCCATCAAGGTCGTGAGTCTGTATAACTTATAAAAGTCAACCAGAACAAAAACAGACACATCGATCAATGAAACTGAATAGAGAACCCGGAAGTAAACCCTTGCACCTGTGGTCAGTTAACCAAAGGTGCGAAAAGTACACAGTGCAGGAAAGACAGTCTCTTCAGTGAATGCTGCCTGGACACTTGGACAGCTACACGTAAAAGAATGAAATTAGGACATTCTCTAACACCATACACAAAAATAAATTCAAGATGAGTTAAATACCTAAATGTAAATTTGGAAACCATAGAACTCCCGAAGGGAAATATAGGCAAAATACTCTGACGTAAATCATGGCAATACTTTTTTGGACCTGTCTCCTAAAGGAAGGTTTCCCAGGTGGCTCAGTGATAAGGAACCCACCTAACAATGCAGGAGACGCAAGAGATGTGGGTTCAATTCCTGGGTTGGGAAGATCCCCTTGAGTAGGAAATGCAACCCACTCCAGTATTCTTGCCTGGAAAATTCCATGGACTGAGGAACCTGGTGGTCTACAGTTCATGGGGTTACCAGAGTCAGACGTGACTGAGCATGCATGCACACTCTGGTGGTTCTAGTTTGGTCTTTTTAAAGCATTCTCCATACTGCTCTCCACAGTGGCTACCCTAATTACATTCCCACCAGCAGCGTACGAGGTTTCATTTTTCTCCACAGCCACTGGCATTTGTGATTTTTCTGATGACAGCCTTCTGACGGGTATGAGGTTTGGGTCTCACTGTGCTTTGGGTTTGCATCTGATGCTTGCTGATGTTGAGCATCTCCTCATGTGCCTGTTGGATGTCTGCAGGTCATCCATTTCTTGCAGGTCCATTCCTGGGTATATATCTGGGGAAAAAAAAAAAAAAACCAGCAATGATTTAAAAAAAAAAATGTGCCCTAATATTCATAGCAGCATTATTTACAATTGCCAAGATACTGAAACTACCTAAGTAGCTATCAGCAGAAGGATGAAGAAAATGTGGTAGATATATTCAGTAGAATACTACTCAGTCATAAGAACATGCAGGTTTGCCATCTGTGGCAACATGGATGGACGTGGAGGGCATTATGCCAAGTGAAATATGTCAGACTGAGAGAGAACACTGTGTGGTCTCCCTCCTATGTGGGACCTAGGAGAGGAGCAGGCTAGTGACTGCAACAGGAAGGGAGCAGACTTGCAGACACAGAGAACAAACTAACAGTCGAGGAGAGGAGAGCAGAGCGGGACAATATAAGGCTAGGGGATTTAGAGGCACACACTATCGTGTAGAAAATAAGCTGCAAGGATATATTGTACAATACAGGGAATATAGCCAATATTTTATAAAAACTGTAAATGGAGTATAACCTCTAAAAATGGTGAATAACTCTATTGGACACTCGTAACTTATACAATACCATATCAACATAATCAAACCGACTTTTTGCGACCCCATGGACTGCAGCCTACCAGGCTCCTCCATCCATGGGATTCTTCAGGCAAGAATACTGGGGTGGGTTGCCATTTCCCTTCTCCAGGGGATCTTCCCGACCCAGGGATCAAACCCAGGTCTCCCACATTGCAGGTAGATACTTTACCCTCTGAGCCACTCTGTGTGGCATAATCAACTATACTTCAGTTTAAAAAAGTGGTGACCTTCCATCCAAAACAAACTTCTCAGAGGTAGAAATAAATCTCAGTTAGGAACATTCTAGAAAGTTGGTTGCAGTATCTTTTTTCTGTCTGGGCATAAATAAAACGTATATGCTATTAACAATTTTAATGCACGTTCTAACGGAGAAGGCAGTGGCACCCCACTCCAGTACTCTTGCCTGGAAAATCCCATGGACGGAGGAGCCTGGTGGCCTGCAGACCATGGGGTCGAGAAGAGTCGGACACGATTGAGCGACTTCACTTTCACTTTTCACTTTCATGCATTGGAGAAGGCAGTGGCACCCCACCCCAGTGTTCTTGCCTGGAGAATCCCAGGGACGAGGGAGCCTGGTGGGCTGCTGTCTCTGGGGTCACACAGAGTCAGACACGAATGAAGTGACTTGGCAGCAGCAGCAGCACGTTCTAAGAAATATCATCAAGTTACTCCTAGAAACCGACACGTGAATGATTCAGATGGCAAACAGGTAGGGATGACTTACATTTTCGTTCTGTCGCCTTTTTGCAATAAAATAGTGCTGAGTGCAGAGGCCGGTATTTTTTAATGTTTTAATCTTGTGCCTTAGTATCAAACTGACTGAACTAGAATCATTTTTATTGCTTCTTGTAAACATGTATTTATGACTATGCAGAAATTTTTTATTTTTCCAATGACTGTATGTTTTAGTACCCCTTTCTCTGAATTATCCATGGCTACATTTTGTATTCTTCAGAAAGGATATTATGACCTCTATGTTAGACAAAGGAAATTGTTTCCATTAGGCATATTGACTGCCAGACAGCAGTGTATTCTACAGGACAATGGATTATTTGCAATGCTTTTATAGATTACTGACACCATCAGACAAGATGCAACAAGAAATCTACAAATAATTAGAAAAATTATTTCTACTCTAGTTCCTTTAGCGTCTCTGGAAGTTACTTATGCAAGTGTATACTGTGAAACTAAGTAAAATTTCGCTTTCTAGTTTGAATCCTTTTTCCAAAAACAAGTCAATGTTTTAGTGTTAAGAAAAAATGATTATATAGTACAGAAACTGTAAATGGTTAAGAAATATGGGAAATGATCTCCTATCATTATCAAAGTTAAGTAAAATTTAATGATAACATTCTTCTGATTTCCCCCATCAATAGTTTTAAAAAATCATTCGGTTTTAAGATGTCTGTTGCTATTAAGGGTTCAGTGAATGGGAATTTTGCATCGCACTGGAATGTTGATAAAACCTATTTCAAAAATAATTTGTCTCAGTAAGCTTATAAATATTTATCACGTTTAACCTAGGAATTTCATTTATTCTTAGCTATTCAGTAGAAGCAGCAACTACAACAAACTCCCGAGAAATGCTTTTATGAAATTATTAATAATAATCTAAAAAGCTAGAAATTACATAATGACTAGTAAAGAGGTTACTGGTGCTTGCTTATGCAGGTTTAACAATGTTGTTTACCAACAGTTAACAATAATATTTTAGTATTCAGAATAAAAGGAGGGATTATGGAGAAGTTGATGTGGTTCTCAGCTGGCTTCCACACTGGTTGAACAGACAAAACACAAAGTTATAATTCGTGGAAATGCATGTAATTGGAAATGAGGACCGGCTCCAGCGGTTGGCAGGCTGTCAGCGTTTCCTCACTGCCTGGGAATCCACTGCCAAGCTAGTCTAGGAAAACTTGTCTTAATATGGCGGAGGGGCTTTCATTTTATGTTACATTTTGGAGAAGGAAGCTTCCCATCTCTACTCTGGCGCTCCCTCCTTATATTTTGCTTGTCTGTCAGTGCCTCATCACACCCCAAATTAGCTACGAGTCTTTGATTCACTCTGGCTTTTTCTCGTAAGTTGTTAAACTAAAAGCAGTGACTTAACAGACTAGAGTTTATAGACCCCAGAACTGGGAAGGACAGAGAGAGGGACCATGTAAGACCCCTGACATTTGAAAGGTGATCTAACACCCAGATGGAACAGTGGGGGTGTAAAATGTAACGTGGGCTCTTGCTGTCCTTGGGGGTTATTTCGAGAACTAACAGAAGGGGCGTTTTAAAGAGATTCATAACTAGGCACAAAGGGATGAGTGGGCTTGTGGCTTATTTGTGCAGAGTTGTTTCTGCCTGTGAATTGCAGCATCTTATTTTCAGGGAAGCCTGCTGACAGCAGCAGTTGCCAGGGGTGAAATCAACCTGCGAGAACCAGTCAACAAGGGAACTCCAACAAGGAAGCACTCCCCAACCTGCGGAACTGGCTGCCGCCGCCGCCGCCACCGCTGCACTCTGATGACAGGGTCCAGACACCTTACAGACAGACTGCAGCTGGTTAAATATAGCGTGTTCAGTGTGTGTGTGTGTGTGTGTGTGTGTGTGTGTGCGTGCGTGTGTGCATGTGTATCTTGGTGCGATTGGGAGAGAGGCCATAACATACAGTCTTTGTTCTTTATATCCCACTGGACTGTAGGTCACATCATTTAACCAATCAATATGTGGTTATTGTCCCTGTCCTCAGGGTCTTTATAGTACAGCAGGGAACATAAGATTAATACATATGACAATAACTTTGACACAAGATAAAATGAGATCAATGCCAGGAGAGGGGCACACGAGTCAGAGTATAGAAAAGTCACTGAAAAGAGTTAGTAGTTCAGGAATGCATAGTCATTGTTCTTAGACAAGACTATGTTAAATACTCTTCTATTAGCTGTGATGTTGTCATTTTAGATTCCGGGGCTCGCTTTTCCTTTACCCTCCTACCAGAAACAGTTTGTGAGTAAGGGGCAGGGCTGGAGGAGAAAGCTGTGTCCTTTTGACAGCAATCTGTTCATGATGTGAATTCAAATCTAGAAGGTTACAGCAATTTGTACATCATTTACTGTTTTAACCAGCATGATTAGATATTTTAATAAAAAGAACGATTTTATGAGCATGACCTTTTAAAAAGGTCTGTTTGAGGCAAGACAGGTAATCCATTTTTTATTTCCTTCTTTGCCACTTACCCCTTTCTCAGTTTAATCTGAGTAAAGAAAAATTAGTCATGAAACATATGTGTATTTAGATGGGAATAGGGAGAGGAGAGCTTTTCTGATTTCATAGTATCTTCCTGGGTGAAATGGGCTAGTCATCATTCTAACTCCAAGAGAAAAAGGCAAGCTGCCAAAGTGCAAATATTGGCTGAAAACATTTGGCCTTTTCCTGCAAATTAATTATTTTATTCATTCAACCATGTTGTTGTCCTGATCACTTGGAATCTAGAAATGCCCACTGTTTAGTCTGCCACAAAAGGCACCTTGGCTTCGGTATGCCTTTACTGTATAAGTCTAGTAGTCAAATGTGGAGCTAAAGTTACTAAACCAAATGTATCTCTGAGACTCATGAGAATATGTGGTCTGGGTTCCCGTTTCCCACTAGGGTTCATGCAGCTAGATTAAGTCTTTATTAAGTCTTTATCAGCGTCTCTGAGCTCCCAGCCTCCCAAGTCTCCTGGTGGAAAGTTGTTTTCTTGATGGACATCAGGGTCTTCCACGGGCACCTGGTAGCCTTTGATCCCACAGATATCTGGAGGGGGTTAGGTCACCTGTGAGCTGCTGTCCTTCTCCCCTAGGTGGGGCATGTTCATAGCCATTTGCCCACTCTGGCCTGGAGGGTGCTGGAGAGGGGACACAGAAGTGGACCGTCTTCTGGAGGATCTAATGTCAGGCTTCCCAGTGGCACCGTGGTAATGAATCTGCCTGCCAGTGCAGGAGAGAGACTCGGGTTCAATCCCTGGGTCTGGAAGATCTGCTGGAGGAGGAAATGGCAACTCACTCCAGTCTTGCCTGAAAAATTCCATGGACAGAGAAGCTTGGCGGCCTATAGTCCGCGAGGTTGCAAAGAATATTATATATACAGTTCACTGACCTACAGTGGATGCCGTCAGTGGCAGTTCTCATCATCATTAGTAACATGACCACGTTACACATCTTATTTTATCTTAATTATATGCTTCCCTGGTGGCTCAGATGGTAAAGAATCTGCCTGCAATGCAAGAGACCCAGATTCAGTTCCTGGGTTGGAAGATCCCGTGGAGGAGAAATGGCAACCCACTCCAGTATTCTTGCTGGGGAAATCCCATGGACAGAGGAGCCTGGTGGGCTACAGTCCATGGGGTAGCAAAGAGTCAGATGTGACTGAATGACTAACACTTTCACTTTCCATGATATTCTTATGAGATAAGCATTGGTGTTCACATATAAGAAAACTGAGGCTCAAAGAGATCAGCATCTTATCCAAGTCCCCTGGCTATAGGCAGGAAGAGCTAAAAATACATCTTTCTGGATCCAAAGCTTGTTTTCATTGTGCCACAGATTAAGTATGTACCACAGCATAAACACACACACACACACACACAAAACAACAGCAACAGCTCCTAGCAGAATTATAGGAAACCACTAGCCGTATAGCAGAAAGTGAATGTATTTTCAGTATCTAGTATCTAGCTCTTGGATCTGTCTTAATTCAGTTACGATGCTTTTCTAGGCACAGAAAAGTTCCATGTGTTTCCTCTCGTCTCACCATGTGGCACTATAGATGCTCCTGGGTGATGACCTTCCCAAAATTAAATTGTAGGACTCATCAGTGGCTGATCCTACGTAATTAAGTGATGTGATGGCAGGACCAGACTCCTATTTCTATAGCTTCTATTCTTTTGCTTCCCTCTTTTGGGAAGCACAAATTGTATCCTGGGAATGAATTTTGATATCACACAAAATATAGAGGTAACAGTATAAGTTAATCTCCACTCATGGCCTAGTGGCTTTTAATGTCATGATATTTCTACTAGTGTCTTTTAACGTCATAGATTTATTTCTGTTATATAGATTAGAAATTAGTAAAAATTCTTTGCTTGGTCTTAAACTAATACAGATATACCCATCTTTCAGGCTAATACTAACGTATATGCTTTTGCTTTTTACAAAAGTAATAGATCTGAGATGCATTACTGGCTTCCACTATTCGGGCCATTTTGCATTTTAAAGGCTCACATATATGAACAGAAATGTAAAATTGTAAGCTGTTGGAATCTTGTATGTGACCAAAATTCTGGCACTGCCTTTAGAAATTCAACAAGAAGACAAAATAATAGGTTTAAGCCATTTTGGAAAAGAAAAAAAAAAAGAAAAAATGCAACAGAAGCCTTGAAAGTTGTTGTAGAATGAGCTTACTCTGCGGCAGCAGCGTCTGCATTAAGCCACGTGTGTGTTCTGGGAGGTGGGTGAGGGGAGAGTGGTTGTGAGCCCACTGCTGTGATTTCTGTAATGCACCGTGGGTAACAGGCTGTGAGGCTAGGCACTGCTTTAAGAAAGTGGCATAACGACTAATGGGCTAATGTTCCAGACATTGTTGTATCCTAATAGAATAACTTAGGAACCCAGAGAAACAGCCAGTATTTCTAGAAGATTTGAGTGAAGGTGCTTTTGATTCAGGAGAAGGCAATGGCACCCGACTGCAGTACTCTTGCCTGGAAAATCCGTGGACGGAGGAGCCTGGTAGGCTGCGGTCCATGGGGTCGCTAAGGGTCAGACACGATTGAATGACTTCACTTTCACTTTTCACTTTCCTGCATTGGAGAAGGAAATGGCAACCCACTCCAGTGTTCTTGCCTGGAGAATCTCAGGGACGGGGAAGCCTGGTGGGCTGCGGTGTATGGGGTCGCACAGAGTCGGACACGACTGAAGCGACTCAGCAGCAGCTTTTGATCCAGGCATCCCTTTTCTCTCGGGGATTGAGGGGGGACTGTCTTGCTTTATGAATTTCCGTGTTAGCTCATTCAGTTAACAGGTGCTTTTTTTAAACCAACATTGTCCGCACGCCCCACTCCCTACCTTTCTCTGAACTCTAAAAACCTTGGGGAAAACCAAGTTTTCGCTGAACGGGTGAGCTCTGTACGCACTGTGTGCACATCCCTCGTGGGCGGAGGAGGCGAGCTGAAGTGCAGATCCGGCGGTTAAGACCTGTTGCTCGCGCTTCTCCAGGTGGTAGTGTGTTTCCTGTCATAGTCGTGCACCCCTCAGGGCGCCCGTGCTTTATGACCGCAGGTAGGCAAAAGATGCGGAGAAGCCTCAGACCTCGCTGTTGAGAGCAGTCAGCGAGAATAAACACATCCCGGAGGCGCCCGTTCCGACCCTGCCTCTTCTGTCGTCCCCTGTGAGAATCAGGAGAGGCTGCTCGCGCTCTTCTGTTGGCAGTGCCCTGGATACAGGGGTGAGCAGTCCCGCGGCCGTCTTCTGAGGACCTGTGCAGAGAGGACGCCCGTTCAGTAGCCCGCGGGGCACGGCCCCTCTCCAGCGGGGAAGAGAGGGAGGTGGGCACGTCCACGCGTGACTTCCTGCAAGGCTGCCCTGCGGCTGGGTGTTTGGGCTTGCAGATAGCTAATGCATCTTTTCAAGTGTTCACTGTGTTCAAAGCACTGCCGCCACATTTAAGCTCACCGAGGTACATGTACACCATGCAGGCACAAAGTGGAGCTGAAGTCAGTGCAAACCGTCTGTGTTATGCATATGAAAGATAAATATTATTCATACATTCCGTGTGTATACTTTTATATACATTTTCGTTATTGTATGTAAAATACAGCATTTTCTATATACTGCTTTACATCAATTACATGACTGCTAGTTGCTCAGTCATGTCCAACTCCTTGCGACCTCATGGATGGGAGCCCACCAGGCTCCTCTGTCCTTGACATTCTCCAGGCAAGAATACTGGAGTGGGTTGCCATTCCCTTCTCCAGGGGATCTTCCTGACCCAGGCATCGAACCCAGGTCTCCTGCATTGCAGGCATTCTTTACCATCTGAGCCACCAGGTACAGTGCTCAAAATCTATGGAAAAGAGTCCAGAAAAGCTTTGTGAAATGGGATGAGTGAGGCTGCTCCCAGGGAGCTAAGGAAGAATCAGCAAATGCGAGGATAAGACGGGAAGAGTCAAGCTAGGGGCAGTAAGTCCTTTCACAGCAGTAGTAAATTCCCAATTCCTGTTTTTCCTTGTTTGTTTCCCGTTATCATACAGCTTTCTATGGTCTAGATGAAAGAAGTGAAAAGTGAAAGTGAAGTCGCTCAGTTGTGTCTGACTCTGTGCCCAGGCAAGATTTTCTAGGCAACAGTACCAGAGTGGGTTGCCATTTCCTTCTCCAGGGGATCTTCCCGACCCAGGATTCAAACCCAGGTCTCACGCGTTGCAGGCAGATGCTTTACCCTCTGAGCCACCAAGGAAGCCCAGTCTAGGTATCCCTTCCCAATCTACTATAGCTAGCCCTCCGGAGAATTCAACATGGCAGAGGAAAGCAGGAAAAGAAGGGTTTATAGAAACTTTAGTAAAAATTATTATATGGATCTTCAAGAACACGTTTCTTAGCAGTTGCACTCAGGTTGTGACATTTATTGAGAATTCACAGATGATATAGAAGCTCCTGTTGAGAGTGATACTGTTGTATTTTTAGAGGTACTCAGGGAAATACAGAGAAGTCAATGGCACCCCATTCCAGTACTCTTGCCTGGAAAATCCCATGGACAGAGGAGCCTGGTAGGCTGCAGTCCATGGGGTCACTAAGAGTCGGACATGACTGAGTGACTTCACTTTCACTTTTCACTTTTCACTTTCCTGCATTGGAGAAGGAAATGGCAACCCACTCCAGTGTTCTTGCCTGGAGAATCCCAGGGACGGGGGAGCCTGGTGGGCTGCCGTCTATGGGGTCGCACAGAGTTGGACATGACTGAAGTGACTGAGCAGCAGGGAAATAATTTGAATCATCTCCTTAGGAAGATATGCCATGTCTTCTATACTTTTGGGCAAAGATTCCTTCCCCAGTTTGTTTTCTGCAAAGCTAGTCATCATACTGACTTCCTAAGAAAGATCACGGCAAAAACAATATCACCTACTTTCCTAACAACACCCATTCCTGTATTTTATACGGTAGGAATGGCTCTCCTGCTCTCCCCCCGTTTTGGAATGCACATCCCTCTCTGGGGTGGACATTCCATGAGCATACAGGTGGTGTGTGACGCGAAGTCACTGGTCTGAGACTGCAATCCCAGAGGTAATTTACAGAGTTTATAAGTTTGCAGGGTCCCTAATTGCACACAGACTCTGAAACAAGACTCGCAGTGCATGACAGCCTATAGAGGGGACACTGGTTGGTTCCTGCACTGTCCAGAGCGCTCACTTGAGACTGTGTTACTCATTTACTAACTTACAGTACAAGGAAAATGGTGACAAGTCATCTGAGATGCTTGCCTGGTTTTATGTAATAATATCAAGTACCCAAAAACATTGAAGAAGTATGACTTTTTATTAAAAATTCATTAAAATGATTTCTTGATGAAAAGTCACTTCTGCAATGGACGTTCATGCACAGTAACAATGAATGTCTTTTAAGGAAAGAGCAAGTAGCAGATTGGAGCACTACAGTTGGTAGGAGACTCACTTTCTACTACAGCCGGTGAATGAAGTCAAAACACAGAAATACTGAGAAAACACTAAAGCAGACTGAAGTCCCAAGTTAAACTCGTGACATGGCTAAAGGTGAAAAAACAAAGCAAAAATAAAAACCTCAGCAGCTAATGTCAGTCACAGTAAAAAATGAAAAGAAACTATGGTGAACGTGGCTCAGGTCTTTCTGTTGGAGACTGTTCATTGAGCCTGAATCTCACTGTGATGTGCAAAATGTGTGAAAAGCATCTGTGTGTCAACAGTATTCTCAGCAACTTGTTTGTGCTGCCTTCTGTGAAAACAGATCACTTAAGGCAAAACAGTAGTGAGAAGGTTCTCGACAGTATGTAGAATCCTGCTTTATGGATGTCTTATCTCACGTTTCCCTGAACAGACAGGTGTTTGATCTTTCCTGAGCCACTTTAGTAGCAGACTTAGAAGACAGATACTGCAGAGATTTTGCTATTGCTAATTAACAGGGGTGGCTTTTACGGTGTTAAGAGTTTCATGGACCAAGAGAACAATACATTTTGACTCCATTGGGCAGAGTAAACACGCAATACTTGTGGGAGATTGAGTCAGTTCTTCTGGGCATCTGTCCCCAAAGTCCATCCTGTGTATAACTGTTATGTGGCCAGAGGAGCTGCACAGTTCATTAGTCTGATTCAAACTAATTTGTAAACTGAGCAGTGTAATGTAGCATACACAGCATCCCATGAGGACAAGGCAGAAAAGGAGATTTATGGCTGACCGAGGGAGATGCTTAGGTTAAGGACTGGCAGACTTTGCTGTAAAGGGCAAGAGGATAAATATCTGGCTTTTAGCTTTGTAGTCAATGTACGGTCTCTTTCCCATGTTCTTTTTTTAAAATTTAAATTTATTTATTTTAATTGGACGCTAATTACTTTAGAATATTGTATTGGTTCTGCCACACATCAACATGAATCTGTCACAGGCATACGCGTGTTCCCCATCCTGACCCCTCCTCCCACCTCCCTCCCCGTACCATCCCTCTGGGTCATCGTGGTGCACCAGCCCCAAGCATCCTGTATCGAACCTGGACTGGCGATTTGTTTCTTATATGATATTATACATGTTTCATGTTCTTTTTTTGTAGTGCTTTTCTACGCAACCATTTAAAAATGTAAAAATCTTCTTAGATCTTTGCAATACAAAATAGATGCAAGTGACTGTGAGACTCTGGTTTGCCTGCTGAACCAAATCAGTGTGTAGTTGGTGCCTCGTGCATCCCCTGAGAGGAGCCCATTAAATCGGCATTCTCTATCATGATGAACACACATTTATAGGCCATTTATTAATCTCAAGAGATTAGTCAGAGTGTCTTTGACCTAGCACATGTCCCTGTGTCGTCTCCTCGTGGCCTGTTCGGAGGAGGCTTTTATCCTCTGTCGCTCTGACCTTTTCCTTGCCCTTGGACAGGACCTCTCTGCTGCACCTACTTCTGAACAGGAGACCGGTTTCCCACGTTCAAACCAGGTAGTGCAATTCAGGGAGGAAGTACTCTTCTGCCATTTCCTCATGGCTGGATTCTTCTTCCTGTCCAGCTTCCGAAGCTGGAGAAATGGCAGGAACTAGTTCCAGAAGCAAGGGCTATCACAGATGCCTGCTGCTGGATTCATGGAAGCTTTTTGTCTTCCCCTGCTGTCTGCAGGGATGCTCCTAAACCCACAGAGTACTGAGTGTGATGCAGGTCGTGCTGTTCCTTAGCCTGGAACTCTGAGGAGAAATGCCAAGACCCAGAGTGTTCTTCATGAAGAGTTTCTGGAACAACACGTGGGAAGTCAGAGATAGGGGGGTAATGGATCTTACCCATTTTAATCTTTTCAGAGGAAATGTTTTACAGGCTATTTTTAGTTGGCTTCTTTATGTATATTATCATATTTATTTATTTGGCATGGCGAGCACTCTCTCTCTCTCTCTCTCTCTTTTAAGCAAAAGATACACTGGTCTCAAGTCTGTGCCTCAGAAAATGCAATGGGCAGCCTTTTGTGTCATTTAAGTATTTTTCCGGTCAATTTTCTGCTCTGCCATGCTGAAATTTTAGGAACATATAGGTTACACAGTGAAGCAGATGTGGATTCCAAACCTGGAAAAATAAAAATGAAGAATTACTGAAATTGGAAAATGCCAAACCTTGATAATAACAGCTCTTAGACAAGAAAATCAACTGAGGCACAACTCTTTGGAAATTGGGAGTACAAAACAGTCTTACATTTCTCTTTTAAAAAGTGCATTAAACTGTCTCACATTTTCATCTTTTTTCTGTGCTTCTTTGTAAGCAATCGTATGCCTTTGCAAATTAATTTGCAGCCATCTGTTCAATGAAAGCGAATCCCTTATTTTGCAACTTAAGCTATTCAACTTAAAATTTAACTTTAAATGTATCTTAATATAAAAATCAAGTGAATAGGTAAGGAATATTGATAAATACAACAATATATAAGGGCATTTTAACTGTTCAGGCTATCATATGAAAGTTAGATGAAACAATAAAATTTTTTGACTAGGGAACATGTGTCAGAGATAAAATATTAAAAAACCACATAAATTTCTGATCCAAATAGCAAACATATTCTGAAGCCCAATAAAATTGGACTGAGCACAAGGAAATAAATGAACAAACAAAATGACAACCCAGATATGGGTCTGCTTTATTTTAAACAACTGTCTGTGAAGCCCAACTGGATGCTTGGAAATGTGTTATAGGTAATTTAATAAATCAAGCCATTAAACTAATTCTACTTCAATGCTCAATTGCTTCAAGTGGAATTTTTGTCTTGAAATTATAAGATTGACATTCTTTTCAGTTTCACTCTACTTATTTACCCAACCTTCTTATACTTGCTGCTGCTGCTGCTAAGTCGCTTCAGTCGTGTCCGACTCTGCGACCCCATAGACGGCAGCCCACCAGGCTCCCCCATCCCTGGGATTCTCCAGGCAAGAACACTGGAGTGGGCTGCCATTTCCTTCTCCAATGCAGGAAACTGAAAAGGGAAAGTGAAGTTGCTCAGTCGTGTCCGACTCTTAGTGACCCCATGGACTTTAGCCTACCAGGCTCCTCTGTCCATGGAATTTTCCAGGCAAGAGTACTGGAGTGGGGTGCCATTGCCTTCTCCTTATGTTGGACCATTTTTTTTTCTCAACATCCATAGGAATTAAACAGATAATAGTAAGACTGGGACAGATCTGGACAGATGAACATGCCTGCTTTTCCAGCAGGTCATAGATAGGTGTGGTTGTTGGCTCCACAGTCAGAGATAAGGGACGTCAGTGTCAATGTATTTCAGTCTTATCTGTAGAAAAAGTAAAACTCCATTTGACTCATAGCTTCATATTTTCCAAACAACAAAGAAATTTTTTAATATAATTTATGAATTTATGGAGAAGAACTTAATTGGAAGCAAATGCAAATTAGATACATTTTTTGGTCATGGTTTTTTTTTTTTTAATATATAAAACTTTAGACATGCCATCCTGTTTTCTATAATTTCATCATGCTGAATTGTGTCTTATTTAACAAAAGTAAAATAATACAAATTCCCCCCTACCCCCCCAAAAAAAGTCACATTTAGCACGTAACTATGGATGCATTTAGCATAGAACTATGGAAACTGAACCAACATATTAAGTATAAGTTAACTGCACTTGACTATGTGCACAGTGGTCTAGCCAACATTATAAGAGAGATTTTGCTCTGCTTTGAATGCCTCCCATCAACTTCAAGTATATATATATATACATATTCATCCCTTGGTATCCTCTAAGACTTGCTTCCAGGACCCTCCAGGGAAGGAGAGTTCACAGATGTTCAGGTCCCTTGCAGTGGGCCCTCTGTACCTATGAATCCTGCCTCCTAGGAGAAGAAGGGCCAACTGCAAGTTTAAAGATTTTTAATTAATTGCTCCTTTCCCTAATGACCAACATAGTATGTCAGAAATATATTGACACTACACGATTTGAAATGAATTTTGAGATGTCAGGGTAAGTATGGCGGGAAGAGAGACAATGTAACTTTAGCATCAAAGCCTATATCTTCCTTATTTTATAAATATTATCATTTAATCAGAACACCAAGTGATTGAGAACTTTTTTAGTTTTGTATTTAGTGACTCAGTGAACTAGAGCTAAGGACGATAAAGTAAAAATGAAAGTGAAAGTCGCTCAGTCATGTCTGACTCTTTGTGACCCTATGGACTGTATAGTCCATGGGATTCTCCAGGCCAGAACACTGGAGTGGGTAGCCTTTCCCTTCTCCAGGGCATCTTCTCAACCCAGGGATCGAACCCAGGTTTCCTGCACTACAGGCAGATTCTTTAAGAGCTGAGCCACAAGGGAAGCCCAAGAATACTGGAGTGGTAGCCTCTCCCTTCTCCAGCGGATCTTCCCGACCCAGGAATCGAAGTGGGGGTCTCCTGCATTGCTTGGAGAAGGAAATGGCAAGCCACTCTAGCACTCTTGCCTGGAAAATCCCATGGACGGAGGAGCCTGATAGGCTACAGTCTGTGGGGTCGCAAAGAGTCGGACAGGACTGAGTGACTTCACTTTGACTTTCTTTCACTCCTGCATTGCAGGCGGATTCTTTACCAACTGAGCTATCAGGGAAGCCCTAAAGCCCTAAAATTATATATCAGAAAAATAATGCAGGTGGACTATTCTATTGCTTGAGGTAGAAATTTCACTCTCTGTTTAAAATCATATTTGGAATACCTCTGACTTCTATACGTGACTAACCAAAGCTCTTCCTTATGGATAGGAAGTCATTCTGTAAGTCTCCAGTGTTTAGAGTAGCTAGTGGTTCCCTACAAAGTAGAAACATTCACTACAAGAATATGGGGAGTGGGCACTTAGGTAAGGACAGGTGGGCTAAGGAAGAACATCCTAAGTGAACAGATTTAATTCCAAAGCAGATGGTACTTAATACTTAATAATTTTAATTAATTAATCACTTAATTGATTGGCTATTTCTGATATGTATGTGAGCTGCAGAGAAGAGGCAATTGGGATAGTATTTCATGACAGAAACTAATTAAATGATTAAAGATGAAACTTGAATTCGTAAATGCACTTCAGAGGGAGACCTTAAGCTTGATATAGGAAAGTTTCATTTTGTAAGTAGGAGAGCTGAAATGTTTTGTAGAGTTCAAAATGGAACCAGGCACTCTCCTGAAGGAACAGCGATGTGATGAAGCTTTAGCTTTCGAATGTGACTTCCTCCTATGCTTTCATTAGGGCTATTTCACTTTCAACTCAGAACCCAGCTTATAATGCAGACTGTCATGTATAATCCCTAGAAAAAATTCTGGAGTTTTCCATTTGGAAAACATTGAAAATGTGCTTTTTGCTTTGACCACTATTCGGTAACTCAAGGAAATGCATTTCCTTCCTCATATATTTGCGTATGTGATCTGTCTTTTATCGTGCAGTTAAGGCCTGGCAAGCGCAATGGCTGCCCGATCCAGCTTAAGCGTCTTCAGATTGTCTTGTGTCGCCCTTTCTTCTTATCACAAAATGTTGCGTGTGCTGCTGTGTGCGCATGTGCATCTGTGTGTGTGTGTGAGTGAGTGTGTGTGCACAGTTCAGTGATGACAAAGAGTGTCTCTCTTCTGTTACTTACGAGGCATCCAATACTTACTTGCTAAGTGAATGAAAGTACAAGATATTTAAAGATTATTTCAAACCAAATGTAAGAGATTACCATACTGAACTTGGGGGCGTAAAAGGATGAAAAGGAAAGTGAGATAGAAATTTGATAAGAGAGAACACCACTGCCAAATGTACGATGAATAAGTAGTTTAATTTGGTTAAGGGTGATAAAGGATGTAATACTGGCATAGTTGGTAGGAACTTTACTTATTTATTTATTTTTTAAATATCATATTAGTGTCAGGTATACAATATAACGATTCAGAATTTCTATACCTTGTGAAACGTTCATCACGATAAGTATAATTACCATCAGTCTCCCTACAGTTATTATGATACTATTATAACATGACTATATTCACTCGGCTGTACATTATATCCCTGTGACTTATTTTATAACAGGATGTTAATGCCTCTTAGCCCCATTCCACACTCCCTTCCGGCAGCTATGGGTTTGTTTTTTGGTATTTATGAGACTGTTTCTGTCTTACGTTTGCTTGTTTTTTAGATTCCACATATGAGTGAAATCATATAGTATTTGTCTTTTTCTTTCTGACTGATTTCACTTGGAATAACACCCTTTAGGTTCATCCACATTGTCATAAAGGGCACGATTTCATTTTTAATGGCTGAACAATATTTTGTTGTATAAAAAATACATCTTCTTTATCCATTCATCCATACGTCGACACTCAGGTTGCTTCCATATCTTGGCCGTTGTAAATAATGCCGCAGTGAATATCAGGGTGCATATATCTTTTCAAGTTAGTGCTTTGGTTTCTATGGAGAGCCGAGATCTTCGGGTTTAAAGAGACTGTATAAGGTCTATTCAAAGTGCTTAAGTGCTTTTGTTATCATGGAGCTGCTGTGCCATGTAAAACACCAGGGAGAAGCAGTGCTCTCTTCATAGTTTAAATCTCAAGTTTGTGTTTCCATCTTTCAGAGTTTCTCAGCTACAGTCTTTCCAGCATGGAGGGCATGTCTAGGGAATTTAAATGTATTTTAAGAGATTCCAAAAAAACGGACTTTTTGAGCTAGTACACTGCAATGGGAATTGCAGGATGCTAGATGTATTGAAGAGTCAGGGCCCTTTGAAGCAGTCAGATATCCGGGTACTTACATAAATGGGGACCTTCATTTCACACTTATCATCTTCTTGGGTCCCCAGCAAATTGGCTCCATACTATCAATGAATGCAATAATCCATCAGGATTATTGCACAAGGAACTCCAGTTTCAGAGATGAGTTCTAACTAGGTGGCCTGTACGTTTTTTCTTTTTCAGTATTGGAAATCTGTGATGGATGCATGCATAGACAATCCTAAATTGCATGTGCTCAGGGCAGCCATATTTAGTAATATGGTTTTCCAAGAGGGACATGCAGGCTGGAATCCATCCCGGGTTGTAACAGTCTGACCCGACTAGACTGAATGCTTTAAATGCAATATTTGATATGGTTACAGCAGCCCTGGAATGGTATCTTATTACTTCGCCTTTCCAGATGGAAATAAGGATTAGGGAGGTTTTGTGACCTGCCTTGTGGATGTGGCTAGCATACCCCAGGTTTGACGTCAGGTCTCTCTGCACGCAGAGCCTTTCTCCCAGGCTCTGCTCTTGGGGCCATCAGCAGACATCTGGAGAAAGGAGACCCCTGTGTCCGGCCGGGCTGCAGGCCGGCTCCACAGGAAAGACTATTCAGGAACAGCCTCACAGCCTTGGTCCTGAGTCAGGGGGCTCCGCCTCTGCCCCTGGGCTCTGGAACACTGAGGTCAGGCAGCGGAGCAGGAAGGATGTGCTGGGCCACCTGCTCACTCCTAGAATGTAAACCGTCGAATCGTCATTCCGCTTCAGAGACTGTCTCCTGGCTGTCTCCGCGTGGGCCCTCTGACTCCAGGAGATGTGGACGCCACCCCTCACTGTGTGCCAAGACCAGGGGACGAGTTCTTTAATGCTCTCTCCCCCTCTTTCTCTCTTTGCTTCCCCGACTCCTTCTCCCCTTTCCTTTCTTCCTTGGTTGCTCTTCTGTCTCTGTCTCCGTCCATCTGTCGGTCTCCCTCTCTCTGGTTAAGTCGTGCTGCTGCTGCTAAGTCGCTTCAGTCGTGTCTGACTGTGCGACCCCATAGACGGCAGCCCATCAGGCTCCCCCATCCCTGGGATTCTCCAGGCAAGAACACTGGAGTGGGTTGCCATTTTCTTCTCCAGTGCATGAGAGTGAAAAGTGAAAGTGAAGTCGCTCAGTCGTGTCCGACCCTCAGCAACCCCATGGACTGCAGCCCACCAGGCTCCTCTGTCCATGGGATTTTCCAGGCAAGAGTACTGGAGTGGGGTGCCATTGCCTTCTCAGGGTTAAGTCATGGTATACCTATAATTCCACCAGAGTGTTTTTCTTCCATTACCTGCTGAATGCTTCCATGTGACTGTATAAGGGCTTTAAATCTGCAGGCTTGAAAACAAGGCCCTTAAGGATGACTTCTTTCATCTCTCATTAGCCAGGGTGTGGGGGATAAACAGAGCACGTCAAACCCTTGTGAATTTGTATGTAGTTTGAGAACTTTTTTTGAAATTAATTTCTTTATTTTAATTGGAGGCTAATGACTTTACAATACTGTAGTGGTTTTTGCACATTCGAGCCGCGGGGGGTGGAGTGTGTCTGATGGCCGGCCGTGGACTGCAGTCGGAAGCCCGTGTGGCTGCGGGCTCCTCTCCCAGGAGCGAGCAGGGAGGGTTTTGTGCATTCTCTCTGCCACTACCAGGCAGTGGGATGAGTGTACGGAAAAAGAGAAATGCGGATGGAGACCGTCCCTGACGTCCATCCCTCCAGGGAGAGAGGCGTCTGGACTGTGTCGCAGGAGCGGCCCGGGGTAGGAAAGCCCTGCGCAGGAACGGACGGGCCCGCCTGCAGCGTGGGGCCAGGCAGGGCCCGGGCTGGGGCTCTGTGCTGTGGAGAGAGAGAAAGGCAGATTCACCCGAACACTGCAGAGAGCCAAGTTCTGTGTGTCTCTTCTAGAACACACAGAACTCGAATTATGAAACTGTCTCTATTTGAAATGCAGTCTAGCGTGGAAAAGCCAGAAGTCCCTAGGATGGACTCCGCCTGCCGGGGCCGCTCAGTCTCTAAATGGGCCTCAGGGCTTCCGGGCTGCGATGAGGAGGGCTGTGTTTCCCTTCAGTCCTGGGTGCTGGCGGAAGCTGAAGGTTCCAGCTCACGGGTCGAGACAGCAGGCAGGCAGGGACAGAAGCGTTAGCAAAGCCACTGTCGTCGCGCGCAGTAGCCCCCAGGAAGCTGCGTGGCTCTCACGTGTGTGAACTTTATCTCCTACAGTTTGCTGTTTGATAACCAGAGTACTCGCAACCCGGTCCTGGATATCTGCTCCAGAAGTGAATGTTAGGATTGTTCTAGTAGAGACTTCTGTGTGTGTTGAGATCCTATGGCAAACCAGGTTTAAACGAATGCGGTCTCAGAGTAAACAGCGCAGCTCTCAGATTCCAAGGACACAGTTGCCTTGTGCGCATGACGAGATGCCGGCAAGGATGGAAGTCATGTGGTTACAAGCGGACCTAGACAAGAACGCCTCCCGTAACCTCCGTGTTCAGTTCAGATTCGACTGTCCACAAACAGAATTGTGTTGGATCATGCTCCCAGAATGGGGGTGGGGGTGGGGGAACAACCCAGCAGATCTGCCGCCTTTGGTGTAAACAGATGTGTTTCAACCTGTGTTTACCCAGAAGGTGGGAGGAATCACTCCCCTCAGCACAGCATGATTTTGCTCTAAAGTGATCAGTCATTAAAAGGACATGGGTTAGAACTGCAGTACAGGCAGGTGGGTAATGCCTGGGAAAATAACAAACGCTCCCTGCTTCCCCAGCTGAGTTCCTTCCATCCTCTGATTTGGCTAATTTGCTGCTGCAGTCTTTAAGGTAGTCAAACGCAGAACTTAAAAATCTACTCCAGCAGGCATTACTAGACGCTTGACACGCCTAGGAGCTATGGCTGTTACAAAGTGAATAGAGAATCAGGATAGGGTAAATAGAAATCTAGAAATTTCTCTAGAAAGTGACAGTCAACGATCAAGTCAAGTGGTAAGCATGACCATATCACCACAAAAGAAGAAAGAATGGTACATGTTTACGTTTATGGGAAATGAAAAAAAAAGGAGACTGCAGACCTGCAGTCTAGGGGCAGTGACGGGAGCAGTGGGCAAACAGAACAAGGCCACGCTGAAGCAACGGAGAGAATATTCACAGAGATGAAAGTGCTCAGTGGATCAAACATTAGAAATATCTAGGAACCTTGCTAACCTGCAAAGTAAGAAGTTATTGGTAATGTCTGTAGATAGTTGTCAGATTTCAAGTAGTGAAGAGAGTAGGTGTGAGGAGAGAGACATAGATGGCTCCTTCAAAATCATTTTGATTAAAAAAAAAACCAGAAAATTGGTAGCCTGAAAAGTGATAGCGGCAGTGACATTTACTGAGGACCTACCAGGGGCTGGGCAGTGTGTGTGAGTTACTGAGGACCTACCGGGGGCTGGGCAGTGTGTGAGAGTCCCCTCACTTAGTTTGGGTGCCAGCAGTCATGAGTGGAGGCTTGGAAGGGAGAGAAGGTGAAGGCGTGAGGGTGTCACTTCAGCCTCCCTCCCCACGCATTCAGCACCTTGAAAGATGATGAAGGCAGAAGATTCCTTTTTTCTCGTTGAGACTCAGTCCTTTTCCATCTGGGTGTAGCCCCTTCTCCCACCGTCGTCGGCTCTTGGTTATAACTGCTGTGCCCTGGGCCCTGGCCCCAGCTTCCAGTGTCTGCCAGCTGCCTCTATGAACACCGCCCTCCTTCCTGGGTTCTCCCCTCCATCCTTTTGGGAGGTTTTCTAATTCTCCAGCCCTTGTGTACAGCAGGATCACCTGGGGAGTTTGTGAGACTGGTGCGGGCTAGCCTCCAGCTCCAGCATTTCTGAATCAGTAGGCTTTTACAGTGAGACCTGAGGTTTGCCTTTCTTGTAAATTCGAAGATGATGCTTATACTGCTGGTCAGGGCCCTGCACTTGGGGAATTTTGTAGATTAAGCATATATTGGATGGACTCTGGAGAGCATGGCAGACTGCTTCACACAGCTCTGTGGTTGTCAGCTGGAAAAGGAATTTTGTTGATGTTTGTTTCCAGTAGATACAGCCAGAATTAATGAGCAGAGGGTACACAGACATCTTATTGGCACACAGGAAGAATTGAGCTCACAGAGAGGACCAGGGGTGACATGTGAGCTTGGCGGAGGATTAGGGAGCAGTTTCCAGCAGGATATGCAGTTGGAGTTGCTGCTGCTGCTAAGTCACTTCAGTCGTGTCCGACTGTGTGCGACCCCATAGACGGCAGCCCAGCAGGCTCCCCCGTCCCTGGGATTCTCCAGGCAAGAACACTGGAGTGGGTTGCCATTTCCTTCTCCAATGCATGAAAGTGAAAAGTGAAATTGAAGTCGCTCAGTTGTGTCCGACCGTCAGTGACCCCATGGACCGCAGCCCGTGAGGCTCCTCTGCCCATGGGATTTTCCAGGCAAGAGTACTGGAGTGGGCTGCCATTGCCATTGGAGTAGATGGTCTTGAATCTTCCTCCCAGTTCTGAGATTTCAGTGATTTTGATTCTTCCAAGTTCAACATTTGTATTCAGCATGGCCTTGTCCCTCTTGGTTTCCCTGGTGGCTCAGATGGTAAAGAATCTGCCTGCAATGCAGGAGACCTGGGTTCAATTCCTGGGTTGGGAAGATCCCTTGGAGAGGGAATGGCAATCCACTCCAGTGTTCTTGCCTGGAAAATCCCGTGGACAGAGAAGCCTGGCGGGCCACAGTCTGTGAGATTGCAGAGTCAGACACGGCTGAGCGATTAATGCTTTCACTTTGGCTCTCTTACTTTTCTAGAACCAGTCTTTCCCCTGCAGCATTAAAACAACCATAAAGATGTAAAAATGTGTTTTTCTTTACCGCTCCTCCACCACCACCATTAGTCCTTGAGTTAGTAGCTGAACTCCCTTCCTACCAGACTCAGCGTTCACCATGCTCTCTGCTGAGACAGTCAACCCACATAAGGTCCAATCAACCATTAAAGAGATTTCATCTGAAAACAAATTGGTGTTTAAAGACTGTCTCAAGTCCTGTCTTCAGCCAGGCAGGCCACTGCATATCCCACTTTTGAAAAGGAGGGATTTTTGTGTTTGTCTTTGTTTTTTATTTTTTGGCCACATAACTCAGCATATAGGATCTTAGTCCTCCAACCAGGGATTGAACCTCCATCCCCTGCATTGGAAGCACAGAATCCTAAACACTGGACTCCCAGGGAATTCCCAAGAAGGACATCTTTTTAAAATGTGTAACCTGCCTGCCCAGGAAGTGAAAGCGAGTTGACCAAACACCTGACCTGTAACTCAAGTGCAGAGTTTCTCCCCCATATCAAGCCATGGCCCTTTGTCATGCTGAGGAGGAGACTGGGAGGCAAAGGAGGAAAGTACACGCAGTGGCGGGGACTATGCTATGATGCTGTCTTCCGGGGTGAATTTCACACCTGGCTGAAATCAGGGAGCAGCGTTCCAGAGTGACTGAAAGTTCTCTTTTCCAAATGCAAAGACTCCAGGGAATTTTGAACCTTTCAGCACTGTCTGATCCTTGGTAATAACTCCAGCTAAGAAGTGCAAATGAGTCTGATGCCTTTGAGAACATCTGAATGGTCTTGATGGAAGCATTGATAGGGGAAAGCGGGAAATTAATGTTGCCTTGAAGGGTGACATAAATGGGTTTCAATTACTGCCAGCGATGGACACCCTAATTTCTACAGTTAGCATCAGTCTTCCTAAAGTTAACTGTGCTCCAGTCATTGAACTTAGCAAACGTTGATAAATCAGCATCAGAAGAAACAGCTAGTGTGCCATATCCCTTACACTGATCGATTTACTTCCTTTTCTTTGGAGCAATACTTGTAATTGTAGGGGAAAAAAAAATTCTGTCCCCTTGCAGGAAAGCACTGTATGGCAATCTTTCGAACTATTGTTTTCATTTAAAAACTTCAGGGGAGGCTTTTAATCCAGTCAGTGTGGCCAACCACAGTGGGGAGGCAAACATCTCTAGAAGTCTCTAAGGCAGGAATGTGTGCTGTAGACAGTGGTTTGCACGCTGTCTGTCTTGATGGCCTCACTCTTTTCCTAGTATATCATAACCTACGGGGGTGTACAAAGCTCACGTGTGCCACGAACAACTCATCACTGAGTTCTGGAACACTCCAACTAAGAGATACTCTTGTTCAACAGCTGTCTCCCTTGATTAGACACAGGATGCCGTGAATTATCGGATCATTATAAAAAGTTCCCAAACACTCACACTCTGTGCTCACCTTTCTGTGGATGTAACTAATTGTCTGTGGCCACAACTGGAGGTGTGCACGTGTGTGTGTTAGTCGCTCAGTCATGTCTCTTTGCGACCCCATGGACTGTAGCCTGCCAGGCTCCTCTGTCCATGGGATTCTCCAGGCAAGAAGACTGAAGTGGGTTGCCATTCCCTACTCCAGGGGATCTTGCCCACCCAAGGATCAAACCCAGGCCTCCTGCATTGGCAGGCGGATTCTTTGACGCTGAGCCACCAGGGAAGCCCGTGGTGAAGGACTTATGGAAGAAACTCCTCCATATTGAAGAATCTGGTTAGTTTTTGAGACATCTTTTAAAAATGAAAGTCTTTCCAGCACAGACGCCCAAAGCAGCGGATGTTGCCATGGACACCATCCCATCCCTGGAATCTTGGAATCTGAAGTAGGAAATAATATTGATACAGTCACTTCTATGTCAAAATCATAGGGGGTACACTGGGGTTATCAAAGCAGAGCAGGGTACACAAGAGAGGTCAGTGTTCTATGTAGGTTAAGGCACTGCCTGAATTTGTGAATGAGTCATTTAGAGCAGTTTCCGGGGATCTGCTCTCGTGGTGGGAAGACTCTAGGAAAATGAGCCAGCAGACAGTCCTGGAGGACAACTGGGACAACTGGAGGACAACCGTTGCCTGTAAGCTTTACACAGACTTACTCGTCATCATGTCTTATGATCACCTTAAATGGAATGTTGGCCATGAAGTAGATTGTTTATGTTAAAATTTCAATCACAGAATGAAAAACTGCAGATTAAAAGCTTCAGTGATTATTTTTCACACGAAGTCAACTTAAATCCATAGACTTGAAGTCATTTGTCACAGGCCCCACTGGTCATAAAAGTTGAGACAGGGTCCCTTGCCTAGGGCTTCTAACCCACATATGAGATCTTTTTCCATATCCTCTTCTACCTCTCTCTCCCTCTTCATTTTGATTCTTTTCACTTAGTTATTTCACAATGCTTTTCTCCTTTAGTCTCTATAGCCTACTGCCCATTAGGAAATTTAAAAAAAATTCAAGTATCTTGTTTCTTCTCTTGTAGGAAGGTTTAGGGTCATGCCCTCGTTTGACCCTTTCATTAAAAACATAGATACAGAAAAATTACTGATAAGTGTATAACATACATATTGTATATGCTGGTTAATTTAAACTCTATCATGCTCTTACCTCCATAGTCTATTGTCTACTAAGTAATCAGGGACTGAGATGAGAAACTGGGGTAAGATTCTGGCAGCACAAGTTTTATGAACACTGGCTGATGCCATCCGTTAGTCAGTCGAGTGTGTGACCTCAGGTGACGTGTTTCTTTCCCCCTGAGTTGCCAGGTTTCGAGAATGTGGATAATAACAGGGTCTACCGTACAGTCCCATTGTGAGGTTCATCTGGGGCCATTTATTCAGCCACTGCCACGGTGCCCAGCAGTAAGCAAACCATAAGCATCACTCTTATCATACCTGTTTACATCATCATATTCAATAGAAAAATATTAGCATCCTTAAAAGACAATAGAGAAGGAAAAAAAAATCACGGAGTGAATTAAGGAAGGAACAAGGTCCAGTTATGTTGTTGAGCTCTGAGGGAGTGAAAGCCATTTGTTTGTGTTCGTCTCCCTCCAAGGGTAATCCATATTCTGTAACGTTCTGCTCTCTGAAGGAACAAGGAGATTATTAATAGAAGAATGTAATTAAATTAAAAAAGACATCGGAGAGTGCCATTTCTGGGCAGCGTCGGGCGCTGCCCCGCACGGTGGTCCCCTCTGTGCTGTGGTCTGCCCGGCACACAGATGGGGGTCGGGGAGGCCCTCCTGCAGGGACCCTGCGCACGGGCCTCCGCCTTTGTCCTGGTGATTGTCTGGACGCGGCCCGTCGCCAGTGGAGACCAGACCCGGGCGGGCTTCAGGCCTCCGTGTCTGTCGGGTTTGCGGGTTAGCTTTGATCACAGACGAGAGGCCGTCTTTTGAATGGGAGGATCTAACCACTGCAGCGGTTATGAGGCAGCGAGTTGAAAAGGCTTTGGTAGACTTTTTTTTTTTTTTTGTTTTTTGGCTGAAAAAAAGCTCTGTACCTTTTCATACAAGCCTTTCGCACTGGGTGACATTTTCAGTGCTTTCATTTTTTTTTTTTTTTTTTATCCTCCTAGCGCACGCCACAGTAAAATTACAAGTATAGCCATCCGCCATCTGGCAAGACTCCTCCTCCCCGCAGTAAAGCCGGGGATGCGGAAGAGGCTTTTTGTATTTCACGTCCCTGCGTCCCTACCTCTGTTCGACTCTGTGTTGTTTCTCCTAGTGGTTAATCAATTCTTGAAAAAGAACCTTCAAAATTAATTTCTAAGGCTCTCAAGGCCTCAATACTTCATCCTGGAGCTCAGCGTAATTCAGGAGCTGAGTACTTCGTTTGTGTTTATGGCTCACATCTGACATATTTTTTAGACTGTGCATTGCCCCAGCCTGTTTTATTGCTGTTATTACCATCTGTTTGTTTTTTAGGGTTCATTCCTTCTGGTTTTTTCCTCCTTTTTGGGGACTGTCACTCTTTATTAAATATCTCTATCAGGAGAGAACAGATAGAGGGGGAATGCAGGCATCAGAACTTCTCCAAATTCAAATGTAAATGGCTGAGTTTAATGTGGTCACCATTCCTTTTGGACATTTTGTTTTGTTTTTATATCCTTATTACCTAATTAAGGTATAATTTATAGCATGTGTGTTTAATATAGGATTAAAATATAACTTTATTAAGGTGTGTACAGATTAAGGTAGTTTAATTGAGGTAAAATTCAAAGAGTTTTTGATATTTTGGTATGGAAGGATTGAAAAAATTAGGGTCCTATTTGTTTATTCTGGCTGGGGACTTTATGTATCAGTCCATGTAAAAGGCCTGTTTCTCTTGCTTTGAAATCCAGCTAAAGTTGTCTCATGAAAGGCACTATTTTCAATAAAAGTATTTTATTGGTACCAAACATGTTTCTTATTAACTAATTGAGTATAAACAAAGATTGATAGTTATAGCAAAAGCATGCTTAAAAAAAAAAAAAAGCCTGTCTCCCCACCTGTTTCCATATTAAGTAGTATTTAGGAGTACTCTTGAGAGTACTGTTTGAAACTTCTGTTGAACATCTGGGTTTTTTCATAGATCCGTAAGACACTTCTTCTTTTTACAAAACCCTCCATGCAAACCCTCCTAGAGCACAGATCCCCCAAGATGATGAGAAAGGCATTTGATATGTTCATGGGCGTTTCTCTGGGCGTTTTCCTTCATGGATGCATATATTTCACGCTAGGCTGAAAGGAGCCCTGTAAAAGGAGGGTATGCTTTTTTGGTGCAGCATCACAGTGCCATTCTGCATTCAGCTCTAGAAGCACTTCCGCCTGTCTGCTGCCAGCAGGGCTCTCTCTTATCCCGTAAGGATAACACAATGATGAGCAAGATACGGCCTGTTCTCTCAAGATGCTTATAGTAGAAAATATAGTAGAAAAATAAGGTAAACATACTACCATAAGGGCTTCCCAAGAGGCTCAGTCGTGAAGAATCCACCTGCCATTGCAGGAGAAGAGGGTTCGATTCCTGGGCCGGGAAGATCTGCTGGAGAAGGGAATGGCAGCCCACTCCGGTATTCTTGTCTGGGAAATCCCATGGGCAGAGGAACCTGGCGGGCTACAGTCCACGGGGTCTAAGAGTCAGACACTACTAAACAACAAGATAACTATGATAACATCTGTTTGTGAGTGGTAAGTTACTGAGCATTTCAGAAGGAAGAATCACATTATTTGAAAAGATAAAGTGTAGAAACGTCGTTGTCATTTGAAGTGGCCTTTCATCAGATAATTTCCTAATACCTGCATTCAGTCATTCCCAAGCAAATAAAACCCACAGAGACAGAACAACTGGGAAAAGCATTTTTATATACTAGTATTCCACACAAGATAGATACTGTATGTCCATGCTGATTTTGATAGAATTGTATTGATGCTGTAAAGCTTAGCTTATATAAAAAACTCAAAAGTGGGCTGTCTACACAGCATCTTAGGATAACTGATAGCCTACCATTTCCTTCTCACTAGATGCCAGTGACTGCCAAATTTGACCAAATTGTTAAATCTCAATGAGTGTGTCATCACAGGAATAGGCATCAAATTAATAATGTGCTTTTATATCATATTTTATAGATATAAATATACATATAAATGTCTAATATGTTCCTTCTATATTTTTACATATAAAATAAAAAAGAATTAATTAATGTGGATAAAACTCACAACCTGTTCATTTACTAACAGTAACTTTTCAATTGTTTCATCTTGAAATGGAAATTTACAAAATAACCGTATTTTTCTATCCTAAACAACACATGTTAAAAGAGCAGAAAATCATGTAATGAGAAATATCTTGTAATTTTCTCTAAAATTACCTTCTTAGCAATAGTTCACTGAACCTGAACTGTATCTGAGAGAGAAGTTGACAGTCATGTTTTCTTTTTAAAATTTAAATTTAACTAATTAGCATTAAATAAAATAAAAAAAAAATCATCTTCTCAGTGGCACTAACCACAGCTGAAGCACTCAAAAGCCACACATGGGTCGTGGCTTCTGGATTTGATGCTGATGATAGAGTATTTCCATTGTTATAGAAAATTCTATTGGACAGTACTGCACTTAAGTTTCTTTGAGGGCAGAGTCATAATTTTTATTGCTTAGGAGACTAAATAAATATTTTTTGAATGGTTACTTGAAAGAGAAACCTGGGAATTCCCTGGCAGTCCAGTGGTTAGAACTCTATACCTCATTGCAATTGGATCCCTGGTTGGGGAACTGAGATTCTGCAAATTGTGTCACTTGGCCAAGAAAGAAAAAAAGAAAGAAAAATCAAAGAAAGAGAGCTCTACTCTAGAATTTTTGGTCTTTTAGAGCTTTGGGGGGGGCTTTGAAAACCCCTATCTTCAGTTGAATGTAAATGCTAAGGTCTAATGACTATATTCATGATGGTGGGGGTGGTGATATTTATGAAAAGATGGTGATGGAGTTGAGGGTGATGAATATAAGAAATAAGAATGTTTACCAAGACTGAGCTGATCTGAGGGTTTGTTATCTAATGAGCAGTTGTCAGCTCTTCCAACAGGGGATGGGTTTCTAGAAGTTTGGTTATGTCTGTGATGTGGTTATGCGTGTGAAAGCCAATCAGTCATGTCCAACTCTTTGTGACCCTGTGGACTGCAGCCCGACAGGCTCCTCTGTCCATGGAATTCTCCAGGCAAGAATACTGGATTGGGAAGCCATTCCCTTCTCCAGGGGATCTTCCCGACCCGGGGATCAAACCTGGATCTCCCACATTGCAGGAAGATTCTTTACCAGCTGAGCCACCAGGGAGTTACATGATATGGTTGCAGGTGCTTTTACTCGCATGGAATCCTTTTCAGTTACATCTGAGGTCTGGTGAAAACTTCCGTTAGAAATGTTCTATGTTTGGGCCTAAGTCCTTATGTAATAGACCTTGAATCATTTACCACCAGTATCTCACAGGAATTGTAATATGCCGTAAGGGTTTTAAATGGTGCAGGAAGAGAGTCATGGAAGGACTAGGCTGGGTTTCTTTAATAGTGAAATCGCTCAGAAGAGTTTCTGAAAGCCACATCCATCCAAGTTAAGACTTGATCCCTCTCTAGCTTCCAACTAATAGAAACCGGTTTTATAAGAGAATGAAGAAATTTTTCAAAAGGATTTTCTTCCAGGAGACATTTCCTTAGAGGCTGCAGTGATACATTTGCCACGGAGCCTGTCTCCTCGTCTCCTTCCTAGTAAAAGTGATCTTGTGAAGCACGTTTCTGATCAGACAGCTGCTCTGTTAACAGGCAGTCAAGCTGAAGGCTTTGATCCAGAGAGAATGTGGTGAGTTTTTGCCTATCTCCCTACAGAGCACACCTTGCCTGGTAACTGGGGAGGCACTTGGCATATAGTTCTCTTGGGGCTTCCCTGGTGGCTCAGACGGTTAAAAAACCTGCCTGCAATGGCATTTACTTCTCTTATAATAAGGGTTGGTTTTCATTCATATTATTTAATGTTAGTCTGCCCTCAGGATGCTACCATGATATTATTGAAGACAAAGACTCCCACTTGGTTGCCTTTTCTTCCCTTCACCAGCCTATATGCTGTCTGCTTTAGCTGTGTTCTTGCCCATGTTAGGGACCGGACCATTTCAGGAGAGCCGATAGAAGGAATCAAGGGAATGTTCATCAAACAGACCTTTGGCGAAAAACAAAGACCATGACTTTAACGGGCAGTTGTGGTCTCCCATAAGAATCACTCTTTTTCACCAGCAAGAATACCCTGATTCCAGATGTAATGGAGAAAAATAAAAGCAATATATTTTCCCCTAAGGGTAGACTATTCCCTAGAAGCAAATTCTATCATGACTTTCTAAGGTCCCATCATTATCTTGGTATAAAAAATTTATGCGAGCATTTTCTAGATGGCAGCAAATTGATCCTATCCATCCTTTCTTTGCTGTCATCCAGAAAACACACATATCCATGCAAACACCTGGGGAGAGAGTCTAATTATTTGTATTAGAATAACATGCATTTCCCAAATCAGGAATCATTGTGTGTCTTTGTGGTCTCAGTTCAGTTCAGTTCAGTCGCTCAGTTGTGTCCGATTCTTTGTGACCCCATGAAGTCCCCAAAATAAAAATATTTTGGAGCAAACAGAAAACACAGAATATCAGTCAGAGTTCTTATTTGCAAGAAACTAATATAAGCATGAGAGTATACTGCATTTAAGGCTACTAGAAACTCTAGGGCTAACGGAAACTAACAGAACAGGAACTCTAGGGCAGCCAGCTAACCCGGTTTGAAGGCCGTGCGGTTGCGAACAGTGCAGCGATCTCACAACGTCCAGCCGCAGGAAGAGGCCTCATCTCCCTCTCCGGGGCAGTAGTCACTGCTGCCGCTGAAGACGTTCACCAGAAGTGGTCCCGCTCCTTCTCTGCTTCATCTCGTTTGCTTCCCGTCCACAGTAGGGACTGAGCGCCTTCTGGTTGGCAGAGACTAAGTCCTCGGGCTGTACCCTTGGCTGGGGTCGTGGACGGAAAGAGTAAGGAACTTTCAGTTGGATGCTGACAGTTGGGCTCTGTTTCGAAAGGGAGGAGATTCTGAAATGAAACAGCCACAACTAGTGAAAAAGCCCTGCTAGTCCTAACATCTAGCTGAAGCTCTTCATCACTGACCTTGGAAGCATCATTTGTGTGACTCCCAAAATTAAGGAAATTAATATTTGCCAGATTAGGTTTACCTTAGCCTACCTGAGTGGCCAAGTGGGGGAATAGTCACGTAAATGTGCTTAATCCAAAAGCTGCGGGACAAAATTCTCTCCCCAGATATGCTAAACAGTTAACAGTTGCGTTCAGATACAAATGATTGATGTTTTTAGATTAGAAGATAGGAAGGTCAAAGAATTGAAGGCCATCTCGTAGCCAATCCTAGAAGCCGCCTGAGGACATGCACTGTTATCCCACGGCCTGTTCTGTGTGAGTAGGGGCTGGAGTTAACATCTTCTCGTTTAGAAAATCCATTCTTTTGTTTTTTTCTGGATGATGATGCTTTGCTCAGGACTAATCTTGCTTTCCAGTTATCAAATGAAGAAGACTGCCTCAAATGCTGCATTTAAGTTTGCATTGAAAAAAGCTCTTGTGAGGGGTTGTGGGGTTACAGTAAGCGTAAAGAAATGAATGTGTGACCGTGAAATCTTTGCAGGATAGAACTCACCTACTTCAAAGTGAGAAATCTAAGTATAATAAGAACCCTTATTAGGCTTCATGAACTAACTGCCAGTATAATCTGTCTTGCTGAGCTGCAGGCCCTTATACTGTACCCATCCTCTATTCCCAGCAAAAGAAATATGAGGTGAAGGAAGAAATTTATACTGTCGGGAAGGAAGCAGAGTTCTGCTTACATTCCTGACGAATAATTTGACTTTCCCTCCCACGGAGATGTCGGGGAGAACAGCTTTCAGGCGTTTTATTGCCACTAAGGATTGAATTCTATGTTCTGGAATACTGCAGACATCCAGCTTTCTCTTCCTCTGCAGTTTAGCAGGATATTGAGAATGTGTCCTTAAAGGGAATAACTTGTCATTTATCCAGATGTCACTTGTACCGCTGGAGCTGGAGCTCAGATTCCCTGTGGAGTTAAGCTGCTGCTGGCTCCTTAGTTGTTTCTGCCGCTGCAGCTCCAGACATCCCATTCCTCGCCTCCCCTCTGCCCCTTCCCTGCCTCGCACATCCACAGTGCATATCCACTGAAACAGAAACTAGCGACTCCTTTGCCTCTGCTACAAATCTATCACCAAATATAAGCTCTCAATGGAAAAAAAGAAAAACAAGAGCAAAGCCTCCCAAGATTTGCACTGGCGTTTTCGTAAGAGCATCTGTTTGTTTTCCTATGCTGAAAGTCGTCCTTGTTTTTGTCTGTCCTCAGTTAAGGGCTTGGCTTTGGAATAAATTGCGGGGACAGTTATATTACTTTCTCATTTCCTCTCTTTCTAAGCCAGTGTTTTGCTTCTGTTTGAAAATGCTTGCACGTATTATGATCAGTGCCAAATTCTGTGTTGTTTTATACTTGAGCATGACTGTAAACATAGTCCATTTTGGATTGTGATTAAAAGTGTGTATGACAAGCACACATATATACCCGCACACTGCTCTCATCTCATAGACTTGGCACATGAACTTTGTGCAGTGCACTGCCTTGGGCTGCATGGTGGTGATTTAGTTGTTGAGTTGTGTCTTGTCTTATGCAACCCCAGGGACTGTGGCCCAGCAGGCTCTGTCCGTGGGATTCTCCAGGCAAGAATACTGGAATGGGTAGACATTGCCTTCTCCAGGGGATCTTCCCACCCCAGGGATTGAACCCAGGTCTCCTGCACTGCAGGCAGATCCTTTACTGACTGAGCTACCCAGGGAGCATAATCTGCTAATATTGCAAAAGCAAGTGTGTTCTCCTCTCCTGAGATGCATGCCCTTATCTTGAGGACTTTCCCGGGGCTAACTGCAGTAAATGGTTTGAATGTATTTAAATTCAAGTTTCTTTTGAAAGAAAACAGCAACATTGACTCCAGCTTGCGTTGGGAGCGCATTAGGTGAGGCACATCCGCTCTACATTCTCGTGAGGGCGGTGATTCCACACAGAAGTCAGTTGCATAAGCTTCCTGACTGGACAAAGCTGGGTTTGGATCACACCACCACCATTTACAGTGTTTTGACCTTGAGCGTATCTCTCTTCTTTGGCCGAAGAATTGATGCTTTTGAACTGTGGTGTTGGAAGAGACTCTTGAGAGTCCCCTGGACTGTGAGGAAATCAGGGCAGTCAATCCTAAAGGAGATCAGTTCTGGGTGTCCTTTGGAAGGACTGATGCTGAAGCTGAAACTCCAATACTTTGGCCACCTGATGTGAAGAACTGACTCATTTGAAAAGACCCTGATACTGGGAAAGATTGAAGGCAGGAGGAGAAGGGGACAACAGAGGATGAGATGGTTGGATGGCACCACCGACTCGATGGACATGGGTTTGAGTAGGCTCCGGAAGTTGGTGATGGACAGGGAGGCCTGGCGTGCTGTGATTCATGGGGTCGCAAAGAGTCGGACACGACTGAACAACTGAACTAATATCTCTCTTTCACTGTCTGCAAAAGGGAGTAATGTGTATTTTTTCAGATACCTGACACAGAAGTTTAAATGAGAGAAACGTCTTTAAAGCCTGTCATACAACATGAAAAAAGAGGTCTGTGAAAAGCCAGTTTCTGTGAATTATGTAGGCCAGCGGTGGGACTGAGCATCGGAAGACTGGTCGAAAGTCTCTTTGCAAATCAGTTAGACCCGCCGGTCGGGACCTAAACATCCAGGGGACATTCTTGCTCCCATTTTCCCTCCTTCAGTTTATTCTCTGGGGTAAGTGATACAGAGAAAGTGAGACTTGAGGTGTCTCGACTCCAGGGTGAAGTTTAGAAATGAAAATACGGTGATTGTATCGCATCCGATACTCTGAAAGGCGGGGTTCCCTATCTGCTCATGATTTTACCTGAGAATGCCTGTGGCCAGGTGTGTATTCCCCAGAGTTCGAGACTATAAAATTCTTCTTTGGATAAACCCAATACCCCAACAAAAGACCTAATGATGCTGAAACCTAGGAGCCCACAACAGACAACTGGCTCAAGATAAATGCCGCTGCAATAAAAGATAAGGGCAGGATAGGATGCAAAAGAAACTGTCAGACAATAGAAGAAGAACTCTTGGAAACTGGGACTATAATTGCTGAGAAAAATTAACAGAGGAATTATAGTCTAAAGTTGAGAGAATTTCCCAAAAAGTATGATGAAAATGAAAGAGATAGGCAATAGTATAGAAAATATTAGTAAATGATATAAGACAATGTAGGAAGTCCTAGATCTAATTACTTGGAATTTCAGAAAGGGAAACCAAAAGAAAATAAGTGGAATATTATCAAAGAAAGAAAAAATTCAATAATATATGCCAGGATTGGAAAAATACAGATCTTTACATTAAAAAGACCACCAAGCATGGGGTAAAAGGTACATGACCACACAATTTCACGCTTTCAGACATAATAGTGAGATCCAACAACATCTAAAAAGAAAAGAAGTTTCGTGCAAATGTATCAGATTTAATTATATGTCTTAAGAGCAATGCTGGAAGCTAGGACACAGAACAAAGGCCTTTCAATTTCTGCAGGAAAAATATTTTAGAATTATATAGCCAGCCAAAGTATCAATAAGAGTGCAATAAAAATATAGTTTTGGAAAAGTATGTAAAATTCTAAAAGAAGTTTCTGCTCTCTTTCAGTATTTACCATGATGCGCCACCAAAACAATGAAGTAAATCATGAAAGGAAACAGGGAGTTTAGCAAGAAGAAAAAGAAGTTCTTTATAGGGGACGGACTAGAAAATTCCAGTGTAAAGTACTCCAAAAAGCAAAACAAAATAAAACAAATCAGCAAGCCAAAAAAGTAGAATTTATAGGTTGTCTGGTGCATTTGAAAATAAGTGGATTAGATGATAGAGCTTCTACAGTTGTCTTTGGGAAGTTTTCACAATGGATACATTAAAAAAAAATAAGCAAATGAAGAGATTCAAGCCAATTGTTAATTCTAAGAAAAATTCATACATTATACAATTTGTCATTGTAATAAAAACATATTACAATGTTTGGGTTCAGCAGGGAACGATATTTAATTAGTTATAAATTGTGCAAGTTAATTTTTAATTTAAGTAAGATATTGCTTGAGACGGCAGAATATTCATCCCCATAATGGAAAATGAGTAGAAAATTCCTAAAATGTATATTTTAAGAATTAATTTTTAAGGGTCATTTTTTTTAAGAAATATAGCTGTAGATATTTAAGGAAACAACTAAAATGTGCTTGTTTCTGAGAAACAAGACTGGTGAGTCAGGAGGGGGTAGATAGAGGATGCTTGTCATAATAAGCTTTGTAATAGAAATTGATACTTTAAGCTTTCTGTTGTATTAATTTTAGTGTTGCAGCTTACACCATTACTTCTGGAGAGTGAAATTAAAAGTCAAGGAAATTTAACAAGTTAGCTAATATCATTTGGATAGTAAGTGAAAGACCAAATTTAAATCAAATCTGGTGACTCCAAACTTTCACACTCTCAATCTTGCCAGTGTCATCAACAATTGTGTGTGTGTGTGTGTGTGTGTGTGTAGACTCTTTTCCTGAGTTAGCTGGTAACGCAGTGTGAATTCCTTTCAGAGACACATGGGACCAGCTGAACTGTGCAGTGTGCACTTATTACAGTTCACAGTCTGCGGTGATTTCCTGGTGTGTTTTTCTCCAGATGGCTGCATGGCTTTAGGAACCCTCCCCTTCTCAGTCAAGGCAAACCCACCGAAATGAACACAGGTTATCACCCGTGTTAACGGAAAAGAAAACAATGGTGGTGCTCCAGATGTTCCTTCAGCCTGCTCCCTCCATCCTCATCCCGGGACAAGATCCTAGACTGTCCAGGAGGGTTATTGCTCAGTATGACCTTTCAGTTGTTTTAGAAAGGAGGATCTGTGAACAGACTCATACCCAAGTTGATCCAGGATAGTTGAATTTTATACCATGCGATTCTTGTCCCTTTGTCAAGGTTAGGCCTCTCGAGGAAATGGCCTCTGAAAGCAGGAAAGTGACCCCAGCTAGTACTATGCTAAGTGGTTAGAGAACTTGCCCTGACTGAACCCCAGAGCAGGCAGACACTTGAAAAGTTGTTGCTTTTGGGTGTGTACGCTGGCACAGCACCTTTGGAAGGTAATTTGATATTTATCTCCTAAATTTTACATTCAGGAGATCCTGAATATCCCTGGTATATGCCTTGATCAACAGTTTAATATACCAGCACACTTGAGAAATTATGTATGTCCAAAGATAACTCATTACATTATTATTATTATTATTATTATTTTGGAATAAGGAAAGATAGGAAATAACCTAAATTTCTACCATCAGGAGACTGGTTAAATAAGTTATGACATATTTATATAATGAAATGGTAAGTAATTGCTATTACAAAATTATGAGGATAGCCTTTATGAATTGACTTGAGATTTCCTAGAAAAATATGTTTAAAAACTAAACAGACAAAACCAACAGCCAAAATGTGGAACAGTGTGTATGGCGTTGATGCTATTTGCATGAAAAGGGTAGAAATTTTATAAATGAATTGGCTTGCATATTATACACTGGAAACTAGGAAGATGAGTGGATGGGGTAAGAGTGGAGAGGACTTTTCCACAGATGTTTTATGTTGTGAGGTTTGAATTTGCTGCCATGCCGAAGGTGGTGTAGGGAAGAGCTGAGTTGTTTGTTAAGAGATGGTGAAGTTACAAAGTGTTAGAGTCAAGAACAAATGCAACCAAAGAAAAACAGGTTTTCAAATCAAACACTATTTCAATTTATAATAATTTGTAGCTAACGATTTTTTAACTTTATATTTAAAGATAGATATTGTGAAAAAATTGAAATTCCCTCCTTCCACCTCAATAGACATTTTGATGAGAGTTTTCTTGATAAATAAAAGGCCTTTGAAAACAATAAAATACTCAGTACAGAACAGAAGCAGCCCATTTTTAATTGAAAATATTTAACTAAAGTCTGAAAAATGGATATACTCAAGCAAGCAAAGTAATTATAGGTGAAATACATGGTCGAATATCAGAAAATGCAAATAAGTTTTTACTACAATAAGGCATAAAGTTCAAAATGAAATTATCCATTTTAATCAGTTGAAATTATCCATTTTAATTTATGAATGCAAAGTTAAAATTAATATTTCTCGCTAAAGTTCATTACAAGCCATTAATTCCAGCTCTTGGAAACTTTTTTTCATTTAAATAAGATACTTGGTATATTAGTATTTTCATATAAAGTATTCTTCACAAATCCACTGCTACAAAGGAATTATTTAGTAGTGTCAAATGAAACATACCAGAAGTCTTATACATAGTTGTCTTGGGGTTAGTAATTCTATTGAAATGTTACATACTTAAAAATTAGGCATATTTACAATTTCAGCTTTTATAGCCATATGTGGCTTTAGACAGGTAACTTAAATTCAGTATAATCATTATTTAGACAGTCTCTAAAACTCACCAAAGTTTCTCAGTGTACCATTTTTTTATTCCTTCTTTCTCCTATACTATTTATCTGTCCATGGGATTCTCCAGGCAAGAATACTGGAGTGGGTTCCCTTCTCCAGGGGATCTTCCCAACTCAGAAATTGAACCTGGGTCTCCTGCATTGCAGGCAGATTCTTTACCGACTCAGCTACAAGGGAAGGCATTATTATTGATCATTAATCCATAATGACCATACTAGCTTCTTTCTAACTTCTTGCCCATACAAATAAAGAAAATAAAAAAAATAACATGTGGGGAAAAGAAGCAAATTACTGGGGAGGGGAGGCTAAGGAAGAGAGAATGTGTCCATAACCGTGGAGGAGGCCAGTGGAGGTGGGATACAGGCCAGGGACTCAGCACACAAAATGTAAAAATCAGGGCAATTAGAAAAATAAAAACTTCCCAAATGCAAAATGATTCTAAATATAAACATCATGTAATTTACAAACATTAAAGCTGCGCGTTATTGAGCTTTTTTGTATAGCAAACATTATGAGTTATTTCATATATACATCATCTAATCTAAATTCCCAAACATTTTTATGAAATATTATTGGTTCTGATATTTCAGTTGTATATATATTAATAGCTGTGTATATACCAGAAACATACACACAAATTATAGGTATCCTCACACATAATACATATACGTGTACAGACACATGTGTACGTACATGCTTGCCGACCTGGAGATGTGAAGTGCTTTGCTCACATACTAGAAAGCGGGTAATAGAGCTGGTGTTTAAGCTGAGTGTCTGACTCCCGAGTCTTTAATCCTACCCTCCTTTGTCTCTGTTCACTCTGCTTTCCGTTTGAGTGAGGTTCTCAGTTGAGAAATGGAAATCAGATTTGAATCATCCATTATCAAATGGATGTTCACCAAAATGAACATTTGCAAGGTCCTGGAAGTTTTGAAATGTAAATTACATATAGCATAGCTTCGTTCAGAGACACTCCTGTGCTTCCAAATGTTTTAAGTCTCACAGACTCAAAAATGACTAATAAAGGCTCTTACCAAGGATTATGGATGAGCAAATGTACCTCATATTTTCCACCATAAAGCTGCACTAATTCATTCAACCAAAATTTATTGAACCCAGGCATTGTGTTGAAACTTGCATCTTATTTATGCTTTTCATAAAGATGTGCTTAATTGTATAGGCTTCCTAAATACAACAGTATATCTGGAAGACACTGAATAATAAACCAAGGATACACAGTGCCACAGAGAAATAACTCAACTGGAAACCAGGAGAACTATATTATTTGCACACTCACTGGCAACCTGTGTTATCTTTAGTCTCTTAAGAACCCAGGCCTTTCATCTATAAAATGAGATGGACTAAAATCTCTGTATTTAAATCAAGAGCTTATTCTGGGCTGTGAGTAAGCACGAATGAGACAGCAGTGTTAGTGGGAAGAAATAAGCAAAACTGTGTAGGTACAATACTATGAATCTGCCTCTAAAATGATTGTTTAACTTGCTGAGAAAATACATGAGAGGAGAATCACTGAAAGTGCCCTTTTGCCAAGGTGACCCTCACCCCCTAGGCGTGTTTATTTAAATGGTTGTGGTTTTGAGGACGTTAAAGTTATGTTTTACGATTAAAAAGTGCCCTGACCTTACTTATGCATCCAGCTTCATAGCAGTTCTCTTACCAATTATATATACGTGTGTGTGTATATATATATATATATATATATATATCAGTTCAGTTCAGTTCAGTCACTCAGTTGTGTCTGACTCTTTGTGACTCCATGGACTGCAGCACGCCAGGGCCTCCCTATCCATCACCAACTCCCAGAGCTTACTCAAACTCATGTCCATCGAGTTGGTGATGCCATCCAACCATCTCATCCTGTCGTCCTCTTCTCCTGCCTTCAGTCTTTCCCAGCACGAGGTTCTCCTCCAGTGAGTCAGTTCTTCGCATCAGGTGGCCAAAATATTGGAGCTTCAGCTTCAGCATCAGTCTCTCCAATGAACATTCAGGTCTGACTTCCTTTACGATTATATATATACTCATTTTTCTTTGAGTGTTCAACAGCAACATATATATTAATATATACTCATCTTTCTTTGACTGTTAAGACACAGTAGGTGCTTTTGTATTTTTATTCCCTTTCACCTTAAAGGTAGTTGTTACTGGTCCTATATCACATGTGGGAAAATTGAGACTTGGAGGGGAAAGAGTTACCTAAGTTCAAGTAAGTTGGGGAGCTAGGATCTACAACCAGAACCGATTCCAAAATAATGTCATAGAAACAGACAGTTTGTTCAGGAGGAAAGTAACTGCTTTATTGCTAGAAATAAGATTTGGTTATGTATATTTGGTGGCACGGGAGTACTTTGTCCGTGGGACTCAGTCCCTGTTACAGGCAGATTTCCCCTGGCCATCCCCTCAAAAGAAAATGAAATGTATCAAATTTCTCAAGAATTTAGTCCCGTGCAAACCAATCATTGCTTTCACAGTTGATTTTGTCATTTTAATGAAATAGAAATACAGACAGAAGCAAATGCAGCCTGCCTCATCAAATCATCAAAAGTGAAGTGGAGAGAAGAGTAAGCAGCATGTGGAGGAAGTACAAAGTGAAAGATAACTTGACTTTCCATTTTAAAAGAAGGATTCGGGCTGAGAGGTTCCATTCCTGAGCTCCTAGGATTTCAAATGGTATCTTCAGTCCCCTAATCATTTCTAGTTTCAACGTCTGTTTGAAGAATCCCTGGTCCAGGTTTTTAACAAGTACTGGTTGCTGCTGCAGGGAATCACGTAGAGTAATTTCACCCATGGCAAAGCGTCTTTCTCCATCTCGTTTCTGTCTTTTAATGGTGGAGTACAGAGAAGACAGATGGTGGAACGTGCAGTGTTTGTAACATCACTACGACTTCTGTGACCCCACGTGCACAGTTTAATCATTCTCCTCTTCAGTTTCTGAGTGTTAATGAAGGTGGTGATTTTCACCTAAGGAGATCTTGCAAATATCCATGAGGTAAGTGTGCAAAACAGTTAGCCCAGTACTTAGAAAAGACTGTGGCTCGTGAATCTGACAGTCATGTTTTAGCATTTCCCATACTGAATCGTGTCTTCTATTTGATGTGTGTGTTTATAACTTTTTTGGGGGAAACATACTATATTACCTTCGTTGGGTCAAAGCTGCTGGCAGTTAAGTGGGGCAGTATCGCAGAAAATACTCAATAATAAACATTACTTAGCTGATGATCAGGTACAACTAGTTCTTCCACCTCCATTACAGAGAAAAAGGAAAAGAACTTTGTAAAAGAACTTTGCACAACTAACAGACTATTGGTGATTTCCATGCAACTCTCACTGGAGAATGTTCTTTGCCATATAACCTCAGAACTTTTATTAAAATTCATTTAAGAATTGTTACCATTTTTTTAATTTATTTAGGCACATATTAAAAGGGTAGATTTCTAGACATCCTTCTATGTTAGGTAGACATTATTAGTCTGACATAGCAATAAATATAAGTTAAATTGAGAAGATTACTTTCAAATATATTGGGTGGGCCTTTTTAGGTATAACGGATAGTTTAACTTTAGACTTAGCATTTTTATGTGATTTTTTTTTTTTTTTTTGAGACTCAAAAAGAAACTACTGAGAATCACATAGTCTGGATTTCTTTCGCAGCAAATAAAATACAATGCTGTAATCCATAAATAGCTGAATTAAAGTAATTTCTTGATTACTTCAAACTGGGCCAGATTTATGTAACACAAAACCAAGTTAGATTTGATTTCTCAAGAAAATTGAGATTTTGAATGAAAAATAAAATTTGTGTTTCATCATTTTTTTTTCACATATTCAATATACCACTTCACCAAATTCATTTTTTACACAAAATCAGTATTTAGAAAATTAGTTCATTGTATATGTAACAAATTCAGCTATCAAAGGAAGGTAGAAAGAATTGGCATTGACTGCAAACCCTTCAAACTAGAGCCTAATTTGGGGAGGAATAAATTGAGTCTTTTATCTATTTTTAAACTTGTCATAGTTCAAAATCATCAGGTGAATGATTTTAAATAATGTGAATTATTTATGAATCTCAACACATCTCCCATCATTTCTTTCTTATGCAAATATATTACACTGAGTTGTCCATAAGATTTTATTTTGCTTCATTTGTTTATATACAGACTTGAGAAACATTGACCGTCCATGTATTAACGTGTGTGTGCTCAGTCGTGTCTGACTCTTTGTGACCCCATGGACTGTAGCCTGCCAGGTTCCTCTGTCCGTAGGATTTTCTACAGTGTGCTAAAAACTATGTCGGAAAGTGAGGATAAAAAAGACACGACAGTCTGTCTTCAATTTATCCACAAAATAAAGGAGCCACTAGAGTATTATGCCTTAATTTTTTTTTTAAGAAACATACATTTTTACTAAATCTTTTTCAGACTTTGTTTGTTTTATTCATATACCACTTTTTTATTTTCAAATTTGTGAAATACATCACAAATCATCTAACAAGGCCTAACATTCATATGAAATATTTGAGAATAAGTTACACAGTATAAATGGATTTCAGATACTTGCCTTTCCTAATGTTCCATTGTTAGTTGGTTGCTGCACTTTTTGACTTTGAAAAAATTCTGTTACTAAGAAAAAGGGACCTCTGCTTCATGGGAGACAGAAGACGAGCTCTTCATTTTACTGATTCTGATCTCAAAAGCCAAGTGCATGTGGATGCCAGTGTTATGATATGATACAATCTGTATAGAAAGTCAGAAGAGAAGTTCATCCTGGGGTACTTTGTTGATCTGCTAAGGGCAGCTATACCAAAGGACCACAACTGAGGCAGTGGGTGCCTCAGGTGGTAAAGAGTCTGCCTGCAATGTGGGAGACCCAGGTTCGAGCCCTGGGTTGGGAAGATCTCTTGGAGAAGGGCATGGCCACCCACTCCAGCATTGTTGCCTAGAGAATTCCATGGACAGAGGAGCCTGGTGGGCTACAGTCCATGGGGTTGCAAAGAGTCGGACACCACTGAGCAACTAACACTTTCAAACAACAGGTGGTTTCCCAGGCGGCACTAGTGGTAAAGAATCTGCCTGCGAGTGCAGGAGACATAAGAGATGGGATTCGATCCATGGGTTGGGAAGATCCCTTGCGGTAGGGAATGACAACCCACTCCAGTATTCTTGCCTGGGAAATCCCATTGCCTGAGGAGCCTGATGGGCTGCAGTCCAGGTGGTCGCAAAGAGTTGGACTCGACTGAGCAACTGGGCACTCAAACAGTAGCCTGGAGCCTGCCAGTCTGCGATCAAGGGTGGTTCCTTCTGAAGCTGTGAGGGTGAATGTGTTCCAGGCCTCTTCCTCGCTTCTGGGGGTTGCTGGCAAGTTCTGGCATCCCATGATCTCTGCCTCACCCCAGACTCTGCCTTCATCTTCCGACTGCTGTTTGATGTGTGTGTATCCAAATTCCCCTTTTGATAAGGACAGCAGTCATGTTGGATTAGAGACCACCCTAGTGCTCTCATCTTTACCTGACTATTTGCATTTGTGATGGTCCTATTTCCACATGAGGGACGTTCTGAGATACTTGAGATGAGGTTGTCAGCATATAAATTTTGGGGAACTCTATTCAGCTCACAACAGACAATGAACTCCTGGCTCAGATTTACATAAAACGGTTTTCCAAGTCTCTGTAAGAATGCACGAGTGCATTTTTACCATCATCTTGTTGGTGTACCTTCTTCATGACTGTTAGAAATTCTCCACAAGTGTGCATAGTGTGAATAATTAAACTTTTACTTCTCCCTGTCTCTTCATCCTCTCCACTGCAGCATTTGATCCTTTGCTTAAGCACCATCCCCAGTGACATCCGTCACCTCTCCTCCCATCCCTCAAAGTGTTTGTTCTGATCGTGTTTGGTAGACTAGTCAAAAACATTATTTTCCTCATGACTACTCCTCCCGACTCGGAGTCTGTGCCATTCCTCACTATGTAGTTTTTGTTTCCTAAATTTTAAGATGAGCACTCTCAGTGTATACAGTTGATCTGCTCCACTTAATCAAAACATCTTTAATTTTGAATGCTTTCTTTAGTTTAGATCACTAATTCCCCAGGAGACAATGCAAAAACCACTTCAGCTTCTCAGAACAAACACACTTCAAAGTTATCATTCAGAATGTCCTACACTGAATTCTCCCTGGGGAAGTCAAGTCTTGGAAACCTTTAGATGCTGCTGGACCTGTGAACTGCACATGGAGAATATGATAATCTCTAATTTACATCCCTTCGCTCTGAGTGAAGCCCCATATCCCTTTTTCTTGCATTGTGAGTGTTTTCACCGAGACTTTGATTGCAATAACCCTTAAAGCATAATAGAATGGGCTGAGCATGGACTTGAGATCACAGCAGAACTGAATTTGAATGTCGGTTTAGGTTTTCCTTTGTTCTTAGCTCTGAATTCCTAAACTCCCCTATGCCCATGTTCTTCATCTGTAAACTCAGGATAGTAAGACCTGCTTTGAAGACTTTACACTAAATCAGTTAACAACAGTAAAAAGGCAGTTAATGCTATGCTTCCTTACTCTCTTAAACTTGCTTTTTCATATTTTTCACCAACTGTACCTACTCGAATGCCGAATTTAAATACTAATTGCTTCCGCAAAGGTACAAGTCCAGACTTAGTTATGTCTATGGGGAGCTATATTGTTTAATTACCAAAATGATATCATACCCACAGTGCTTCATGAGATGTGACCTTTGATAAGTGTCTTCAACTTGCAAAAGGGAATGGAGGCAAATGAAACCAAGGGGCCAGCCTGGAGCATTTTCAGAGTTGCTGTGACTTACTCACTTATATGTATCAAGAATCTGAAAACTTTTTCTAGAAGGAAAGATATTTTTCTTCCCTCTACTATTGCATTCCCAGATTTACATGGAGAATTCAAACATCACAAAAATAAATCCAGCTTTGAAAATATCTGTCATGACTTTCTGATGTCATATTTTAAAATTAAGTCTTCTGATACTACTATTTTTCATGTTCCAAGGTAGACTCAAAGGACCACCGCTTGAATTTCCATTTTGGCCAAGTCCATAAGACGGAGCTATATTCTCTTTAATTGTCAGCCTAGCATCAGGGTGGTTTTAGTTTCACTTATTAGAAAGCTGAGGAAAAAAAATCGACTCCAGTGTGATTCTTCATTTATGTGGGATCCTGAAACAAAGAATGGTTAATAATTATGGATTGTATCCGTTATAACAAATTGTCATCTTAAAAAGTAAACAGTAGGGTCCAGTGAAAAGGAGAAGGGAAGAGAGAGGGGAAAGAGGACAAGGAGGAGTAGCCAGTGGGGAGGGCAGAGGAGTAGAGACGAGGAGGTGAGACAGGGTGGGAGGTGGGGAGCGCGCAGACTCAGCTGGCTCCTCCCTAACCGTGGTGACTTCTCTCCAGGCGTTTTCAAGGGGCCTGCAGGGAAAGTGTCTCCAAGGCAGCAGGCTGTCCCAGGAACCTTCCCGGCCACTCTAGTGACAGAACAAGAGTCTAGGCTCTCCTGGCTGGGTCTTTCCGTCCCATGTCCTTCCCTTTGGTCCTTCTACTCCATTTAAAAGGTGTCCTCCCGCTTCTCATTGCCATCAGCCTCACCCACGACCTCCGTGTAGAGATCCTTGTCTGCTTCAGGTTGGCGGCGTTTTCATTAGGAAACGCATTTTACGTCACCAGACCCAGGAGCCACATTCTGCCGGTCTTTCCTCTGACCTCTGAGTCCTCCAGGCAGATTCTTCCTTTGGGTTGAAATTTTGAACCGGCTTCTCAGGTGGCAGGTCGCAGACACTCGAGCTAGCTAGGGTTGCTTGTCTGTAGGGTGATGGACGCGCTGGCTTTGACACTGCCTCTGGGCTTTCCCTTAGAGAGTCTCCCCACTCCTACCCGGTCTGCGGGCCCTCTTGCTGTCTCTCCTACATACCAACATTGCTTTTACCATGCAACCTTAGACTGTTCTGGAAAAGTTCTACACCCAGACATTCCCATGGCTTTTCGTCAAGTTCTTCCATCCAGCATCACCCTTTCAGAGAGCTTCTCCCCACACCCCCAGCCTATTTTATCACACCCAGCACCATCATTAATGACTTTTGTGGTTTATTTGTTATCTGCTCCCCTCATCCTAACTAGAGTGTAAGCCTTATGAGAGAGGTGCCTGGTCTAACTTATTCACTGTTGACTAGCAAAGACTTCGGAGAAGGAAATGGCAACCCACTGCAGATTCCCGTGCAGAGAGGAGCCTGGTGGGCTGCTATCTATGGGGTCGAAAGGACTTAGCAGCAGCAGGAAAGACTTGGTGCTCCAGTATCCTGGCTAAATGAATCAATAGGGTGGTCACATACAGGCATAAGAGCTGGACCGTTAAAGAAGGCAGAGTGCCGAGGAAATGATGCCTTCAAACGGTGGTGCTGGAGAAGATTCCTGAGAGTCCCTTGGACAGCAGGGAGATCAAATCGGTCAATCCTAAAGGAAATCAATCCTGAATACTCATTGGAAGGACTGATGCTGAAGCTGAAGCTCCAGTATTTTGGCCACCTGATGCGAAGAACTGACTCATCTGAAAAGTCCTGGATGCTGGGAAAGATTGACGGCGGTAGGAGAAGAGGGTGATAGAGGACGAGATGGCTGGATGGCATCACGAACGCAATGGACGTGAACTTGGGCAAACTCCGGGAGATGGCGAGGGACAGAAAGGCCTGGCGTGCTGCAGTCCTTGGGGCCGCATAGAGTCGACCACAGCTGGGTGACCCAACGGCAATGACGACGACGACAGGGGTGATTTTCCTCCTTGTGTTTCTGCACTCTGCTTTCGTTATCGTCCCTTTCCCGTCAGTGCTGGTGTGCTTCATGTGGTTGGAATCTCAGTTTCCAGAGAAACCCACTGAACCCATTAAAGATTTACAGAGACACTGTTGAAGCAAAATTTTGCTTCAGGGAAGATGAAAATTTTCCCTTTAAAAATAATATAGTCTATGGCAAAAGAATAGAAACACAGTTAAAGTAATTTATACAATTTTCTATTAACTCCTATGAAAATATGAATGTCTTGGGAAATAACAGTGCCCTGTCTTAGCCCTCTTCCTTCCCATAGACTTTGCATCTAAACATACCCATCAAGAACCCAAGTGAATATGCAAAGGTTTTTGTTTTTTTTTTTTCAATATTCTGTTCTGTGCTCAGTCATGTCCGACTCTTCGAGACCCCACAGACGGTAGCCCAGCTGGTTCCTCTGTCCTTGGGATTTTCCAGGCAAAAATACTGGAGTGGATGTCACGCCTTCCTCCAGGGGATCTTCCCGACCCAGGAACTGAACCCCCGTCTCTTGCATCTCCTGCATTACAGGTGTGTTCACCAGGAGAGTTACTTGGGAGGCCCTAAAATATATTAGACCATTTTTCATTTCAAGCTGCTGTCATTCTGTGCTTGAACTGTAGTCCTTGCTTTCCTATATAATCAATTTTGAGTAATTAAAAAAAAATACTTTAGGTCTTCCCTGGTGTCTCAGATACTAGTAAAGAGCCCTCCTGCAATGCAGGAGACCCAGGTTTGATCCCTGGGCTGGGAAGACCCCCTGAAGGGAATGGCCACCCACGCCAGTATTCTTGCCTGGAGAATCCCATGGGCAAGACCCATCCTGCCCCTTCTCTGCTTTTAGTACTACTGTGGAAACAAAAATGCTCAAGTGAGAGAGTTTGTGTCTGAAAGGAGTGTTTTTGGCCAGGAGGGAAGATGAGGCGTGTACACAGTGGAGGGTGTGTTCCTCCGGCTCCCAGGAGCACTGGCGGAGCAGGGGAGGCGGCCTGCAGGGCAGTGAGGTGACAGGTGTCGTGGGCCTTCAGGGACCCACGGCATTAGCATCCACGCACGCCAGCTAGTCAGAGAGCTTGATTAGCTAGGCGTTATTTTATTTAGAAACTTATCCCCAAGTTGAAGATACCTGTCCACAGCTGTGCTTATGGAAAAGTATTAAATATCCTGAAGTCCCTTATCGCTGGTAGTGAGATAATCCACTAGAGATAACTAAACTGAAATGACATGTTTTTTCCTACCTTGCCAAGGAAAAGCATCCCGCCAGTATGACATGCTGAGATGCTGCCAGTGTTCCATCTTTGAAACCTGCAGTTCCCTGTCCTGTTTGGGATGGAGGAGAGCTGGACAGAGGTGGGGGGGGTCCTCTTTCCTGGCCCCCTCCCCTCCCCAGGAGTGCCCCTGACTTCCCCCTCCTCCAGAGCCCCCCTGGGTTCACTCGGGCCTCGCCCCTGGCCGTGGGACTCGGAACCCGGAACGCTTGTGTTCCACGATGTCTGCGTGCATCCTGGCTTCAAGCTCCGTGATGGTGGTGGAACGGGAGCCTCTGGCCTCAGACTCCCGAGGCTCCAGATACGGGACCAGGCCTCAAAGGGGGGTGGTCAAAGCGTGTCCTCCCCTCTGCAGATTTCCACCGGAAACGGCCTGGGAGATGCCTCTAAAATCAGAGCCCAAGGAGGTCCCAGGCAGGGGTTGCTGCCTCCCAGCCCAGCAGGATCTTGGGGCGGGAAAGTTTTGGGGACCCGACAAGGAGCGGCAGGGCGCGGTCCCGCCGTGGGAGGCTCGCCCAGGGGCTGGCCGGAGGCTTAGGAGCGAGGCTGCGCGGATGCTTTTCACGCTGGTGATGGCACAGGAGCAAGGTGGTCCCGTCACCAAGTGCCCGGGAGATCCCACAGGACAGCCGCTGCTGGGAGCCCGGAGGCCAGGAAGAGTCCCGAGTGAGCCCCCAGAGAGAAGGGCAGCTGTGCAGGCGGGGGCCAAGCCGGGGCGGGGGGGCGGCGGTGGAGGTTCAAGGGGAGGGAGGGGTGGAGGACGGAGAGGGGATGAGGAGCGAGGAGCCAGGGAGAGGTCCTGCAGGCAGCGCCCCCAGGGAAGAGGTCGCTCGGGCTCGCTCAGGCCTCTCCGGGAGCCCAGCATCCACACTCCAGGGCTGCAAGCCGGCAGAGACTCCACACACCCCCAACACAGCCCCACTGCTACACACGCACACACTCACACACACACACACACACACCCATCCCCCCTCCACACACCCCCATACACACCCACCCCCCCCCACACAACTACCGACACACCCACCCACATAAGACACGCCCCACAGCCCCCAACACACCCCTCCACCCCCAACATACACCTACACGCACACACCCACATACACACACCCCCAAACCCCCACCACACACCCACACACCTACCCACACACCCACACACATTGACACACACACACCCACATACACACACCCACATACACACACACACACACCACACACCTCCCACACACACACCCCACACCTGCACCCACACAAACCCCCCACCCCCACACACACACCCCCAACACACCCACCCCCTAATACACCCCCCCCCCCCCCCCCCCCACCCACACACCCCCCACACACACACACACACCCACACACCTCCCCCACACACACACACACCCTCCCCTGTAGAGAACGGAGGCAGGCCCAGCACTGGGCTCGTCTTGGTCTTCAGAACAGCACCCTCACTCTCGGTTCTCCTCACTGAATTAAGTGTTTGCCACATAAAAGCCTGTAAGCCCGGCTGTCTGCGTGTGCAGAAACGGCCCAGAGACTGTGCTGGAGATTCACCAGGGAAACGGAAAGCTCTCCCCGCTGTTTCTACTGTCAAGGGGCAGCAGAAAATCAAAATAAAACTGAGCTTTCTCACAGCACGGCTGATGGGATTCGCTGGGGTTTTTTGTACATGTCTAAGCCTTCGTGTACATGTGTGCATGCACTTAATTTATTTTTAATTGAAGGATAGTTACTTTACAGAATTTTGTTGTCTTCTGTCAAACCTCAACTATGTGATTCAGCTTTGTGTAGAAAAGATATTTGTTATTAAAATTAAAGCTAAACATAATTTAATTTTAAACTTCTAACTCAGGAAGAAAGGTCAGACTTTCTGAATAGTTCTGGGAATGGGAAAGCCTGCTGAACTTGGACTCAGACAACCTGCTCCCCGAGGCTTGGGCTTTCTGCTCTGACTTGGGGCGTGCCCCTCGGTGGTGGCGGGAGGGGTCTGCTCGATAAGGGTGCAGAATGGGCGGGGCAGACACAGTCGGGCCCTCCCAGAGCTTATAGTCCCCTTTGAGCGGCAGATACTCATAAACCAACACATCTTTGCTTAAAAGATACCACCTTTAAGCAAAACCGTTGCAAAAGAGAAGCGCTGGGGCTCTGGACCCCCTCAGGGAGGGGGCTCTGAAGAGGTCCTGGGGGTGGGTGCGGGCGCCCTGTGAAGGCGCAGGGGCCCCTCTGAGGTGCTGTGTCTGGCTTTACTCAGAGGGAGAAGCTGCTTCAAGAGTCGCGTCCTCGGCTGCCGCCTATGGGGTCGCACAGAGTCGGACACGACTGAAGCGACTTAGAAGCAGCAGCAGCAACCAGCTCTCACTTGCACACGTGGCCCAGGTGGGGGTGAAGAGTCCTTGCAGCGCGACCTCCAGCTCTGTAACCCCCCTACCCAGGTCCTGTCCTTCAGCAGAGAAAAGACTTTCAACAGTCTTTGAGAAATTGTTACATGTTAACCCCTAGATGTACCTAAGAGGGAATTCATAAAGACAAACATGCCTTGAATCCTACCTATCTTATTGTACATAGTTAAAAATGTCTATATTTTCCAAATAAAACTGAAGTCTAGAAAAAGCATATTTTTTTGCTGTAAATTTCTGTAAAAAGACCAGCAAACCTCTGAAAAAGTAAAATATTAATTTCTTGACCTGATAAATTAATACTTCTGAACATTTTTAAAGCTGCAGGAAACTGAGACTATTCCAGAATATATGATGCGTACGGCCCTAGAGATGAAGTCAGATACATGGAGTGTGAGTCAAAACTGCGACTCGCAATCTTCATTTAAGCTGCCTGGCTTGCCAGGGTGGCTCAGTGGTGAAGAATGTGCCTGCAATGCTGGAGACCCGGGTTTGATCCCCGGGTCGGGAAGATCCCCTGGAGGAGGGCATGGCAACCCCCTCCAGTATTCTTGCCTGGGAAATCTCATGGACAGAGGAGGCTGGTGGGCTATATAGTCCATGGGGTCTCAAAAGAGTCGAACATGACTTAGTGGCTAAACAGCAACAACAAGCCTAAGGAAAGGGAATATGTGTGTGTGTGTGTGTTAATTGTTCAGTCATGTCCAACTCTTTGTGACCCCGTGGACTTTAGCATGCCGGGCTTCTCTGTCCACGGAATTCTCCGGGCAAGGATAATGGAGTGGGTTGCCTTGCCCTTCTCCAGGGGATCTTCCCTACCCAGGAATCAAACTGAGTTTCCTGCATTGCAGGCAGATTCTTTATCATCTGAGCCACCAAGGAAGCCACATATAATATATACATATAAATTAAAAACACCAATTATTTGCCAAATATTTTGTTAATTGCCTTTTAAGCTATAACAAATGAAACCAGTGTTGAAAGAAGTTAATGGCTTTGCCCCAGGATGGTATAGAGTGGCGCCCTAGATTAGTGACCCTTTCTACCCACTTTTCATGAGCTGTGGACACATTTATACAAAGTGAAGGATCACTCTAGAATTTTCTGTGCAGTGAATGCTTTGAGATTTCCTGCCCACCTCCTTCCCTTCTCCACTTACCACACCTTCCCTCATTCTCAACAGATGAATGCCATGCTCACAATTAATCCTTCACACTCAGAATGTCATCTCGTGATCAAGTTCCTTGGGAGAAAAGAGAAATGCATGCAACTAAATTGTAAACCTGTTACTCCGTGAATGCTTCAGAGAAGGTCACCGGTTTCAAAAACAGTTTAGCCAGGATTATTTTTCATTTTGACACGCACACAGAAAAATGGTCCTTGTGGCTGTGTAATTATTTGTGACCTGGTTAGTAAGAAATCCAAAAATTCCTGATTCCACTGAAAAAAGTGACTGCCGTGTATAGATATTTGTCTCAGTTTACCTTGGGAGAAACACACTTGAAATGTTACCACACGAGAGGAGAAGCTGTCACTCTAAACCCATATAAAGTGTTCCAGAAATTTCAGTTCAAACTTCAGTAAGGCATAGGAGTCAAAGGCATCTACTATTTTACTAGTTTTTGCTTCTGTTATCTCACATTTCACATTTAATTCTTCACCATATAATCACCCAGGCTGTGGGTGTATTGACTGAATAAAGTGATTAAAAGCAGTAGCTAAATAGAATAACTAAAAGCCTGTTAAGCAATATTTTGACCATATTTTATGTATTTTCACCTGACAATTTAATATTATATCTTTATATGTTCTTGTAAGAAATTATTTTGTTTCTTTTTGAATGTGTTTATTTTTAATTGGGAGGGTTTCCATGGTGGAGCTCCATGTGGGATTCAGAGAGGTGGCCACCATGCAGTCAGGACACATGGCCCATCCCCACTACCCTGCACACTATTCTGTGACTTTGGGAAAATAGCTTAAATTTACAAATCTCATTTTCTTCACTCATTCGAAGAGAATAGAAACTACTTGTTTGGATTGATGAGGATTAAATGAAAGCATGATTGCCTCTACAGCAAACACAGGCATAAAAGATGTAAGATATCATTTGACTTCATCCACAGTTGCTGTTCAGGGGGTAGAAAGCACCGATCTCTCCTCCTTCCCGTGGCAGGGGTGCAGGCAGAGTGGGATGGTGACGGAAATAAGGTGAGAGGGGAAAAGTGGCTTGGAGAGGCCAGGTCAGGAGGTGGGTGGTTAGCAGACACTAGCGTGCAGTTCAGTATGAAACCACGGAAGGAGGTGTGATGAACTAGGGGTGTGGAGAGAACGACGCCAAATGGAAATAGAAACTGGGGCCCCTGCAAATAACACATTTAACAGGTTGGTGATGGAAACCCAGCAGCAGGAGGTTGAAAATCCAGACAAAGAATCATGGAAAACATATCGCTTTGTTGACACCGTAGACTCAGCATGTCTAATGGCCACATGATACCCAGTGAAGAATTTAATGACGCAAAAACGTTCATTAAGAGATGTTTGTATCGTTCAGACAATGCCAGATGAGAGCTTAATTGAAAATGTAATATCCAGTAACCGTAACTGATGCATTTTATTTTTTCAAATCAATTTATTGTTCTAAAGTCATCAAGAGCATTTCCTTATGTTCATGGAATTGCTTTTAAAAACATTTTCTTATGTGAAATTAAACAATTTGTCTTTTTTTCTAGAAGGATTTACCCCTAAGAAAAGATAACCCCTTCTGTTGTGTAGTGAATGGTTACATTTCCAATAAGAATTCTGATAAAGGGCTACTCTGGTGGCTCAAATGGTAAAAGAATTCACCTGCAATGCAAGAGACCTGGGTTTGATCCCTGGGTTGGGAAGATCCCCTGGAGGAGGGCATGGCAACCCACTCTAGTGTTCTTGCCTGGAGAATCCCCCATGGGCAGAGCAGTTTGGTGGGCTACAGTCCGTGGGGTTGCAAAGAGTCAGACATGACTGAGCAACTAAGCATAGCACTGGACAAATAGCCAACGGAAATTCTTCGGAAAGGTGGAATTGAAAATACCCTTACACATAAGAGGTGTGACTCAGAGGTGTGTGCTCTGTCCACCTGAGCTTCCCGTGTTACATCCAGAAAGGAAGCCCCAAGCACAGTGGAGAGGCTTACTTCCAAGGTCATGGGTCTTTGTGTCCAACGCATGTGTTTTCTGTGGTCTCTGGGTTGCCTAGCTGATGGTGACTGGCAGCTTTCTTGCTGATCTTGCATTGTGCTACCATTAGCTAGATGGCCACACAACTGTCTTCAGCCTGTGCATGGACTGTTTGTCCAGAGACCCTTACCGTTAAATGTTTTACACACTCTGGACAGATTATCTGGGTCAGATCACTTGTCATATAAGGTTAGATTTTGAGGGAGAAGGAAAGGAAGGACTCTGCATATACATATAGAACATGGTGACTAAAATCGTTGGAACCTTTCTTTCAGTTTGAGAAATTTCCCCTTAGCGTTACTGTAACTTTGAAAATTATTGTTGGCTTGAGCAGAACACTCTGGTCAACATTCATATTAGGACTTCAGGATGATTAATGATACACTTTCAGAGCTCTAGGCATTCCTGAGAAAGAGACAAAGGGGAAAGAAGTTGCAAGGCAACATGACAAAGCTGTTTTAACATTTTCAACGGATAGGTAACGATGGATTCCAGCCCCTAGAGAAAAGTAACCAGAACAACTCTAATCACATTGAGTCAACTGTCGCGTGTTGGCTGATGACCCTGTCTATGAGCAGGTGATGGGAGGGCAGTGGGGAGGAGGGAGCGGGTATCCCAGTGGGGCTGGCTGACTGCTGTCTACCGGTGAAGTGCAGAGGCGGCTACGTGAACTTGAGGGCAGAAGGTACTATGCAGGCGTGCATAGAATGCCCGCTTTCTTCTGGAAGGAAAGGTTTAGTGTGAATGGTGGTATCTGACTTGAGCCTTTTAACACTGTGTAGAGATGATCTTTCTGTTCCCAATGTCCAGCTGCTTGCCCACTGCTGGTCTGTTCCTCTCTCTCCTGCCCGCACTGCAGAGGACTGCCCCTAGGAATGGCCTCTGCACTCTGTAACAAACCCCTCACACCTCACGGATCCCCTGCTCAGCTCCCTTCCATCTGTGAGGATGCAGTCCTCAGAACTGAGCCCCAAGCTTCCAGGAGGATCTTACAGTCGAGCAGAGGGAGAGAAGGGGGGAGGGATGGTCCTCTCCTGCATAAATGACATCATTTCCTGCCACCTGCCTGTCACTCCTGCCGTCGTGAGTTTCCCCCTGGTCCCCAGATCCCCAGAGCCTTCATGGTCCTGTGATGAGAGCATCTTGTCTGATGGTCCAGTCTAAGACTTAAAAGTTAAGTCTTTCCTTATCTCCTCGGGCCTCTGCCTTATTTGTCAATGCATGCAGGTGGTACATATCTTAGAAATGCAACTTACCTGTCTCTTTCCAGGCTCGTGTCTTGGCCCTTGAGGGTAGGCACAGGGCCTGCCACACTGCAGGATTCATAGTGTGGACTGAATAAATGCTGTGCGCTTAGTCGCATCTGACTCTTTGCGACCCACTGGACTGTAGCCCGCCAGGCTCCTCTGTCCCTGGGGATTCTCCAGGCAAGAGTACTGGTGTGGGTTGCCATGCCCTCCTCCAGGGGATCTTCCCAACCCAGGGATTAAATCCAGGCCTCCCACTTTGCAGGCTGATTCTCTACCATCTGAGCCAGCAGGGAAACCCAAGGGTACTGGAGAGGGTAGCCTATCCTGTCTCCAGGGAACTTCCTGATCCAGGAATTGAACCTGGGTCTCCTGCATAGCAGGCAGATTCTTCACCAGTTGATTTACCAGGGGAGCCCCAAATAAATGCTATTTGAAAACAAAACAATGCAAAACAATGAGGCAGAAATAAATTCTGATGGTTTCAGTAGAAATAAACTGGAAAGGAGAGCATAAAGTTCAGAGAGCACAGCGCGAACAAACGCTTCTAGTTATGAAAACACAAAGGAAATAGTAAGAAATCCTGAAGGATACCATGCAAACCGTGGCGGGGCTGTTTGCATCCTGAGAGCCAGCTCACGTGACTGCGAGAGCAGCGGCTGTCATGCAGAATCGGGGAAAGCCAAGTGCCTGCCCTCTCCTGTTGACAGGTCACTCTCAGACTGCAGAGCAGGTCAGGGCAATAGAGGAGAATGGAGACGAGGACTCTGTTCACGTGTGTGGTTTCTGTTCTGTTTTCCAATCTTGCCCTCGGTCCCACCAGAATCAGGGAGCAGGCAATGCCCAGAGACCACATGAGATACTCAGCTCCAGGCTGGCCCTGGGAGTGAAAACGCAGTGGTGATGGTGTTGCCTCCTGCCCCGGGGCCACCCGTCCTGAGAGCTGCAGGCGCCATGATCTCAGCCTCTGAGTCTGTCCTGAGCTTCCACGAGGCGCCATACCGTGCGCTGGCCGCTGTGGGGAAACCCTGAGGCTGCCTTCCAGGAAAATGCGGGCCGGCTTGTTTCCCAAAAGGTAAAGGGGCTGGGTGCATGTGTAAAAAGGTAAGATTAGGCTGAGCCTATAATCGCTGCATCATAAACCATCCTCTGCTTTAGCAAGTTATTTGGGAAAGCCTCATGACACCCCGTAGACACAGTAGTGACCGGAGGATGTGTTTAATGACGACGCACAGCTGGTTAGCAGGGCCGTGTGTTTACTGGTGGATGAGGCCTGCCCAGTGCAGACTGGGGCCCTGAAGATTCTGGGGGGGACAGCTGACCTTGTCCTTGTCTGAATGCCTCCTGTGCCAGGCCTCACGGGCTTGGTTGGATTTCACATCTTACAAAACATGGTGGGGGGGGGGTGTCAATCTTTTCAAGGTAGTTTTACCCTAAAAACAGAAGTAGGGTACTTTTCCATTGTTAAAAAGTCTTCCACATTTTTGAAAAATGAAAGCTCAGAGAACCATTTTAAAAACCACACAATCCATTTTCCATCACAGTAGTGATCTCTGCTAACATTCCAGGCCTACTCTCTCCTAGACGGAAAATATGGCATCATACTTACTAACCCCTGTTCTTTGATTACTGAAGAATCCGTTCCCATTTTTCATGAAGTTATTGATCATTGGTTAATTTTTAGGGAGTTTTCCTAGTGAATTGAAGACCATCTGAAGATAATTAGCTGGTTTGCATAAAGGCGAATTTCTTGTGTAGAAGGATGGGCTGAGACAGTCATCCAAATTTAAATGAAATTTAAATGAAATTTAAATTTAAATGAAATTCTGAAGTACATGTAAAGAAAGCATGGTCTTAGCAGCTAGTAAAATAGTAAAGATAGTCATTTTTTTTTAATACCCACAACAACAACAGGGCAGCAGGACTGTAACTAGTCCTGTAACTGGTAACTAGACTGTAACTAGTGGCACGTCTGTGTAGCCAGGAGCAAGGCCAGCCTCTGATGGACACTCTCTCATTTACTGTATTCAGCAGCCCCAGCAGAAAGCTATGATGGCTCCAATTTACATGAGAAAACAAATTCAGAGGCTGAGCCTCTTTCTAGAGACCTTACCTAAGTCTGTTCCTCATGTTCCCTTTCAGTATCTTAGTGATGATGGGATAAAGGAGACGCTGTGAGCCTTCCTATGTTCTTGTGAGCACATGTGTGCATGTATGCCTGTGTGCCTGCGTGTACTTGTATGAGACTATTTTTAGGAATGTGCCTATAACTTAGACCATGCTTTCTTCACGTGCATTTCAGAATTTTATTTCAGTTCACCTTGTTGATGCCTGTCTTAGCCCATCCTTAACATACCATTATGCAATCCACTGGAGAAGGCAATGGCAGCCCACTCCAGTACTCTTGCCTGGAACATCTCATGGGTGGAGGAGCCTGGTAGGCTGCAGTCCATGGAGTCGCGAGGAGTCGGACAAGACTGAGCAATTTCATTTTCACTTTTCACTTTCATGCATTGGGGAAGGAAATGGCAGCCCACTCCAGTGTTCTTGCCTGGAGAATCCCAGGGACGGGGGAGTCTGGTGGGCTGCCGTCTATGGGGTCGCACAAAATCGGACACGACTGAAGCGACTTAGCAGCTGCAGCAGCAGCAGGCAATCCACCATTATGCAAACCAGCTAGTCACCTTCAAGTGGTCTCAGGTTAATGAAACTTTATGAGCAATTTTAATAAGTGACTCCGAACTGGAAGGATAAACTTATCTGTGGGCACAAACATCTGGTGAAGTTCAGGGGATTAATTTCCTATTCCTAAAAGAGGATTAAAAAGTAACCCTTTTGCATTATCCGTGAATCATTAAAAATCACAGGGTGAGAGCAAATTAATTCCAAACATCTTTTAAATGGCATCAAGCTTTCATCACTGCGGCTCTGCATCACTGTCTGCAGAGTCTCACAACCTAAAGATCTTCCCTCGTCCTTTCTTCTGGATCTCAATCTTGGGGAATGCTAACATATAATGGGGCCTTACAAAATGTTTATTGACTGCATAGATGAGTGTGTAGTTATGAACATAAGAAAAATACAGACTGAGCACCAATTCCCCATAATACTTAAGTGCATAAATATGGAAAGGAAAATATAAAAAGCAAGACTTTAGTGATTTCTGATTTTGAAACTTTTAGGGCTTTAAAAAAAAAAAAAACCCAAAAAACTGTTATCAGAAAGTGAAAACTCAGGAGATGATTCCAATATTTAGTGCACTGTCTATCTTCCAAGAAGTGTGTGGTATGCTCTGGACCCAATCTCATTAAATTTCATACTATCTCTCTGAAGTAGATGATGAGCTATGGCTAAAAAACGAAAATCGGTTAGATGGACAACAGTGTCTCAGGCGCAGAGTCTCAGAGGGCAGAGAGCGTGGCTTGGACTCTAACAGGCACATCCCAGACCGCACAGGGCAGAGCGGCTCCTGCTTCTGGGAGCCCCGGAATCCTGGAGTCTGAGCGCGTCTGAGCCCTAGGGTGGGCGAAGAAAGCAAGATTGCTGCCATTGACACTCGACCTCCTTCCAGTGGGAACCACTGCTTGTGAAGGTTTGTTTCCATTTGCAAAATGTAGCTTTGCAAACGGAAACCAAGGAACACAGGTATATTTCGTTATCTAGGCATAAGATCGGAGAAGGCAATGGCACCCCACTCCAGTACTCTTGCCTGGAAAATCCCATGGATGGAGGAGACTGGTGGGCTGCAGTCCATGGGGTCGCCAAGAGTCAGACACGACTGAGCAACGTCACTTTCACTTTTCACTTTCATGCATTGGAGAAGGAAATGGAAACCCACTCCAGTGTTCTTGCCTGAAGAATCCCAGGGACGGGGGAGCCTGGTGGGCTGCCGTCTAAGGGTCGCACAGAGTTGGACACGACTGAAGCGACTTAGCAGCAGCAGCAGGCATAAGATGCATAGACCACGGAGCCAAGAGGGCCCCTGGGGAAGTCAGGGCCGCAGCTCATAGCACAAACTTCTCTGCACCCTCCCCCGCCTCCCCCCCCAGGTGACAGCAGCAGCAAGGCTGCCTGAGTGGGGGTGGGGAGGGGAGGGAAGACACCGGGCTTCCCCGTCCCAGAGAGGACTCAGCGCTGAGATGTGAAGACTCTGAACAGGGGGCAATGGTTTGGTGGAAGGTTCAGCAAGGTGCGCTGTGCCTTCCTCCAGTAACTTTTGAAAGGACAATTTCAAAATAAATTGGAAACCATTTGAACTATCAGTATACATTTTCAGTTAAGAGATTCATCATTTTTACTTAAAAAATAACCCTTGATCCAAATTTCCATATGGCCCTATATTTTCATAATTTTGAAGATGTCAATTAAATTGATTACATGATATAAAGATATGTACACAATTTAAAAAGTAGGTTCTTCCTGCCCTCGCAAAAAATAAGAAATGTTTTCCATTATATAGAGAAGAGATATTTCACAAATTCTTACCCTCTCATGATTTTACAGTGTTCAGTTAGGTATCAAATAATTTTGCCATCAAAGAGTTATCATACCCTACATTTTCCATAAAGATCTTATTTCTGACAGCCGTAGAAGTTACACAGCTTAAATTTGTTTCTGCTGAATAGACACGTGGCTTTCTTCTAAAAGGAAAATTATAAGACTTTTGGCTTTTAAAAAATTGACTTTGAGCATTAAATTTTGCTTGAAAATGTACGTCATGTTGAAAAGAACATGCTTCATTTCATGCTGCTTCTCTACTTTCACAATCTTAGGAATCTTCTAGTTTAAGTTCTTACATAATTAATGAAGAAACTGAGGCCCAAATTGTTAGGTGACGTAAATAATGAAACACAAGACAAATCTTTTTTTACTTATTTAAAATAACCAGTGATTGATATGGGGCCTAGGAAGAGATTGTTGGATGGTGTCACTGACTTGATGGACTTGAGTTTGCGCAAGCTCTGAGAGTTGGTGATGGACAGGGAAGCCTGGCGTGCTGTGATTCATGGGGTCGAAAAGAGTCAGACATGACTGAGCAACTGAACTGATTCCCCTTGGCTCACGATTAACATTGGAGGGAAAAAGATCTTTCAGTAATTTGAAATGAAACATCTTTTGGGGAAAGTGGGTAATGATAGGTTCCTATAGCATGATTATGTGAATTAAATGATACTGATATTTTCAGGGCTTATCAGTGTTTAATCATGTGTGTGTGAGTATGCAGGGTGTTTTTACATATATATGACTCAAATGAAAATATATTTATGGTAACTAAATGTTGAAGTTAAATGCAGTTAACTTGTTGGATACCTGTTTCTTAGCTGAAACTTCATTTATTGAGCAGTTAATATAGGTGGAGGAAGAATTAAGATCAAGACTTTAGTACTGAAATCTGTAAAAAATCTTAAAGACATTTGCTTATCTCTTTAAAATGGTATAAGAGTTTCTCTTTTTCTCTGGTTCTTTATTGTTTTTATTATCCTCAATATTTTCAGAAGCTTTAAAGGCCATTGAAAAACATAAACAACATGGCAAGATGAGATAAAATACAAATAAATGTGAAAAGATACTGTAAGAGAGCAAACTATCGCCAATAACACTAGAGTATTTAACTCTAGGTTACACTAAGAACTTAAGAGTTGAGTCAGAGAAAGGAAAATATGTTTTCTGAAAAATTAGCATGCCACAGATGGCTTTATACTTGTCAGAGATGATCCACAAGCTTGTCTATAAGTTTTATTGCAGATAAAGCTGAGATGCAAACCTATCAGTTCCAATATTTACAGTGTTCATATTGTAAAAACAGAATTCTTGCTCAAGAAAAAAGCTATCATGATGCTAGCAATGTCTGTGTACCTTAGAGATATCCTCCATAGTCTTGGAGTAAACACAGGGATAACTCTTTCTTGTTTGCTTGTTAGGATAGCTCTCCTTTCATGTTTTGAGCAGAAAGTTAGTGCTGAGAATAGAGATGGGGTGGGGGGGAGTGGTCTTCTCAGGTGGCACGAGTGTAAAGAATCCACCTGCCAAAACAGGAGATGTAAGGGACACAGGTTTGATCCCTGGGTTGGGAAGATCCCCTGGAGGAGGGCATGGCAACGCACTCCAGTATTCTTGCCTGGAGAATGAACAGAGGCGCCTGGTCGGCTAAGGTCCATAGGGGTGCAAAGGGTCAGACACAACTGAGCAACTCAGCATGCACACACAGAGAGAGGGAAAACCTGGAGTTCCGCCAAATAATTAGAGTTGTAAAACTAGTCCAACTTCTCCTTTACAGGGAATTCAGAGCTGTGTATTATCTCATTGCAGCAACTGTACCATGTCAGGTTCTAAGCACCCTATTGCCCATTGGAGTCTTGACATCTCTTTCTTTCACCTTCTGTTTCACTCACCCACTATTGTTCCCCTTTGTCCTGAGCTGTCTGTGTGGCCAGCTGTTAAAAGAAGTGTAGGGTATGAAGAAGGGGGATTAAACCACCTGTGCAGGTAAACCTCAAGTTCAAGGCGTCCTTGGGAGACTGCAGCAGTGCTTGCAGGAAAAATACACACGCCGGGGCCAAGATCAGAAAGAACAAATGATGACTGCATCACTGGGCCGAAAGAATAAAGTGCAGAAGATGACGGCTTCAGCTACTGCCTTCAATGGTGTATGTTCTTGTGTTTATATTTGCGGCAAAGGTAAAGAAAGTCAGCCATGAGTTAAAGATGAATAGAGTAGGAAAGAGGGTTCAGGAAAGAGTAAAAGGAAAGAAGTTCATAGACGGGGAGGTTGGGAGCAGCTCTGAGTCTAGTGGGAAATGGGAAACCGCAGAGGGTTTCGTTGGGAAGGGGAGAATGCAAGCGGGCATCAGCGAGGAGCTGGCGGTGTTGATCCCGGAAAGACGCGGAAGAGGGCTAGCGCAAGATGGGGAAGGGGGAGGACTCGCGAGGGCGATGGGAGGACGGGCAGGGCGGATGTGCGGGCGGGTGGGGTGACTGGGCGGGGGAGGAGGGGCCGAGGAGGACCCAGGCCCCGCGTCCACAGCAGAGACTCGGTGGTCTGCACGCCTCCTCCGGGGGCTTTGCTCAGAGGCGGGAAGCAGGCAGCTGCGCACCTGGCCTTAGGCGAGGGTTGAGGGGGTAGGGACAGACGCTTGGGGCCATCAGCACCCGGGGGGCGCGGACGCCAGGGCCCTGGGTGGGACCCGGAAGGACCAATCCCAGGCTGGCTGCAAGCCTGAGAGGCAGGGGGAGAGGGTCACAGAGGACGCCCGGCGGGACTGCGGGCGGTGTGTGCGCAGAGCCCACGGGGTGCTGGGGTCCGCCGAGGGCCACTGGGATGCCAGAGCTGATCATCAGCGTCCAGCCGAGGGCCACTGGGATGCCAGAGCTGATCATCAGCGTCGACAGCGAGGAGTGACTGAGGCCTCTCTCTCAGTCGTTTCTCTAGAAAGATGAAGGCAAATGGCTGATGGGAACGTCTTCCAGAATGTTAAAGATTTTTCACATTTTCTGCGATGAACTATTGTATTGTCTAAAATGTCTGGAACAAATTATAACGTATTTCTCGAGGTAGCGATACAACGAATTTAACATGTACCACTGTAGGTAAACTGTGGCCTGAGGCATAAAGTTTTACAGTGAAAAGGAAAAGGACTGTTATCCTGATAGTCAGGGATTGAGAGTGTTCTGCTGTGAAGTTTACCAAAAATTAACTGGGCTCTCCAAACTTGTGGCTGCTGAAGGGGACAAAATCGATGGTCAAAATGGATGAGGAGGATTAACAGGTACTAACCTCCAGTTATGAAATAAATAAGTCAGAAGGAGGTAATAATAGAGCAGAAAGAACAGTCAATACCACTGTCATAGCTTTGTAAGGTATGGATGGTGACTGGATTTATTGGGGTCATTTCATAATGTACTTAAATGTTGAATCACTATATTGTGCACCTGAAACTAACATAATATTGTAAAGTCAACTATGCTTCAGTTATTATTAATAATACAAAGAACTAGGTTCTCAATTGCTGAAAATAGCTTACCTGTGTGTTTTTCCCCACAGCCTTGGTATTCACCATATACCTCATGAAGGTTTCTTTCTTTCTTTCTTTCTTTTTTTGCCTGTAGGATAAAACAGTTTTACTTCATCAGTTTTCTATTCAGGGCTATTACCTTTGGACATAGAAAAGAAAATGTGTTCCCTGAGGATCTGATGAATGAATTTTATGTGCAAAGTTATGAAAAGAATCATTTGAATTTATCACCTCCAAACACAGTTGAATATTATTTTTCAAGTATGAAATAACACAGTATGTTTTAGTGTAAAGACTTATTACTGTGAGACTATGAGATGATACATAGTACCAGCATAATTTTTTTTTCTGTGAAATGGAATGATTCAAGTTGAATATATAGTTTCAAAGTAAGTAGGAGAGGGATATATATGTATTTTGTTAATTTAGATGAATGAATTCATTTACTCTTACATAGTTAGACATGTTGGGGTGAATGATGTACAAATATCAAAAAAATAACGCTTAAGTTAAGATTATGAATACATTTTAAATGACTAAGATCATTTTAAGCTTCAAAATCTTTAGAATATACTTATTCTTAAAAAATAAAATAGTTTTTATTTAGTTGAACTAAATCTTTTCTATGACTTGGTCTTAGAGCTCCTGAAAAATGAGTATCCTTTTTACAACTAATAATAGTATTTACTATTACTTAATTAAATATGTTCAGAAATACAGATTCCCTTTTCTTGTTTTTTTTTTTAATATAGAATCTTGTGTAATAACATCTTATGTAACAATTTGCTGTTACTTTGTTAATTTAAACTTTTAGAATCTTTAAAATCATAAAATGAATAGGAGAGTAAAGGGACATTAATTCTATCTTCAAATTACTTTTAATAGACATGGTGTTGGATAACTGCATGAAACCCATTTGTAGGAAATCATATTATGGTGGCAAACCCAATTTTCAAGAAAGATTATTCCTGTGTATTTCCTATGCTGTTTTTTTTTATATGATTGCTATCAGAGTTAATTTTTCCTCTGTAAGGAAGCACTGTTAATGCTCTCAATAATGCTAAAAGCCTGCTAGATAAAAGGTGGAAGTGTAGGAGATGGCAGACGTCACGGGTTGTTGTCTTCTGTCACAGAGACATATCCCCAAAATGAGATGCACTACCAGCCGGTTGGATCCGGTGCCCAGGAAAACATGTGGATGTTTCTTGGAATAACCTGTGACTGAGGTTACCTCCAGCTCATTCATCACCAGCCCTGGCAGGGCTATAATGACCAGGCCCTGGGACACCCAGCAAATGAAGACAGTGGCTGCCAAAGTGGGAAGGAGAGGAACCGCAAGCCGGAAGACTGCCGTGTCCAGAAATACCGAGAAATGGTTCTGTTTTCATGGACTGATAGGAGCTTTAGTTCTATAAACCCACGCCATCGCTTTTATTTTTTATTTTTACCTAATTTGAATTTCTGAATTTAGCTTTCCTTGGGAAGAAATAAATGTTAATAATTTCTTTATACAATTTTTCAGAAGATTATAGCTATAGAAATAACCCACAAAATTAGAAAATTACAGTTTAGGTGAAAGAACTGAGAAAATTTAAGGACTCTAAATAGATTTTCTGTTTACCTTTACTTCATCATATTTTTTTCCCCTTTCTGGATAAAGCTGTAACAGATTTAAGTATCAGGCTTAAGATACGTATAAAATTTGTGTTGTAGAATATGTTTACTCCTTGACATTTCTTATTAGCTGGCATAATTACCTCCATGTGTATTGGGGAACCCATGGTTTTTCCAGTGTTGATGGATGACAGGATATTATCTCAAACTGTGAGATGGGAGGAAATTCAGTTTTCACAGAATATTCATGTAATGCTAATTGAATTAATTCTTGGGTTGTACAGCATGTCTTGTTTAAGATATTGTACACCCAGTGCTTTTATTTGTTAGGAAGCTTCTCCATCATGGGCTTCCCTGATAGCTCAGTTGGTAAAGAATCCACCTGCAATGCAGGAGACCCCAGTTCAATTCCTGGGTCAGGAAGATCCGCCAGAGAAGGGATAGGCTACCCAATCCAGTCTCTTGGGCTTCCCTTGTGGCTCAGCTGGTAAAGAATCCGCCTGCAGTGAGGGAGACCTGGGTTTGATCCCTGAGTGGGAAAGATCCCCTGGAGGAGGGAAAGGCTACTCACTCCAGTATTCCGGCCTGGAGAATTTCTTGGACTGGGGGCCGCAAAGAGTCAGACACGACTGACTTTCACTTTCAGTCTCACTTTCTCCGTCACACATTTCCTGTTTGGCTCTGTCACCCTGATTCACCTGTCCCCTTGTGAAAGATGTGCCTGCTGGTGGTTTCAGGGTATCATATGGTTCACCCCACTTGCTTAAATATGTCTTGAGTAGGTGATACCAAAGTGAAAACACATTAGAAAACTGCTTTCCCAAGCTAGCAAAAAAGTGTGTCACAGGTTAAATTGAAAGTGTCTCGTGGAGTCTGGTAAAATACCCTTGCGAGCACCCACTGCCAACAGTGAAACTAATTTTACTACATGCTGGTGAGGTTGGGAGGGAGGAGGGTGTAGGTGGGACTGGAGGCAGATGAGAAATCCTGGAAATCAGATCCAGACAAAGGTGCTCAATACCTGTCTTCTGATGATGAATACAAACTTGTCTTTAAAGTTCATAGAATTTAGAAGCTCACTGTACTGAACCAGTTTTGTTTGAAAGGTTCCTATTTTCCCTCCTGAAAAAATAATTAGAGCTACTTCCCAGTGTCTCCAGTAAGATGCCAACTAAATGCTACAGGAGAGAAGACGAGAGAGGGTTTCTTGGAATAAGTTAAACGTTGATAGTTTGAGGAGTAGATGGTCTTTTTCGGTTTCATCCATTTGACTTTTGCTTTTGATGCCAACAATGCGGAAGATCTCCATCGGATGCCAAAGACACAAAGACAAAAGACGCTCTCTACTGATAAGTCACCTGCCATCCAGTGGGGAGGAAGATAAATACAATAGGTTGCATGCTAATTACAGGCTAGCAGTATAAGTGGGGTGGTGTGCAGCACAGAGAATCAAGAGAATCTTCCTCTCTTGATTCACCCTGGGAGGAGTGGTCAGCTTTCCAGGGGGAAGTGACATTTCACTGGATTCTTGGGGGATGAGTAGGAGTTAATTAGGAGGAAAGCTCTGTGTGTGCACGTGTGCACGCACACGTGTGCATGTATGTGGGGAGTGAGGCTAGTTGAGGAGGGTATCCCAGATAGAATGAAAGGATTGGCATGGAAGGCTTCACAGAAACGGAAGAATAACGGTGCGTGTGAGCAACTTCAGAGTTCAGTTTACACAGACACAGAGCACGTGGGCAAGACAAGCTGGAGATACAGTCGGGTTTTACACATCTCACGATGGAGTGATACCCACCTGTCAAACAAACATTTTGAGGAGGGAATGCCGATCATACTTTTGTTACAGAAATATCTTGAGAGCAGTATTAAGGGCGAGAAACCAGAGCCAAGGAATGATTGGCGGCCAGAGGGTTGTTTTAATACTAGGAAGAAATGATAAATGTGGGCAAGCGTGATGAAAGCATCCATGAGGTTGAAGGACTGGTACAGTTGGAGTAACAGGCTCCAGGTCTAGAATAAAGAATAAAATTCTGCAAGTCAAAGCAGAACGCCACTTGATTTTCAGTTATCCACCCTTTCAATAATTACTTTTGCTCCGTTTATCTGTAGGATCGCTTTGGGACCCTCTCCAAGGCTAAGTTTCCCACCTATCTAATCTGTAAACAACATATGAATTCCTAAGTAGTTGCCCTATCACAGCCACATGCTAGGCACCCTGCTAGAAGCTGGGGTGGACCGAGTGATGGCCAAGACATGTACTTCCTTTTGAACAGCTCGTGATTCATAGAACTAGAAAAAGCACTCTATTCAATTTCTACTACTTCTATAAATAAACCATGCCATGTCTACAAAACTGGGAATTTGGTGGCGGAACAGCATTCTGAAATGACTTGGTTACTTTGCTTTGTCAGCGTGATGCCCAGTGGGCAATCAATGAAAGGAACAGCCTAAAGAACTGCTGTTCTGTGGAGAGAAAGCTTAGGTTACAGAAAAGTCATGAAAAGATTTACTAAATGTTAGTTGTGTTCTAGTATGTAGAGCTCAAAAATATTTCACCAAATATATGAAAGTCGGCGCCATACAATCGGAGAGGCTGTTCACCCTTTCACTTGTGTATGTAGCCGGAATGTAGACACAGCCCCTTAGTGACACCCAGGGAGAGATCTTCTGTCTCAGAGGGCTTTGCCAAATGCAGAGAAATAAATCAGCCCTGAGTCTGGGTGTCTGGAGTGTGAATCTGTCTAAGAAAAGCCCTGCATCACCTCCTAGTACCGTGCTTGTTCGGTGCAAGTTCTACCAAGCCTCTACAGAGAGAGATGCTCTCTAGCACCCAGACTAATGTCATATGTTTAGTTTCATTTTTAACTCCGAGCTCAGAATGGGTAATAATACTTCATTTGCTTTTGCAAATGAAGGAAGAGATTTTGGAGTCCCTGTTAACACATTCCTCCCGCCTCACTTTGTTACGTAGGACTTTTTCTCCTTCCTTTGGGATCCCAAATTACCTCCTCCTTGTCCCAAAGACCTCCTCATCTCTCACTGCACGCTCCCTGGCAGCTGCCAGACGTGGTGTTTATTCCCTTTGCACACGCTGAAATACATGTGCCCAGAGTCCAGGTCAGGGAGCAGGAAGCCCACGGGACATGGCCTGCAGGAGCCCTGGTAGGTGGACTTACCTCATCTTCCCTACTGACACCTCTTTAAGTTCTAGCCCTTATTTTATAGCAGAGTACATATTATATAGAACAAACTATAATCATAAATTCATCAATATTATTGTTTATATATACACCAATAGTTATTCCTTTTAACATATATTTACCAACTCCAAGATCTACGTGTCTCCAAATATTACATTGCCACTAACATCCTTTTCATGTTTGTGGTAAAAGTGAAAATGAAAATAGAAAGCTATAGGGTGGCTATGTATATATATATGCAATAATTTTGCAATTTAAATAAATTTAACTGGTGTAATCTAAGCGATACTGTGCAGATGAAATGCTATTTTGGAACAACATCAGTCCTCTGGGTAGATATTCAAATTGCACTCTATATCTAAGCAAGCTTTTTTTATTTAAAAGACTCAAGCAGAGTTATCTGTATTTTTCTAATTACTATATTTCAAAAATTAATGCATGACATTAAGACATTCTATGGGAGAATTTAATAAGTGAAATAAGAATATATTATACTTAGTATTTTAGGGCTTTTTTACCTTGACATTATTAAGTACTTATATATTTGATTTAGTGCTATAATGTCTGAAAATTATGTTTGAATCATAGTCATAACCTTATTTTTCATTTTAACAGTAACAAAATTAGCCTTGACCAATGATAATTTAAAAGCTATTTGATTTTCACCAATCTTCTTTGTTCTTGTTTCCATTATGTTACATCTATCTTATTCCCTTTGTCAGCATATTTTTTGATAATATTTGAGTTTTGATATTGTTTTTCAGTAACTTGACCATTGCATCTTCTGGTTGAAGTACTTACAGAGATGACTATTGCATTTATTTCTCATTCCTGTACCTTTCTCTCACTACTCTGATCCTTACCACATTTCAGACTCCCACACGCGTAGACAGTAACAGCAGAATAAGTGAATACCTAGTCTTTACCAAGAGAGCTTTGAAATATGTGCAGTTTTCTACACATTAGTATCCGTTGCTCAGTCATGTCCAACTCTTTATGACCCGTGGACTGTAGCCTGCCAGGCTCCTCCAGCCATGGGATTCTCCAGGCAAGAATACTGGAGTGGATTGCCATTTCCTTTTCCATTCTATACATTAAAAAAACTTACTTACTTCTCTCAGCAGTTGGGTTTTCAGAGACATGGCAACTAAACATTAGGAAGCCAAAGTTAAAATTATACAGAATTTATATATAAATTATACCAAATAAATATAATATTTATACCAAATTATAACAATATAAATTATACCAAAAATATGTATCAGAAGAGTACTGATTGTTTCCTTATTTTACTTATCCAGTACAGTCAGGGCATAGATACATTTTATAATGTCTTACATTAGTTTCAGGGAAAACAAAATCACAAAATAAAACTCACAAATTACAAAAATGATAAATTGTTCTGTCTTTTTTTCTAATTTTTTATAACTCATGGGATTGAAAACTATCAGATTGGCTGAAAAGTCTTAGATAATGAGATGGTGATGATGAAATTAAGATCTGTGAAGGCTATATTTACAACTCTGGTAGGTTTAAACTGTTTTATATCAATCTATTTTCAGAGAGCCTTATATTATTAAGAATTAATGAGATTTTCTGACATCACTCTTTTTCATGGAAAGGTCTTTGTTTTAAAGAAATTGAATTTCATCCAGTGCATTTGCTTCTAGGAATTACACAAGATCATCTTTAACAATATAGAAAAATACAGGACAAGAATCTACAATACCGTGTGTAAAATAAACAGCTAGTGAGGACCTCCTAGATAGCACAGGGAGTTCAGGTAGGTGCTCTGTGATGACTGGAGGGCTGATGGGGGTGGAGGTGGGAGGGAGGCCCCAGAGGGAGGAGTATATGTAGACATTTAGCTGATTTACTTCTTTGTACCGCAGAGACTAACACAACATTGTAAAGCAATTATACTCCGATTAAAAAATATATATAAGTATGAAAAAAAATGTAATGAAAGGATTTACACCATCATAAGAAACTGAGTTTTAGGACTTTCTTGGCAGGACTTAGGGGTTTTTTGTTTTCGTTTTAAATCACTGGGTAATTTTTGTTGGATTTTCTGGAATAAAGTTAGAGAATTACCAAGCTTGACTGCTACATTTTCATGTTCCTTTTCCCACTATGAGATCGTCTTAGTTAAATTTTTTTTTCTTTAATTCTTTCAGCCGTAGCAATGATATCTAAGACTCAGATGGGAACATAGAATTCTTAGGATTTGTTTAAGTATATCCATTCCAATCACTTATTTTTTTTTTGAGTTTCCACAGCAACGAAAAGAATTGCATATAGTGATTCTATGAATAATCTCCTGGAAGCCGAAAGTACAGCTTAACTTTATTCTCAAGGCTAGAAATGCTCCTAGAAATAGTCCAAGAAAATTCTACCTTTTTTTTTTCTGCCATTGTTTTAGCAAGGTTTTCATCCCCAAGAAATGCTTTTGTATTGGAATTTTATTTCCGCTCCGGTGGTGGATGGGAGGTTGCAGTTATTTCCAATCTAGAATCGTTAAAGTTTCCTTCAACTTCATTTATCTCCCAGGAAACATAGTTGGCAGAAACCATGAAGGGAAGAAAAAGCAAAAACAAGTGAACCCAGTGGACACAGAGCAACCTGTGGATAAATTCAGGATGCAGTGATTCGAGGCATCCAGCACGGCTTCTAATCGTTGGTGTTGTCCACACTGTGAGGAGGATATCATCAACAGAGTGATCCCAGGGATAAAGTCCTTTAGTCACCATGTAAGGATGATAATTTCTCAAGATAGGAACAGGAACAAAAATTGAGGCAGAAACTAACACACTATTGTAAAATAATTATCCTCCAATTAAAAATTTAAAAAAGGAAAAAAAAGATGTACAACACAGGTAATATAGTCAATATTTTGTAATGACTGTAAGTGGAGTGTAACCCTCTAAAAAATGTATAAAAATTAAATGAAAAATCAATTTTAATTAAAAAACAGTCACCAGATGCATGAGCTCTTAAAAAAGAAAAAGAAAAATTGAAATAAAATAATACTCCTGGAATGTTTCAAGGGAGATAGTCTCAAAATTCCAACACTTAAAAAATGATAGAAAAAAATGTCTTTGTAAATGTTTTGTTCCCTGACCACTGTATGCTTTCTGAGGAGAGCTTAAAACTCCCAAATGCATTAATTTAATGATAGGAAAATAATGGCCAGGTTTGTTCATACTTGACATTTTGATTCTTATTTTTTAATTTGGTATTTTTCACTCTTATCTGCAGGATGATATTAGGTTGCAAAATAGTTTGAACTCAAGCAAGAGCTTGTTTTCACTAGTAAATCTCCCAGATTGAAGGGCAAGTAAATAAAAAGTAATACAGTATTCTGCATCATAACTGAAAAGGTTTTTTTCAACAAAGCATAAGAAAGCTATTTATAGAGTTAATTATAGTGAAAAGTGTTAGTTACAGACCCCTTGGGCTATAGCCCTCCAGGCTCCTCTGTCCATGGGATTCTCCAGGTTAGAATACTAGAGTGGGTGGCCATGCCCTCCTCCAGGGCATCTTCCCAGCCCAGGGATCAAAGCCAGGTCTCCCGCATCCAGGCAGATTTTTTTTTTTTATATACCATCTGAGCCACCAGGAAAGCCCAGAGGTAATCATACCCATATCTAGAAAGATTTTTTTAAGTTATGCTATATCTTCATCATATTCATGATCTCATATTCATTAAAATGGAAAACTGCCAAGTTTAAAATTAGCTCTGATGTAGTCACAGGGGGCACTCTCCATGGTTCTGGTTGAACATCTCAACCTCTGGTGGAAAGACGCACCCTGCCTTCCCTTCATTCTACCCCGAGTCTTGTTTTGATTGGACTAGATCGTGGCACTTGAGATTCAGTAATTGTCGAGTGCGTGTTATTGAGAACGCAGCGTGTGGAAGTTCTCTAGGAGCCTCCTGTAATAAGCCGATGCTTCAGCTGTCTTCACAGATGGTTGGGGGTGCTGGAAGATGAAGGTGTGGGTGGGGCTTGGGTTTCCTCTGAAAAGAGGTAAGCAGGCGAAATGTCGGCTCCATTTCAAAGGTAATGAATGTGCTGTTCCGCTGAGCAGGCTAGTTTTTAAAATCTGTTTAATACTTGTGTCCATCGAATTTTCGTTGTGCAGGTTTTGTTTATTTCAGGGGTTTCCCTTACCCCACACATAGAAGCAAATGAAATCTGCAAGACATTTAAATACCGATGAAAATCTCATTCAAATGAGATAAGACAACTGAGCTGGGTGACTCAACATTCAGGCATTGAACAGTTGGCATAGTGAAATGCCTTCAAGCACCCTTGACGTGACCAGTTGTCCCTGCTTCCGGATTATTGCTCTGTGCGAATAAAAACGGAGAGTGGGAGGAGCCCTGGCCGGAATGTCTGAGTGGCAGTGTCCATCGGCAGGCCTGGGCAAGTCCTTGACCTCTCTCTCTCCATATATAAAATAAGGACAACAGATCGTTTTCCTCATCTCGCCTAAGTTTTAAGGTCAGATATGATAATGGATTTCTAATTATTTCCCTAAGCATATATCGCTATTTGAATGTATCATCCGCCCGTCAGCTCCTTTGTTGGAAACTAGATGACGACCACTAGGGGGCGAAGTCTCGTTGCACTCCCCCGCCGGGCCATTTCTCCTTGCCAGACAACTGGTCCTTAAGGATGCGAGACTTTGCTGACTTCTTGGAAAAACTAAAGTGACCTTCCTTTGCATTTGCTATTATTAACTTGGGAGCCATCTGCGTCTGCTTCATCTTGTCAGATAGATCAAGAGTATATTATTAATAACCGTGGAGGATATGCCCCCAAGTGGCACACACTCCTCCCACTCTAGAGCTCCCAGGCGAATCTCAAATACTTATTGTAAGACTGGACTGATCAGCAGAGCAAGTTTAATCTTTAAAATTTAGAGAAAACTATCAAGGATGTCTTTAAATTAGTATTTCTTTAGCTTTTAGGTTTTACAGTTTACAGGCCAAAGTAAGTCACAAATGTCAGCAATAGTTTACATAGAATATGTTTTTAAAGGACAAGCTGACTTTTAAGAGCTAAGGCCTGACCTGTGCCTGAATCCTGTGCTTAACATCATCTTTTCAGTGTGGACTCAAGGCCCATCACAGATTACAAAGCTTCTGTTTTATAAAACGTTGACTCCCCTGTGCTGTCTCCATTACATACATTTCCTTTTAACTATTTAACATAGCTTGAATTTTTTAAAGTAATTCTCTAGGAGTTTTTTTTTTTTGACTGACCAACTTCTTATGTTAAAAGTTTGATTTGCACTTAAACAGGATTAAATAATGGTAAATATATACAGTGTTTACATTTAATATGCCAAATAGGAAAAGTAATTCATATGAAACAACTAATTCTTTAACCCAGGACTTAAATGAAAATGCCTAGCAAAGGAAATATCAAATTTAATCATCTTAAATTTCTAATTAAATAATTTTTAATTCAATCATGTTTCAAATATAATGGGAAAAACAATAAAAACAGTATCATCAATACATTAAAAAACCTATTTTTGTAATTTTTATTGTGTAACATTCAACTAAAGAATAATCTTTGAGAAGCCTTTTGATATAAAAAGAACACAGATGTATATATATTTCTCTTGATAATTTAATGTCTTGATTCAAGATATAGTAGTCTTATTATGAGAATCTGTATATCTGTGTAAACAGTGAAAACTGAAAGTTCCCACACATAGTAGGATAAAAAAGAAAGTAACAGAGTTAATTCATATTATAGCTGATATCATTTTTTAATGTTTTAAAATAGTGATATTAATAGGATAAAAAAAGGCACAGACTAGGAGAAATATTAACAAAACACATATCCGATAAAGAACTTATATCCAAAATATACACAGAAGTCTAAGAAAACAAACAGCTCAGCTTTTAAAACGGGCGAAAATCTCTGAACAGTCTCCCCAGCAAAGAAGATATTCAGAGGGCAAATAAACACACACAAAAAGGTTCAATATCATGTATCATTAGTGAAGTCGCTCAGTTGTGTCCGACTCTTTGCAACCCCATGGACTGCAGCCTACCAGGCTTCTCCCTCCATGGGATTCTCCAGGCAAGAGTACTGGGGTGGGTTGCCATTTCCTTCTCCAGGGGATCTTCCTGACCCAGGGATGGAACCTGGGTCTCCCGCATTCCAGGCAGATGCTTTAACCTCTGAGCCACCAGGGGGTGGTGGTATCATTAGGGAATTGCACATTAAAGCAAGATACTGATACATACCTACTGGAATGCCTAGTTTCAAAACACTGACAACACCAAATGCTGGCAAGGATGTGGAAAACAGGAACTCTCACTCATTATGGTGGAAATGCAAAGTGGTGCAGTTACTTTGGAAGACAGTTTGGCAGTCTTACAGGACTAAACATACATTTACCATATGATCCAGCAATCATTCTCCCTGGTATTTACCCAAATGAGCTGAAAACTTATCCACATGAAACCTGCATATGAATGTTTATAGCACTTATTCATAATTACCCAGACTTGGAAGCACCAAAATGTCCAACAATAGGTAAATGGATAAACAAACCTCAGTATATACATACACTGGAATATTACTTAGTTCTAAACAGACATGTGTTATCAAACCACAGAAAGACGTAGGTGATCATTAAATACATACTGTTCAGTGAAAGAAGTCAGTTTGAAAACACTACATACTGTATGTTTCCAAACATATGACATTTGGAGAAGGCATAACTATGGAGACAGTAAAAAGATCAATAATTGCCCAGGTTTGTTTTTTGTTTGTTTATGGTGGAAGAGAAAAATAGGTGGAACACAGGGCCTGTTTTTGCCTTTTCATACTGTTCATGGGGCTCGTGGTGGGGAGGAGGAGAAGGGACCAGAGGATGAGATGGCTGGATGGCATCACCGACTCAATGGATGCGAGTTTGAGTGAACTCCGGGAATTGGTGATGGACAGGGAGGCCTGGTGTGCTGCGGTTCATGGGGTCGCAAAGAGTCAGTCACGACTGAGCGACTGAACTGAGGGCGTGTTTAGGATGGAAATTTACAGTTGGCCTTTTAATTTGCTAAGCTGTTTAAAAAATTAATTCCTAGATAGATGAGCTTTTAAATAACATTTTCAACGTGATAAAGCTTCACGACTTAAAATTTAGAGAATATTTAATGCCATTGTTTGCATTATATAACACTTGCTACACACCCCACTTAAGTATCCCTTGTTTGTATTTAAAGTAATCCTTTTCTATGTTTTTTCTCGCTTGGCAAATTTAACTCAAAGCTAGCAGTAAGCTGCTCAGGACAGATAAGTCATCATTGGTGGGGCCTCCTGACTCTGAAGTCCATGTTCTTGCTATAATAGAAGTACTTTGTTTTAAATAGCATCTCACTTATGTTATTAAGTTATTAAGACTTTTATGGGGGTGTGTTAAGTTTGCAGTTCTGCTTTTGTAGGAGCAAAAGAATCAATTAGAGACACATGTATTCTATTTTAATTAAGGAGAATGTTTTTGGTTGAAAGGTAACATAGTTTAAAAATAAAAAAAATAATATTAATAAGAACACATGATTTAAATACATAGAATGCATAACCCATATGAAATAATGATAAGAACACATAATTTAAAAGGTAAATTTCTCAGGTTGTGTGGCAGGTAGGGGGTTTTCCAGTTTCTTGTGTCCTTTACTAGGAACATCCCAGTCCTTCCATTGCTTTCCTTTTGTTTATTTTCATTTGCCAGTATTTTTTAGTGATTCTTATTATCACATAGCAAATTACCTCAAGACTCACAGTGATTCACTGAATACATTTAATGTAATTTAATGTAATTTAGCCAGATCCTAGTGATGCATCTTTAGAATATTTCCAAACTTTTGGTTTACTAAGAAGTTGCAGTGATTATTATCCAGTATGTATGTTTCTGTCCACATAAGCAAATACATCTACAGAGTGTATTTGTATAAGCAGAATTGCTTGGTCAAGATTTGAGTGCATTTATATTTTTGATAAATGTTGCCAAATTATTAAAGAAATTATGTATATTATTGGCCTTAGAAGAAAAAAATTCACTATCTATTTTTTAACCACTAAGGCCATTCAAATTCAGACTGAATGGATGTCATAAATTTTACTGACAAGGAGTTAAAGATAACTTTAATATCAGTGTGAAAAGATTTGTATTATACTTATGTGATAGTTGCTATTGCTAAGTCACTTCAGTCGTGTCCGACTCTGTGTGACCCCATAGATGGCAGCCCACCAGGCTCCCCTGTCCCTGGGATCCTCCAGGCAAGAACACTGGAGTGGGTTGCTATTTCCTTCTCCAATGCATGAAAGTGAAAAGTGAAAATGAAGTCGCTCAGTTGTGTCCAACTCTAGCAACCCCATGGACTGCAGCCTTCCAGGCTCCTCCATCCATGGGATTTTGGCAAAACCAATACAGAATCGTAAAGTAAAATAAAAAAAAATAATAATAAAAAATTAAAAAAAAAAAGAGTACTGGATTGGAGTGCCATTGCCTTCTCCTATGTGATAGTTAAATAAAGCTAAATGTAAGAAACTCAAAAGTTATAACTATATATACTCAGTAATTAAGTATAGGGAAATAATCTAGGTCATCTCATGAACAAATCACTGGGCACTTTAACTGTGGAAAATATAGTACAAGATGAAAAGCAATAGAAGAGGTAAGAGGGTGAAAGTGAAAGTCACTCCGTCGTGTCTGGCGACCCCACGGACTATACAGTCCCTAGAATTCTCCAGGCCAGAATACTGGAGTAGGTTGCCATTCCCTTCTCCAGGGGATCTTCCCAACCCAGGGATCGAACCCAGGTCTCTCCCACTGCAGGCGGCTTCTTTACCAGCTGAGCCACCAGGGAAGCTGCAAGGGAAGAAGGGGTAAAGATCTCTCCAAAGAATTTATTTTAAGGGAATAGCTTTTCGATGGTGAGAAAGTCATAATTCTATCTCATGCTGTTTTATTAATATTTTTACTGCCTCATTAGGCAAATATTCCTGCTATTATTTTAGAAATTGAAAAGGTTCTTACGCATCCACACTTTTTTTCATTCCTTTTTTTTTTTCCTATGTAGCTGGCAGTTACCCAGGGAGTTTGTGTGAAGGAGGACAAGGTAGGGAACGTCAATGCTTTCATTTATAAAATAAAACTGCTCTTGCAGTTGTGAAGGAATAGCTTGTAGTTGACCAATGCTCCTACTGAGAACAACTAGAAAAATCAGATAAAATTTGTAAAATATGTGTGAGAGGATCAGCCAGCTGCTGAGGCAGCCGAAGCCAGAAGGACCACTGCCAAGAGGGAAGGGAAGACATCAAAGGGAGCCAAACGTGCTGCATTTCACGCTACGGGAGCTGATACAGGCCAAGAGAGAGAGTGTGGGGTCAGAGCAGCCACTGAGGCGGAGAAAGCTCTAGGCCTCTCTCTATACCTGCTGACACCTGGGAGACCCAACCTGGAGCTGAATTTTGCCACGAGACCCAGGAAACAAAAACCCAGAAGAGATGTGCAAAGAAACGAGCTCAGTACTCAGTACCAGTTTCTCAGTTTGTTGAGTTATTTGCTAATGAAGCTGCTCAGGGCAAAAGTCCAAGAAGCCAAGAATAAAACAGCTGGAAAGGAAAACGTCTCCCCCCTCTAGCATTTTCATGACGCTAAGGTCAGGGAGATGAGAGTTCAGCGCTTTGCGAAGGAGCCATTGTCGAGGACGGCCTACAACAACAAACTCTTCTGTCAAAAGAAAGCAATGAAACGGGGAAGAGTAAGTGTTAAATGGGTAGGACAAATAGGCTGTAAGCAGTTTTACAGTAGACAGAAGCCCAAACATATCAGTAAAACCCATTAAATCCAGTAAAATGTATATAAATTGTCAAATATTCTACTTCAGAACTAATACCCAATTGGATAAAATGTGCAACTATATAACATTCAAAGCAAAATGAAGATTAAAATACAGAAAGATTGAAAGTAAATATATGGAAAATTTATATGATAAAGCTCTCAACAGAACTGGTTTAATTTGACTAACATAAATCAAGGTAGATTGTATAAAGAAAAACATTTTGTACTAATAAGTGAAAGTCGCTCAGTCGTGTCTGACTTTGCAACCCCTTGTCTGTATAGCCCATGGAATTCTCCAGGCCAGAATACTGGAGTGGGTAGCCTTTCCCTTCAAGGGATCTTCCCAACCCAGGGATCGAACCCAGGTCTCCCGCATTGCAGGTGGATTCTTTACCAGCTGAGTCACAAGAGAAGTCTCAAGGGAATTCCTCACAAAGGAAGAATATTAGTACAATATTATATTTTTACTAATAGGATAGTTATTTCATGGAATGATGTAACAGTTCTAAATGTGTAGGTAACACAGAGCTTTACTGAGATAAAACTGACACAGAGAGATTGTATATACATTTAAGGTGTACAACCGTATATATCCACTGTGAAACGATGACCAAAATCAAGCCCATTCGCCTATCAGTCACCTCACAGTGTTACCTTTTTTGGGGTCTATGTGTAAGATCTACTCTCAACACTTTTCAAGTATACGTTATTACTAACTATAGTCACCATATTTTAAATTGTCTTCACTTCATTTTCACCAGCCCCACAAAAACTATACATGAGAATTTCTATTCTGACTTTCCCCTATCTCATTCTATTGGAATTACTTCCTGTGTGTGTGTGTGTGTGTGTGCGCGTGTGCGCGTGCACACTCAGTCTTGTCCAACTGTTTGTAACCCCATGGACTGTAGCCCACCAGGCTCCTCTGTCCATGGGATTCCCCAGGCAAGAACACTGGAGTGGGTTGTCATTCCCTTCTCCAGCGGATCTTCCCGACCCAGGGATCGAACCCACGTCTCTTGCGTCTCCTGCGTTGGCAGGGATTCTTTCCCACCACCTGGGAAGCCGCCTATAACGAACAGTCTTTCAAACCATCAGCAGTCTAACTGTTTCATACAGCCTCCTTGATGGAAATAGTTTATTAAACCGCCTCCTGCTGGTTTGCTGACCCTCTTTCTATTCACGCCATGTTAATACATTGTAAGGTTGCCATCTCTGACACCCTGCGCTTAGCTGCCCCACCTGTAACCTGCTCTTTAGCCAGCAGTGTGCCGGGATACCTGCCGTCTCGCTCTGTGAGACACTCTCTCTGCTGTCACGCACTGCGACTCTCATACATGTGACATTAAGATGAGACAGAAACTTCAATACGAGCTCTCCCCATCAGTCCCTTTCCCTGAATCACCTATAATTCAAAAGCAGGACGCAGTTGCTATCCTTAAGTCAAGGTAAAGGAACTTCTGGAGTTAAAGTAAAGCCTAGTGAGGAGGATGAACCGGAGCGCCCTGTAATGAGCACCATGACTAACACCGCTAGATGTTCCGATGACTCACGTACCCTCATTTCCCCTCTGCAGAGACATCTCCTAGCTTCGGCCATTGTGAGCTGTTTACCCACACCTTCCTGCTTGATGCACTGGTTTGTCCTTTCACAGAAGCTCTACACGTTTCAGAAATGCATCAGTAAAAACAAATTCACCCGGTGTGAATCACAGTCATATTTTCCGGAGTTGTCTTCTGATATTCATAGATAAATGTTAGACAATGATGGTTGTAAAGGAGCAAAATGGATGAATTTCAGTTCAACGACATGCAATGTGTGTAACGAGCACCACCTTATATCCTGGGCATGTAAAGTCTATTTTTTATTTATTGGAAACTGATAGCTTCAATGTCTGGTACAGTGTCAGAAGCACAGTATTGACTTAATAAAGCTGTATTGGATAAGCGCTGACTTCAGTGTCTTTTTTTTTTTTTTAATTGTGCAGACATAGCCAATGTTTTAGCTCAATTAACTGAAGCCTAGAGAAATAAATAAGTGAAACCCAACCTTTAGTTTATGGAGAAGGAAATGGCAACCCACTCCAGTATTCTTGCCTGGGAAATTCCATGGACAGAGAAAGGAGCCTGGCGGGCTACTGTCCAGGGGGTTGCAAAAGAGTCAGACACGACTTAGCCACTAAACAACAACAAAAGCTTTAGTCTTAGTGAAAATACAACTCCATGAGTTATGACAGTCACTTCCTACCAGCTTTGATATGTGTTTAAATCAGTGCTTCTCAGCTTTCCCTGTGCATGAAAGTCATCTGGAGATTTTGTTAAGATTCTGATCCAGTGTTCCTGGAGGATTCTGCATTTCTAAGAAGCTCCAAGGCCCTGTTGGCTCCGAGGGTCTGAGGCCGTCACTTGGCTTCAGCCTGTGTTTATCACACTGGTCTGTACGTTGGAACTGCCCGAGAAGCTAGAAAGGTGATTCTGAATCCCACTCCTGAGATACTAGGATTCGACTGGTGTGGGGTGAGGAGATAACCACTCCCTAGGGTGGCCATGCCCTTTGGTCCTGCTGAGTTGGGCCACCCAAAGTCCGGGATGTGATCGCTGACCAAGTCCTGCCACCCTCTAACTTTTAAAGCCAGGACTGTGGTTATTGCCTAATGCAGAATGGAGAGTGAGGCACATCGGGTGGCTGCCTCTTTTCTGACACTTGAGAAATAGAAGCATCTTTTTGTGTAGAGACTAAAGGATGAAACCAAGCTAATAAGAATTGAGAAGATCTCAGGACTCTGGTGTTTTTGGTCCTTTCTTTTGAGATCCAGCTACACTTAACTGCCTTTAGCCTCTATGAACTGTTTCTGCATCTTTGAAAGAAACTCTTCTTTGGGAGTTATCTGCTGCTGCTGCTGCTAAGTCACTTCAGTCGTGTCTGACTCTGTGCGACCCCATAGACGGCAGCCCACCAGGCTCCCCGCCCCTGGGGTTCTCCAGGCAAGAACACTGGAGTGGGTTGCCATTTCCTTCTCCAATGCATGAAAGTGAAAGTGAAGTCGCTCAGTCGTGTCCGACTCTTTGTGACCCCATGGACTGCAGCCTACCAGGCTCCTCCGTCCATGGCATTTTCCAGGCAAGAATACTGGAGTGGGGTGCTGTAGCTAACTGCTGTTAAATGATTCTTCACTAAAATAATACCTGATCAATTTAAACAAGAGGATTTGAAAGTCCCTCTGACTATTAAATTATAAATGAATGCAGAGAACATCCCTGGGGATCCTGTGTTTGGGACTCTGCCCTTCTACTGCTGGGGACTCAGATTTAGTCCCTGATTAGGGAACTAAGATCCTGCATGCTGCGCAGTGTGGCCAAAATGTTTTTAAAAAATTATATATATATATATAATATACTAAAGAGACCTATAAAAATGAATACATATGTTCACACATTCCTTATGGAAATACACTGCCAAAACAGCATCTTTGCTGGAAAAACAGGGAAGTGAATGAACGCAGAAGGAGAGATGCTGAGAGGTGCACCGGCATCTTGCCTGCTGACACCCGGCCATTTTATCCCGAAGCTGTAGTGGGTGATTCTCAGCTCTTTGTTGGAGGCTCACCCAAGAATATGCCAGTGTCGGGAAAAGTCATGGAAGAGCCAGGCAGGAGCTCACAAAACCCGAATTTTAAGTCGTTTGGTCCCCTTCCTTCTCCCGCTCCAAGGGGAACTGCATGAATGGATTTCCTTAGGAAAGTCTGTGTATAACCCCAGTAGCTGGAGGTACCTGGAAAATTTAAACTCTGATACATGAGATTTGGTTCCATGAACTAATCTTTAAAGAGCTGTGTACTCACTACGTTCTTAGCACAGTGATATATAATTTTCAGAGGGAAAATGCCCATATTTTCATGGTCCCCGTCTTCCGGGAACTTCTCATACAGTTTCTTTCACTTGTCCATCATTTTCTAAGTGCTGATATAGCAGACGGGAACTTAGGACTTTCAGTGTGGTTTTCCACATTTAAATTACAGCTCTGCCACTTTGCGTTGTGTGAAACTGGGCTTCATTTCTTTGTCTGTGGAATGGGAATAATAAAAGTGTCCACCTCCGACGCATACCGACAGGATTAAATGATTTCAAGTCAAAGGCTTGGAATAGTCCTTTGCCTATGGTGGGGAATAATTCATAGATTTCAGCTATTATTACTATTATTGCTTTCGCTGTTATTTTTATTCCCAAATCTGTATTTTTTCCCCTAAGCAGAATGATGATTCTTTAAAGAAAGACGTTGTACCTTTTAATATTTCATCTATTATCACAGGGCCTCATACTGGTCTCAAGACCCAGCAGTAGCACAGTATATAGTGTTAATTCCTTTGTATTCTTAGGTTTCACCCGTCTCTATTGCTTTCAGGCCTCACAGAATGGCACAAAACACATGTCAAACATGTCTCTTTCACTAAAGCATTATTCTTAGACAAACATTCATGCAAACAAGGCCTTCAGGGGAAAAATCTTAAAGGAATATTTCACAAATACCATTTTCTTGCTGATAAATGTTTCCATGAAAAGTCAACTGCAACTTTGAACAATACTTGATCTATAGGTTATTGTTTTGGTTTCATATTTATTCATCTCAAATCTCATAATGTAAAACTGGTGTGAAATTAATTGAAGATTATGTGAATGTTGCCAGGAAAAATGACTAAAATCATTTGAATGGCTTCTTAGTTTTTCATAAGAATATTCTATTAAAATTAAATAAAATCAAGTAAGCAGATACAGGAATATTTCATTTTAAATTATATTCTAAAATTCCCTGCCTTGACTTTTTAAGTACTAAAAAATATTTGTACTGTTGCGTAAACAAGCCATGTTCTTACCAGTTTAGCTGTAGGCTATGTCTTCTAGGGAAGCTTATAATTTTTATTTGGTTCCTGTGACTAATGCCCTGGATCTTAGTGGTGGAGACATAGAATTTGTTTATAACCCTCAGCACTGTGTACACTCGTTCTCTTCTTTGGTAGAAGACGCTTCTGATTATCATTTTAAATGATTTCCTTTCCACTCACCAAAGCCATGCCACAGTAACAAGAAGGCAAGGTAAATTATAAATAATTAAGGCATTAAATGATTATAATCCTTTTGAATATGAGATTTTCTATTATCTTATCATGCATTTGCTTGGATGCTGTTTGATTATAAAGATTGTTTCCAAACCACCATAATATAAAATACATTGAATGACACTTCTCAATTATTTATATAATCAACAGACATTTATTATGTACCAACTATCTTCCTCAGGTACTGTGAATACCGACATAAACAGAATACATTCCCACTCATAATAATCTTTTTAGGGTGGAGTGGATGTAAAAATGAAAGAATGCGAAAAGCATAGAGAGGACACACGGCTGAGCAGGTTCGTTTCCACTTGGGGCGCGAAGCACGGCTTCAAAGAGTGGACACCTCTGATCTGGGTCAGGAAGGCTTGTTTACCTTAACCGTTCACTGAATACCTCCTCCTCTGTCAAAACTTGTTCCTAGAGGCTCAGGATGCAAAGCTTTATATGCTCAAAATCTGCGTCCTGAAGATGTGCGGTCTGGTGAGGAGAACCAACATTCTAAACGATGATGTCAAAATGCGCACAGGCTGCTGTGAGGACAGGGCAGAGACGAGGAGAATGGAAGATTCTGGTGCAGGCTGAGTAGTTGGGAAGTTTCTTGGATAAAGTATCACTCAAGCTGAGACCTTAGAAGCATGGGTTGGAGGCAGAGAGGAAATAGTAAGGGCAGACACAGCCGTCGCACAGCATGTCTACAGAAGTGTAAAACCCGTTTGTCTGTGCCTCGGGAGGCAAAGGAGGGTGCTCTTGTCGAGAGGTATGTTAGACAGGTAGGCAAGAGTCAGATGGCACAAGGCTTTGACCCGGCTTCCCGGTCAGGGTCGTCAGAGGAGCAGGGGGAGATGGCATTAGCTGTTGCCTTGCAAGGCAGTCTGGCTGCAGGATGGATAAGAAGTAATCCATTTGGCCTCCAGCAAAACAAATAGCTTATATTAGGTAAATTACTTCTTCCATGGGGACAGCTATCTTTTTCATTATTTCTCTCAGGAGAACAATTTGCTTTTACTGGGAATACAGTGTAACCAATCAGCTGTTCCAACAGTAATCAATCAGCACCAGTTTCTCGGGCTCCTGTAAATGAAAAGCGTTTTTACATCATGTGTGTAGATGGCAGTCAGGCGTCAGCCGTGTGAAGGTCCCTCGTTGTATCGGCCCCTCGGGCGCGGCCTCCCTCGTGTCCGTGACTTCGTCGCCCTCCCTCTGTCTGTAGCTCGCTCCTCCGCAGCCTCCTTGGCCTTGTGTGGCTTGCTCTCATGTCCTTGCACATTCTGTGCTCTGAGAGCTTCCTCCAAAATCCTCAGATGGCTGCCCCTGACACACTCAGCCTCTGGCTCTTCAGAGAGGCCTTCCCAGGCTCAGAGACCCACAGAAGCTCCCTCAGCTCCTACCCCGACTCTATCACTCTCTTGTCCTTTTTCTTCTATAAAGCTGTAACACTTTCTGGAATCATCCTATGTTGTCTTTACCTAGTACTGTCTTCTTCCTGGGCCCCCTCGCAGAGGGTAAGGCTTACTAAAGCAGGGCTTCTCCGTCTCACTCACTCTCACCCCCCAGCATTTTGAACAGCATCTGCAACATAGCAAGCCTTCAATAAATACCTGATGAATGAACGAGAAAGAATTCTCATTAGAACACAACAAAATCGAGTCAATGGATCAGACTTACCTCATCAGTTCAGTTCAGTCGCTGAGCTGTGTCCAACTCTTTGTGACCCCATGAACCACAGCACGACAGGCTTCCCTGTCCATCACCAACTCCCAGAGCTTGCTCAAACTCATGTCCATCGAATCAGTGCTGCCTTCCAACCATCTTATCCTCTGCATCCCCTTCTCCTCCTGTCTTCAGTCTTTCCAAGTATCAGTCTTTTCCAGTGAGTTAGTTCTTTGCATCAGGTGGCCAAAGTATTGGCGCTTCAGCTTCAGCATCAGTCCTTCCAATGAATATTCAGAGTTGATTTCCTTTAGGATCGACTGGTTGGATCTCCTTGCTGTCCAAGGGACTCTCAAGAGTCTTTTCCAACACCACAGTTCAAAAGCATGAATTCTTTGGCACTCAGCTTTTTTTTATGGTCCAACTCTCACATTCATATATGACTACTGGAAAAACCACAGCTTTGAGTAGACAGACCTTTGTTGGCAAGGTCTCTGCTTTTTAATATGCTGTCTAGGTGGGTCATATATTTTCTTCCAAGGAACAGCGTCTTTTAATGTCATGGTTGCAGTCACCATCTGCAGTGATTTTGGAGCCCAAGAAAATAAAGTCTTATCTCATATATGATTCAGGAATACTGGGGGATATTGTAAAAATCTGAAATACCTTTAGTTATTTAATGAATAACCAAATAATGTCTTTTAATGAATAAAAGACAAGAGTCTGCTAATTGTGTTAACTATAAAATTGAGACTAATTTGAAGACTACTATAATTTCACATTGTAAAACATATTTCCCCTTATCACATAAAACTGTATAAGAATAGTATAATAATAAAGAAGCCACCATTAATTTAAAAGCAACCAAAAAAGCAAAATAAAATGATGCATGGTTAAAAAATCACTGAGTTATGAAGGCATTTCATTCTGTTAGAGTCAGACATAATGCTTTCCTGGAAATAAATTGCTAAATGTATAGTCTTCTTGATCAGTCTCCATCTTGAGTAACCACAAATCAATCTTCTAAATAACATGCAATGAAGAAATGGTTTGTTTCATCTCAGGTTCCATAGAATTGGCACCACACAGTTCCAAACAGTTATGTGTTTATTTAAAAGCCGTCAGTGGATGGATGCACGGGAAAACTCCTCCGTGTTTTATTCCAGTTTATTTCTTGTTTGGCAACTCTGATTTTTGGATCCAGTTATGCTGGTTAATGGATTCAGTAATTCAGCTGATTGAGGTAGTGATGGTTTGTGCTTCTCAGCCATGCAGGAGAAACTCCATTGACTTCCGGCATTATGCTTCCATTGGTAACAGATTCAGCCTGCAATTAGAGCACTCTTCCTGTGATCTGGTCAAGTTCCCTACTTATCCTCCCTCCATACCTTCAAAAAATGCTTTGTTTACCTCTCAGTTATGTGTTTTTCCTTCCTGAACATCTCTCAGTCTGATTCAGGTTTGCAGGTTTAACAACTGAGTAAGCTAGAGTGAGATTTCAAATTATACCGTGGATTTGTGACTAGGCTTTAGTTTTCTATCGAAGCCAATTGTTGACATGTGTAACTAATAGATTTTATTTTGATTGGGGCTGCTACTGATATTTCCAACTAACATTAAATAACAGTCAGGGGTTATTCATGGGGTTAAATGTTTCCCACCCATTATTCAATTCTCCAAACAAACTTACTGGCAGTTTATAGAAGCTTTGGTTGTTAAGACATTCACATACTCAGATTTGGTCAAAAATGTTTTGCTTGTGTGTTCTAATCATCAGGATTTGGGTAAATGTGAAGTAGACAACACAGGATACTTTACAGACATGCCCGTTACTCTTAGTACAACCATACTTTTCTGTCCCTTCTAGGGCTTCTTCCTAGCACTTCCCTGAAACAGTTAACTGTAACTCTTTTGCTGCATCTCAAGTCCATTGCTAGCCTTTTCCTCCAAGATGCTACTGTGGCATTTGATACAGACTCCGTGAGACACTGAACATCCTCTCTTTTTCTTCTGCCTTGATGGGAGTCAGTGACATTTCTGACCTTCTCAACATTCTTCTACCTGATTCTGCCTGTGCCCTCTATCATCCTTCTCTCCCTGGGAAATAAATGAGGAAGGGAGGAAGGGAAGAGGCGAGAAAGGGAGGGAAGAAGAGGAAGAAAAATAATTTCCTCTGGATCTCCTTTCGTATCATTTTCTCACCTCTGTTCTTTCTCCTCCCTTCTGCTTATCTCAGTCTTTCACAGTTGAGCTGAAGTCCCACTGCCAAAAATAAGTCTTTTACATTGCTCCAAGCTCTAGAGTTTTCTCTTTTTTCTAAACTTCTCTTGCAACAGCACATGTTTTGGAAACAAGTTTGTTCTCTGATCTGTTCACATATATTAATGACATTTTCCCAGCTGGAATATAAATATGTATAAGAGGAGGGAAAGTAAATCAGCATTTTAGTTACTGCTTCACACCATCCTTACCTCCCTTCTCTCAGGTCAACCTTGTATGGATGGTAAATACTTACTGATGAACCGTTTTCCTGCTTGGAGTCAGTCCTGTGCTGCTGCTGCTGCTGCTGCTAAGGCGCTTCAGTCGTATCTGACTCTGTGCGAGTCCATAGACGGCCTCCTACCAGGCTCCCCAGTCCCTGGGATTCTCCAGGCAAGAACACTGGAGTGGGGTGCCATTTCCTTCTCCAATGCATGGAAGTGAAAAGTCACAGTGAAGTCGCTCAGTCATGCCCGACTCTTAGCGACCTCATGGACTGCAGCCTACCAGGCTCCTCCATCCATGGGATTTTACAGGCAAGAGTACTGGAGTGGGGTGCCATTGCATTCTCAGACTCAGTATATCCTGACTTAAAAAAAAAAAAAAACTGTTAAAGTCCATATGACTCTCTGAGCTGTATTTGTTGTTCAGTCGCTCAGTCCTGTCCGACTCTTTGTAACCCCGTGGACTGAAGCACGCCAGGCTCCCTGGCCTTCACCATCTCCCAGAGTTTACTCAAACTCATGTCCATTGAGTCGATGATGCCATCCAACCATCTCATCCTCTGTTGCCCACTTCTCCTCCTGCCTTCTCCTCTGAACTTTATACTCTTTAGAATAATAATATGAGACCAATTTTATTTTTATATGATATATAAAGTAACTTATATGTATATGAAAATAAATGTGAAGTAGGAGAAGGAAATGGTAACCCACTCCAGTGTTCTTGCCTGGAGAATCCCAGGGATGGGGGAGCCTGGGGGGCTGCCGTCTCTGGGGTTGCACAGAGTCGGACACGACTAAAGCGACTTAGCAGGAACAGTAGCAGGCCTAAAATAGTCTGGTTTTGTTTTTATAGAATTATTCAAAGTCTTTTCAAGGAGGAAAGACATGAGAAAAGAGGTTTAGGAAAGTATTAAAAGATATAGCAACCCAGTATTCTTGCTTGGGAAAATCCCATAGACAGAGGAGCCGGGCCAGCTACAGTCCATGGGGTCACAAAAGAGTCGGACACGACTTAGTGACCAGACAACAATATGACATTTATAGGCCATAAAGTATCACAAAATCAGGAGAGGGAGTAGATAGCTTGGATGGGAGGGAAATTCCTGATGGGCTACTGTTTCAGCATCAGTATCAGTACAGTTTTTATAAGTTCTTGAGTGTCCTGACCCGATTTTATTTATATTTTACATTATTATTTTCAGAATTCCTTTTATCTGTATTTTATATGTGCTTTATATTGTGTCCTGTGTACATGGAGAACTTCAGACATTTATTTTTGAAATGTCACAGACTTTGGAAATTGTCTTTATGTCAAACTGTACATGTCTGAATATGCTATTCAACCATTCTTTTAATTATAAGCAAAGCCTATTTCAAAAAAAATTAAATTAACAATGGGATATGATTTTGGAATCACCAGATCAATTATTCTTCTTTTCCAAAAATACCTGTATGTCTTATTTTGCATAGCAGGCCTCACTGGAGATGGGTGCTAATTTTAACAGAGCTGTGCTAAAGCTGTCAATGAAATCGACACTCCTGCACGTTCATGGTTTTCTTTTTCTTTTTTTTGGATGAGACTTTAGGGCATCCCTGGTGGCTCAGATGGTAAAGAATCTGCCTGCCTGGGGAGACCAGGGTTTGATCCCTGGGTTGGGAAGACTCCCTGGAGAAGGGAATGGCAACCCACTTCAGTATTCTTGCCTGGAGAATCCCGTGGACCGAGGAGCCTGGAGGGCTACTGTCTGTGGGCTCACAGAGTCAGATAAGACTGAATGAATCTCTGTCTGTTATAAAAGTTTCAGCTTTCATTTCTATTTTCTGTCTTACTTTGAAATTTTGAATATAATGTTTATGCTCATTTTCTCTTAAAGTCATTGACCTTATATATCTGTTTGCAGAAACCTCTATCAAATTTAGCCTTTATCACATCTGGATGTAAGTAGCTAAATGAATTTTTTTCACCCTGTTATTAGGTTTGGTGGGGGAGCAGGTCATTGCCTGGAGAGGCAGGGGATGCCAAGGAGAAGAGGGGGAGAGAGAGGGTCGATGGTCCTGAAGTGTGCCCACGTGCAGAAAACTGCAGAGGCTGGAAATGTTATTGGAAGGATGGTTCCTAGGGAAGGAGAGTGAGAAGGAGAGGAAGGAGGAGAGTGAAGGTGACGAAGAAGGCGGTCTTCTGCAGACATGAGCCAAGGCCAGGCCTTTCCAGCCCACCTCATTTATGCTTCCTTCCCCGGGGGCCAGAGTCTAGGAGGGCCACCCAACAGTGCAGTTAACCCAAGGAGGAGAAGACAGAGGCCAGTTAAATGTCTCGGGGTGTGTGTGCATAGAAGGAGATGGATGAATATACAGAAACATAGCTTTGTGGAAAAGATGCATAGTCACAGAGAGATGGAGCGCTTGTCCCCAGAACACTGAAGACACATACATCCTACTAGAGGCATTTTCAATGCCCCGATGTGCTACAGTAGACCCACTGTAAATGAAATTCAGTTGCATGTCAACTACTCATGCCCTGCAAACAATGGCTTTCACTAATTGTTATTTACGTATTAACATATACATTTAAAATTATTTTATACCCAGGATATGAAATTTGGAGGCTTAAACATAGGTTATTGCCATTTCTGAGGCCTCTGAGAGTCCTCTTTTTTGAATTTTTAAAGGGGAAATTGAAGAGGTGAGCGAGCGAGAGACTGTTGTGTGGCTGAACTGATATTTTCCCAGATTGCTTCTGAGAAACGAAAAGTGTCTCCTGTGAAATATTTCTCATATTTCTGGCTTTGTGTCATCTGTATCAGCCGAGATATGTTGTCCTTGGATTTGTTATCAGCAAGGATGTGGAGGGCTCATGATAAAAACAGAAATGACTTGCCACTTGAGGTCCTGAGAAGTCTGTGTGCGGCTCCCCAGCCCAGCGATTCCAGGCGAGTCCTGCTGTGTATTCTGCTTGCTTGCAGTGTGTGCTCTGGAGCGAAGAGCTCTGCAGACGGCCCTCAGCCCGAATCCTGCATGCCCAGTAAACTCAAGGCATCGTGTTTGTTAGGTTTGCCAAATTTCATAAGTGATTTTCTCATATTTCAACTCCCTAAAAGTTAAAATTAGGATTAATATTCAGCTTCTCTCTTAAAAGGCAGTCTTTCCCTATTAACATTCTTTTCTCATAATTTAGTATTATATTTTCAGATTCTGGTTTTCATTAGTAAGACAGTGGGAGCACCACCCACAAGGCAGAGGGAGGCATGGACAGGCACAATCCCCCAACACAGGGGAACGCAGAGCCCGCACCATATACTGGCAGCCTTTATTATTACATAATTATTAAAGAATGTTTGAATGTACAGCATAGGAAAACATAAGCCATTTTGCCAACGTAAGATAATACTTACAGAGCACTGTTATATGTAAACATTCAAGTCTATAGACTCAGAAAGCTGGGAGGTTTGAGTTGAGTTACCAAGGTAACTGCCTCAGCTGCCTGTTGGATTTGCATGAACCCTCATCCTTTCTGTTCAATAACTGATGTGTCAATCACCCCAAAGATGAGGATGGTAAGAATATGTTGTAACATGCACCATAAACCATATAAACCATATCTCAGAATTCCTTTTGGTCTTGAAACATTTGCCTTTTTTATGCCACACTTAGATCAGACCTATATAGGCAAAATAAAATCTAAACCACCTATTAATAACTGTAACAAAAACATAACTTTGTCCCAATTATTCATTCCACAAGCACATATCAAGAGCTTGCTCTACGGCTCTATGGCAGGGACCACAGGTGGACGGATGGCATAAACCATAGCCCTGTTTGGGCTGCAGGGGATGAGAACGACACAGTTCTGTGCAGTGATGGCTTTCTGGTGCTCAGAGCAAGCCTGTAGTTTAATGCTATTTTGGGGACAGAGGATGCTATTTGCGGTTCTTTTCATTCATATGTGGATGTTCAAGGATTTCCGGAAGAATCATGCGCTCCAGAAAAGGCCCTAAGTTAGAGAAACTCATGTTATATAGAGGGGTATGAATGAACCAGAATGACTATCAAGAGTGTGCAGTGAAACTCCGAGGGGATGGAAGGAGTGGACAGAGAGCTTGGCAAACTTTAAAGTTCCTCTTGTGTAAGAGCATGGACTCAATCTGATCGGGCAAAGAGAATTCAGCAGAGGCATACACACATACATCGATCGGTCTGCTTCAGTGAGTGTGTTCATTCCCACCTTATTTTTTTCTGTCGTCAGTGAAAATTACATGGCTACTTTCTGGATTACCCTAACAGCTTCTTAACTGCAGGCGTACATTGGAGATATTGTGGCTTCAGTTCCAGAACGCTACAAGAAAGCAGACATTGCAGCAGAGCAGGTCACAAGAACTTTTTGGTTCCGAGTGAGCATAAAAGTTATGTTAATATCGGGCTGTAGCCTACTAAATGTGCAGTAACATGCTGTCCAAAAACAATGTACATACCTTAATTAAAAAGTACTTTATTGCTAAAAAGTGCTGACCATCATCTGAGTTTTCAGAGTCTTGTAACCTTTTTTGCTGGTACAGAGTCTTGCCTCCATGTTGACGGCTGCTGACTAAACAGGGTGGTTGCAGAAGGTAACCCAGGGCAAAGACTGTGACAGTTTCTTAAAATAAGACAGCAGTGAAGTTTGCCATATCAATTGACTCTTTCTTTGATAAATGATTCCTCTGTAGCACGCAGTGCTGTTTGATAGCATTTTACCCACAGGATTAATAGAATTCCTTTTAAAATTTGAGCCAATCCTCTCAAACCCTGCTGTTGTTGTGCTAGTTACCTTTATACAAAATTCTGTGAACCCTTTGTTGTGATTTCAACAGTCTTGGCAATATCTTCACCAGCAGACTGCATCTGAACAAGCAACATCTCACCCATTAAGTCTCATCAGTAGAGCGCAACAGTTCAGTCACACCTTCCGGCTCTGCATCTAATTCTGGTTCTCTTGCTGTTTTTACCACACTGGCACGTCCTTCCTTCACTGAAGTCTTAAACCCCTCACAGTCTTCCACGAGGGCTGGATTCAACTTCTTCCAGATTCCTATTAATGTTGCTATTTTGACCTCTTTCCATTAGTCACAAATATACTTAATGACAAGTAGAGAGGTGAGTCCTTTCCAGAAAGTTTTCAAATGACTTCACCCAGATCCTTCAGAGGATCACTATCTGTAACAGCGACAATCTTACAAAATGTATTTCTTAAATAATAAGATTTGAAAATTGATACTGTTTCTTGACCCATGGGCTGTAGAATGGATGTTGTATTAGCAGGCATGAAGATAGTATTCATCTCATCATACATTTCCATCAGAGCTTTTGGGTGACCAGGTACATTGTCAAGGAGCTGTAATATTTTGAAAGACATCTTTTTTACTGAGCAGTAGGTATCAACTGTGGAGAAGGCAATGGCAACCCACTGCAATACTCTTGCCTGGAAATTCCCATGGATGGAGGAGCCTGGTGGGCTGCAGTCCATGGGGTCACTAGGAGTCAGACACGACTGAGCGACTTCACTTTCACTTTTCAGTTTCATGCACTGGAGAAGGAAATGGCAACCCACTCCAGTGTTCTTGCCTGGAGAATCCCAGGGACGGAGAAGCCTGGTGGGCTGACGTCTATGGGGTCTCACAGAGTTGGACACGACTGAAGCGACTTAGCAGCAGCAGGTATCAACTGTAAGTTTAAAATATGCAGTAAACCACGTGCTGTCATCCAGACTTTGTTGTTTCATTTAGGCAAGACAGACCAAATAGATTTAGCGTAATTCCTAAGGGCCCCCTGGTTTTTAGCATGGTAAATGCACATGGTCTTCAGCTTGTGTCACCGGCTGCACTAGCCCCTGAGAAGAGAGTCAGCCTGTGCTTTAAAGCTTTGCAGCCTGCCGTTGGCTTCTCCTCTCCAGCTATTAAAGTCATAGTGGCATCTTGCAACAGAAGGCGGTTTTCTCTACACTGAGAATCTGTCGTTTAGTGCAGTCACCCTCGATAATTCTTTTAGCTGGATCTTTTGGATAACTTGTTGCAGTTCCTATATCAGCACCTGCTGCTTCGTCATATTTTGGTGACCACTTTTTTCCTTCAACCTCATGAACTGAGAACCTCTCCGAGCTTCCAGCTTTTCTCTTGCCGCTTCCTCATCTTTCTCGGCCTCCACAGAATTGAAGGGAGTGAGGGCCTTGCTCTGGACTAGGCTTTGCCTTATGTGGTGGTTGATTTGATCCTCTATCCAGAAAACCACTAAAACTCTCTCTGTATCAGCAGTACGGCTGTTTCGCTTTCTTATCATCTGTGTATTCACCAGAGTAGACATTTAATGTCCTTCAAAAATTGTCTGTTTGCATTCACAATATGACTGCTTGGTCCAAGAGGCCTAGCTTTGGGCCTGTCTCAGTATGCAACTGTCTCCTCCTTGCTGCTGCTGCTGCTCAGTCACTTCAGTCGTGTCCTACTCTGTGCGACCCCATAGACAGCAGCCCTTCAGGTTCCCCATCCCTGGGATTCTCCAGGCAAGAACACTGGAGTGGGTTGCCATTTCCTTCTCCAGTGCATGAAAGTGAAAAGTGAAAGTGAAATTACTCAGTCATGTCCAACTCTTAGCGACCCCATGGACTTTAGCCTACCAGGCTCCTCTGCCCATGGGATTTTCCAGGCAAGAGTATTGGAGTGGGCTGCCATCACCTTCTCCTTAAGCTCACTCATTTCCAGCTTTTGACTTAAAGTGAGAGACGCGAGACTTCCACTTGAACATGGAGAGGCCGTTTTAGGGTTATTAATTGGCCTAATTTCAATATTGTGTTTCAAGGAGTAGGGCTGCCTGAGGAGAGGGTGAGAGACAAGGAACCGCCAGTCAGTGGGGCAGTCGGAGCACGTACACTGTCCTTCAGTGATGTTTGCTTTCTCACATGGGCATGGCTTGTGGTGACCCAACAATTACAACAGTAACGACGAAGATCACTGATTACAGAGCACCGTAACAAATATAACAACAAAGAAAACCTCTGAAGTCTCATGAAAATCACCAAAATGTAGCACAGAGACACACAGAGAGAGAAATGCTGTTGGAAAAATTATGCCAACAGACTTGCTGCACCCAGGGTTGCCAACGAACCTTTCCTCTGTAAGAAGTGTAATATCTGCCAAACATAGAACAAAGTGCCGTCAAACAAGGTAGGCCTGTAGTATCTTTGCTTCCAAGATCTTCTCATTCCAGCCAGTCAAGACAGCTTTTTAAAAGTTATCTGTCTATCCAGCTATCTCTCTATCTCTCTAGCTAGTTACCTGTCTCTGTCGCTATCTGTCTCTGAAATAGAATTCACTGGAGCTGCTGATCATTGAAAATGTATTCAGTAAGGGAAAAACAGTTGTTGAGAAAGACTCCAGAGTTAGTCATGAGTGAGGACAGAGATGAGGCCATCGTTAACCAAGATGGGAAGATAGAACAACTGAGGGGAATGAGGGGAAATGTTGAATTTTGGACTGATTCTGACAAAGCAAGTCCATTAAGATAGGTGATTTCCAGTAGACAATCAAAATACGTGGATCTGAAGCTGAAAAGAAAGGGCAGCCTCATGTGGGTATATGAATCAAAACAGTATTTTGTTGGACTTACGTAATTGCCGTAATCTCAATCACTGTTTCCAGTGATACAACTTCATCCCTTAGAGAACACTATTATAAATTCCTAACAGATAATTGTAAAAATGCATTTCAAAGATTTTGTTTATGTTGAATAAATATAATAGGTGAGAGTAGAATATTTTACTGAATATATATTGATTACATATTAGTACTGTTTTCAAAAAAAGCAAGTAAATAAAAACAATTATAATTATTGAAATAATAATGATCATTTCATAAAGTTTACTTGGTCTTTGTATGTCTAGAAATGTTTCTTCTTTATTGCACATTAATTTTTAACATTTTTACAGTATTCTTGTTGTGGAATTTGATAACATGTTAATAGATTTGCACTTTGTGTAGAGGGACATCTCAGTGCCCAGATGACAAGTGAATTTAAAATGTGCAGCAGAGAATTGAATATATGTGAGAGTCAGCAATCCTTCCAAAGGTTCTTAATAGTGGCATTTCCCTCTATTGGTAGGTGTCATCTGTGTTACTAAATTGTTCTTAAATTGAATGATTACTTAGTTTACATCAAAGGTGCTCATTGAGGTAGTTTGGACTTCCTTTACATATTAGAAACATAGGAACCTGGAATGTTAGATCCATGAATCAAGGCAAAACAGCAGATGGCAAGAGTGAACATCAACATTTTAGGAATCAGTGAACTAAAATGGGGACTTCCTGGTGGCTCAGATGGTTAAGTGTCTGTCTACACTGGAATGGGTGAATTTAACTCAGATGACTGCTATATTTTCTACCGTGGGCAAGAATCCCTTAGAAGAAATGGAGTAGCCATCATAGTCAACAAAAGAGTCTGAAATGCAGTACTTGGATGCAATCTCAAAAATGACAGGATGACCTCTGTTCATTTCAAGGCAAACCATTCAGTATCACAGTAATCCAAGTCTAGGCCCCGACCAGTAATACTGAAGAAGCTGAATGGTTCTATGAAGACCTACAAGACCTTCTAGAGCTAACACCCCCAAAAGATATCCTTTTCGTTATAGGGGACTAGAATGCAAAAGTAGGAAGTCAAAAGATACTGAAGTAACAGACAAATTTGGCCTTGGAGTACAAAATGAAGCTGGTCAAAGGCTAACAGAGTTTTGCCAAGAGAATGCACTGGTCATAGCAAACACCCTCTTCCAACAACATAAGAGAAGACTCTACACATGGACATTACCAGATGGTCAACACCGAAATCAGATTGATTAAATTATTTGCAGCCAAAGGTGGAAAAGCTCTATACAGTCATCAAAAGCAAGACCAGGAGCTGACTGTGGCTTAGTCATGAACTCTTTATTGCCAAATTCAGACATAAATTGAAGAAAGTAGGGAAAACCACTAGACCATTTAGGTATGACCTAGATCAAATTCATTATGATTATACAGTGAAAATGACAAATAGATTCAAGGGATTAGATCTTATAGACAGAGTGCCTGAAGAACTATGGACAGAGGTTCGTGACCTTGTACAGGAGACAGGAATCAAGACCATCCCCAAGAAAAAGAAATGCAAAAAAGCAAAATGGCTGTCTGAGGAAGCCTTACAAATAGCTGAGAAAAGAAGAGAAGTAAAAGGCAAGGGAGAAAAGGAAAAATATACCCATTTGAATGCAGAGTTCCAAAGAATGGCAAGGAGAGGTAAGAAAGCATTTTTCAGTGATCAATGAAAAGAAATAGAGAATAATAACAGAATGGAAAAGACTAGAGATCTCTTCAGGAAAATTAGAGATACCAAGGGAATATTTCATGCAAAAATGGGCACAAAAAGGACAGAAATGTTATGTACCTAACAGAAACAAAAGATATTAAGAAGAGGTGGCAAGAAAACACAGAAGAACAATACAAAAAAGATCTTCATGATCCAGGCAACCAGGATGGTGTGATCACTCAACTAGAGCCAGACATCCTGGAATGTGAAGTCAAGTGGACCTTAGGAAGCATCACTATGAATAAAGCTAGTGGAGGTGATGGAATTCCAGTTGAGCTATTTCAAATCCTAAAAGATGATTCGAGGAAAGTGCTGCACTCAATATGCCAGCAAATTCAGAAAGCTCAGCAGTGGCCACAGGACTGGAAAACGTCAGTTTTTTATTCCAATCCCCAAGAAAGGCAATGCCAAAGAATGTTTAAACTACTGCACAATTGCACTCATCTCACAAAGTAATGCTCAAAATCCTCTTAGCCAGGCCTCAATAGTACATGAACCATGAACTTCCAGATGTTCAAGCTGTATTTAGAAAAGGCAGAGGAACCAGAGATCAAATTGCCAACATTCGTTGGATCATTGAAAAAGCAAGAGAGTTCCAGAAAAACATCTGCTTCAGCTTTATTGACTACACAAAAGCCTTTGACGTGTGGATCACAACAAACTGTAGCAAATTCTTCAAGAAATGAGAATCCCAGACCACCTGACCTGTCTCCTGAGAAATCTGTATGCAAGTCAAGAAGCAACATTTAAAATTGGATGTGGAACAACAGACTGGTTCCAAATCAGGAAAGGAATATGCCAGAGCTGCATATTGTCACCCTGCTTATTTAACTTATATGCAGAGTACATCATGCGAAATGCTGGGCTGGATGAATCATAAGCTGGAATCAAGACTGCCCAAAGAAATATCAACAACCTCTGATATGCAGATAACACCACTCTTCTGGCAGAAAGCGAAGAAGAACTAAAGAGCCTCTTGATCAAAGTGAAAGAGGAGAATGAAAAAGTTGGCTTAAATCTCAACATTCAAGAAACTAAGATCTTAGCATCCGGTCCCATCACTTCATGGCAAATCGATAGGAAACAATGGAAACAGTGACAGATTTTATTTTGGGGGGCTCCAAAATCACTGCTGATGGTGACTGCAGCCATGACATTAAAAGATACTTGCTCCTTGGAAGAAAAGCTATGACCAACCTAGACAGCATATTAAAAAGCATAGACATTATTTTGCCAACAAAGGTCCGTCTAGTCAAAGCTATGGATTTTCCAGTAGTCATGTATGGATGTGAGAGTTGGACCATAAAGAAAGCTGAGTGCCAAAGAACTGATGCTTTTGAACTGTTATGTTGGAGAAGACTCTCAGGAGTCCCTTGGACTCCAAGGAGATCCAACCAGTCCATCCTAAAGGAAATCAGTCATGAATATTCATTGGAAGGACTGATGTTGAAGCTGAAACTGCAATACTTTAGCCACCTGATACAAAGAACTGACTCATTGGAAAAGACCCTGATGCTGGGAAAGATTGAAGGCGGGAAGAGAAGGGATCAACAGAGGATGAGATGGCTGAATGGCATCATCTACTTGATGGACAGGAGTTTGAGTAAGCTCAGGGAGTTGGCAATGGACAGGCAGACCTGGCGTGCTGCAGTCCATGAGGTCGCAAAAAATCAGACATGACTGAGCGACTTAACTGAACTGAACTGAAAATTTGGACTTGAAAGAACTTTTACAATATAATTCATCCAATTTCTCTTTAGAACAGGGACATGGTGGCCCAAAGTTATTTGTTCAGTTGATTTCAGGATTAAAAGTGAGTGTTCCCGACTGTGTACACTGTGTTATTTGTTTTATCTCACAGCTTTTATTGGCCAACTGATGGTAGCCACCTTGCAAAAAGTTGGGCACATTAGTTTTAAGGGATTTAATTCATTTCCAAGCTGGTGGATGAAAGATGGATAAGAAATTGAAAAATACATTGCCTCTCAAGTAAAGTTTTATGAAGCAGAAGACTGAGTATAAGTACCCTATTACAATGACAGGCAGAAGTTGAAAGGATAGCTAAGCAGTGTGAGCTCTAATTGGGGAGCCGTAGGTAAGGATTCAGAGAATGAACACATTAGCATCACTTCTTAATCTAATGCTTCAGTGCTCTGATTGACTAAAAACTGCCCAGTTTTTGATAAATTATTTTATCATCAGGAATAATTTTTAAAAAATTTAATTGACCTTCCATGTGAAAGCTAATCAGGGTTTGTTTGTTTAGTTTTTTGTTTTGTTTTGTTTCTTTAAGTAGCATTTGCGAATTGACTGGATCAGATCAAATGCAAATTGACGGGATCAGAGCTAATGGTTCCTTTCCTGAATAAGAAAAAAAGAAATGTGTGACTGAAAGAATGTTCAAGATATTACTTAAAACTCGTTTAGTCTCTCATTTTAAAAGAGCACTGAGAATTACCGCAAGCAACTAAAAAACCGTGTTACCTTTTGATATGCAAAATACTTTAGCAAACTTATTTCACCTAATTATCTTTTCCATTTGCTGTATAGTTGTGAGCACATTGAATCAATACACCTTTTAATAATGTGAAACATATTTTATGAAATGTAGAAATGGGAAAGCGTTCCTCAGACGTTTCCATGACACAAAAGGAGCCGAGGTAAAGGGGGGGCTGCCTGAATGAAACGCGCTCTCACTGTAACAGTTCTGCCCGCGGCCTCAGAGTCTAACTGCGGCTCACAAAATAACAGAAGATCAATTAGTATTTCACTTGACATTCTGCTAGAGAAAAGCAGTGACCAGAAGGGTGTCCCAGTGGAAGGAAAGTGGGGTTTTGGGAGGTAAGGTTTAGGTCCGTCTAGTCAAAGCTATGGTTTTTCCAGTAGTCATGTACGGATGTGAAGGTTGTGCTAGAAAGAAAGCTGAGGGCTGAAGAATGGATGCTTTTGAACTGTGGTGTTGGAGAAGACTTATGAGAGTCCCTTGGACTGCAAGGAGAGCCAACCAGTCCATTCTGAAGGAGATCAGTCCTGAATATTCATTGGAAGGACTGATGCTGAAGCGAAAGCTCCAATACTCTGGCCACCTGATGCAAAGAGCTGACTCATTTGAAAAGACCCTGATGCTGGGAAAGATTGAGGGCAGGAGGAGAAGGGGACGACAGAGGAAAAGGTGGTTAGGTAACATCCCCAACTCAATGGACATGAGTTGAGCAACCTCCAGGAGATAGTAAAGGACAGGGAGGCCTGGCGCACTGCAGTCCATGGGGTCTCAAAGAGCTGGATACGCCTGAGCAACTGAACTGCAGCAACAACAGCAAGGGTCCGCTCCATGGAGAGGGCTCTGGACTTGGGCTTCGATCAGCTCAACTGCACTGAATGAATGCAGAGTAAAGCATGTCTGTCGATTTATTTATCAAGTGACCAGAATATGAGTCTTGGCTGTCTCTTTAAATTAAACGTCTTGCTTTGGAAAGATAACGAATGTCTGTTCGAAGCGTAGCAGGCCTTCACGATGGTTTATTAAAAAGCAAGCAAACACGGAAGATCAATCATGTAGGTAAGAAGGTGTCCATGCCACTGAAGAGATGCGCCATCCGATTCGTGCGGCAGCACACGCATTTTCAATTGTATGAGAGAATAGTGTTATCTTTGTAATATTTATGGATCCCATATATACAGTACTTCGAAATGAAAACAGAATTACTGTCCTTGTTTTTTTTCCCTACTTTCAAGGCAGAAAAAAAGCCTTTAACACTGCCTCCATATTGTTTAAATGAGCTGGATTTCAGAACTGCTCCAAAACGATAACTAGCCTGGAGTTTAAGGCAAAATAAGCAAACCTATGGAAGGCATTCACATTAAGTGCGTGCAAATTGTACTTTCTCTCTGGAAAGAGGATGCTTGAACTAAGCTGAGAATTAATAATAATCAGAAGGGGGATGAAAACACAGAGTCCATAGTCACCCTGCTTTCTCCATTGTGCTGTTTCATTTGATCCTTTGTTCCAGGTTGCTTTCTGAGTGGCATTCTTCTGTAAGCCTCATGTGTAGGCTTTAAAATATAACTTTTACAGGAAATTTCTCTCCTCTCCATAGAGGAAAGAATGTGCTCCCCTTGCTGATATTCAAGTGTCTTTCATGTGGAGAAAATAGAGGTTCAGAAGGGACCCCTTCATTAAGGTTTCACTGGCGCTTGTGAAAGACAGCCTCCCCCTCACTCACTGAAAAGAATGACTTTCTGTGAAATTATGAACTCCATGAGGGACTTTTCTAACAATAATAATAGGGAGGATAAAGCCTCCAGAAATCTGTTCATTTTAATAATAAGTTCAGTTCAGTCGCTCAGTTGTGTCCGACTCTTTGTGACAAGGGTCTGATAAATTAGTATGATGGAATCAAACTGGAATAGGGCTTAATCTCACAAGGTACTCATTTCTTTTCATAAGTTTTTTGAAAATCACTCTAATTCCCATATCCCAGGGAAATGATAATGTATTTTCTAGGTAATTAAGACTTTCCCAAGTTCACTAGTACATAGAGCTGGGACTAAATAAGTTGGATTATAACTATTTCAACAGGGGACAAAAATCACCTTGCTGTATTTTGATTCCATTTTCAATGTGTTGTCATTCCATCTTGAAATTGACTCAGCTTCTGGAATTGCTCCTTGTAGGATGTTGTAGGGGCTTTGCTGATAGCTCAGTTGGTAAAGAATCCGCCTGCAATGCAGGAGACCCCGGTTTGAATCCTGGGTCAGGAAGATCTGCAGGAGAAGGGGTAGGCTACCCACTCCAGTACTCTTGGGCTTTCCTGGTGGCTCGGCTGGTAAAGAATCTGTCCACAATGTGGAAGACCTGGGTTCGATCCCTGGGCTGAGAAGATCCCATGGAGAAGGGATAGACTACCCACTCCAGTGTTCTGGCCTGGAGAATTCCATGGACTGTATAGCCCGTGGGGTTGCAAAGAATCGGACACGACTGAGCGACTTTCACTTTTAGGATGTGGTAGGGGACAATGAGAAACCATATGGTACTCTGAAGTTGATTCAGCTTTGGGAATCATTCTTGCACTCTGTGGCAGAGAAGAATGAGAAGTAAAATGTGCCTTTGTTTATTGAACCACCTTCTTATTGTAGATCTTCTTGATTGTTTTACAGTTATAAATACTAATTCAAGGAGCACCTTTGCATTTAACTATTTTGCAGTGTCTGTGACTGAGATTTATAAAAGTGGGAGCTCATGACTTTAAAAAAAAAAGATTTTGACATCCCTGTCACCTCATCAGTAATTAACAAAACTATTAAACCTCCGTTGTTATTTTTTTCCAATTTTATATAGTGGGTAAGACTAACAGGTTAGAAAAACTTTATATTCTACAAAGTTGATCTTTTAAAATAAGTGTTATTGAACTAAACAAATATTCTGGATGTTGAGTGTACAACTGTAAAATTTTTCTGCTTTGAATATGAAACCCCGCATGTATCAATTCATGCACTAAGCTGTATCTACATTGCCAAAACAGCCTGTCAGAGAAAATAACCACTCAAAACAAGTTATTTGGTGTCACGTGGGAATGAATTTCCTGCTTTCAGCAGGTTTAATCTGTGTCATGTAGCTCAGACTGATCTCAGGTGGCCTCGGCCTGCAGCGTCTTGGAGCGGGGCTTGGGTTCCCGGCCAGGGACTGACGCTGGGTTGCATCGGAGAAAGCACCAGATCCTGGCCACCAGACCAGAGGTCAGTGACAAGGGCCTGGGCCCTTCGGCTTTGCAGAAAGAATTCTCACAGAGACGGAAAGCAGTGGAACAGGTGAAGTGTTTATTAAGAGGAAACAGAGTACAGTACGTGTGGACAGACACGTGGGCAGCTCAAGGAGAGAGTCACTGAGTCCTGCCGTCACAGTGGTTTGAATTACTTTCATGGGTTACTTCTTCCAGGCTTAGTTTGGCCAGTCATTTTGATTTACCTGGTTCACCGTCTGTATTTGGTATATCTCAGGATCCTCCCGTATGTGCCCAGGTGTCTCTTAGCCAAAATGGATTTTACTGAAAAGGCGTCTGGGTAGAACATCCTTGACATAGCTCTCCTTTGGTCTCTAAGGAGCTTTCTCTGCACCTGTATGGTCAGAGAGGTCTCCCTACTTCAAGAAAAAGAAATACGTGGTCTCAGCAGGGCCCAGCCTCCTCCTTTAATGGTTATCCTATTCCTGTCTTGGAGTTTTGATTCACAGGGAATGAATCTCCAATTACTTTACCCTGGAGGGAGGGGGCTGGCTTCCCTGGTGGCGCAGATGGTAAAGAATCTGCCTGTAATACGGGAGAAAGACCTGGGTTCAATCCCTGGGTCAGGAAGATCCCCTGGGGAAGGGAATGGCTACCCACTCCAGTATCCTTGCCTGGAGAGCCCATGGACAGAGGAGCCTGGCGGGCTACAGTCTGTGGGTTGCAAAGGGTCTGCCTCAAGACTAGAAAGAACATTATTCCAGAAGTATTATTACTCTTCCTGGAACACTATACCATTCACCTGGACTGGAACACGGATGGGAAGCTTTATGAGGAAGGTAATGATGAAGAAGAACACTGGGATTAAACGGGTTGAAAAAGACCTGGTTATTTTTTTTCAGCATGTCATTAATAAATTTTGATTTTCCAAATGAATTTTGTATAGATGGCTATTGTCATACATAAAATGCAGCAGTAAGATACATAAAAATGAGAGATGGAAATTATGGCATTTCACCACATCCCAAAGGTACTTTTAAGCATGTTCTGATATTCAGCAACTTAAACAACAATTTTTTGCATTAAAATTACTTAATTACCTAAGGGGTAGCTAATGGTTTGGAGTAGGTAGTTCATATCTGTGTGCTGTTTACTGCTAAATGCCGGGAAGTTGATATATTTCCTGAATTGCTAGGATGCTCCCCTTTCAGCCTTTTTTTTAAAAATCAAAAACGTTGCTCCATGTTTTTGTTTTTTTCAAGTTACATTGTCCAAGGATAGAGATGAATCTAATGTTAAATCTGCATAAAGCTGCAAAGAAAGATAGGTTAGGATTTGGAAATTTAATCTCTAAAGGCACAAAAATGATATTCTACAGGGGAGTTCGGTGCCTGCACTGTGGTTGTTGATAGTTCCTCAGCATTAATGACTGAGGTCCTGAAAAGCAAAAGGAATCCTTTGCATGTTGGAAAAAACCAGGAGTTCTGTGGAAAAAAATCTGTGTTAAAAAGTTGTAAATGTCTATGGTTTAGCATTTGAATGTGTTATTTTTAACTTTGGCCTGAAGCTATAACCTAACATTTACTCAGAAAATTTGGAACCAGAACATCTTTCCCCATCTTGCCTTCCTTTCCCTTCTCCTTTATTGAAGAGATGAGGGGAATGTAGGCGACCCTCCAACAGGAACTGGGACAGGAGGGTTGGGAGCAAAAGGTCAAAGGCCACGGATATGGAGGAACTTAACAATGTAACTTTGTCTGTTCTACAATTCATTATTGGAAGGTTTTACAGCCAAAATTAGAAAGAACCCAAGCACATATCCATAAATATGCCCACACATTCATATATTTACAGCTGTAAAAAAAAAGCACACAAAATTGATTAGATTGTACTAATTGTAAAATAGTTCAGTTCAGTTCAGTCACTCAGTTGTGTCAACTCTTTGTGACCCCATGGATTGAAGCACGCCAGGCCTCCCTGTCCATTGCCAACACCTGGAGTTCACTCAAACTCATGTCCATTGAGTCGGTGATGCCATCCAACCATCTCATCCTCTGTTGTCCCCTTCTCCTCCTGCCTTCAGTCTTTCCCAGCATCAGGGTCTTTTCAAATGAGTCAGCTCTTTCCATCAGGTGGCCAAAGTTTTGGAGCTTCAGCATCAGTCCTTCCAATGAACACCCAGGACTGATCTCCTTTAGGATGGACTGGTTGGATCTCCTTGCAGTCCAAGGGACTCTCAAGAGTCTTCTCCAACACCACAGTTCAAAAGCATCAATTCTTCGGCACTCAGCTTTCTTCACAGTCCAACTCTCACATCCATACATGAGCTACTGGAAAGACCGTAGCCTTGACTAGATGGACCTTTGTTGATAAAGTAATATCTCTGCTTTTTAATATGTTGTCTAGGCTGGTCATAACTTTTCTTCCAAGGAGTAAGTGTCTTTTAATTTCATGGCTGCACTCACCATCTGCAGTGATTTTGGAGCCCCCCAAAATAAAGTCTGACACTGTTTCCCCATCTATTTGCCATGAAGTGATGGGACCAGATGCCATAATCTTAGTTTTCTGAATATTGAGCTTTAAGCCAACTTTTTCATTCTCCTTTCACTTTCATCAAGAGGCTCTTTAGTTCTTCTTCACTTTCTGCCATAAGGGTGGTGTCATCTGCATATCTGAGGTTATTGATATTAGATATTTCAGATATATAATAACCGAAATATCTCAGGATGTGTTAAATTTAAAGCAGTGAAGAGTTATGTCTGCTTTGCTACCTTTCTTTGTAAAAACGAGGGAGATGTGTGTGTGTGTGAGTGGAAGTGTATGTTCCGTGCGTTTGTGTATGTGTGTGTGTATCTGAGTGTCGAAAACAGGGGTATACACAATGAGGTGAGGACGGGTTGGTGAGTGTGAAAATCGAGGACAACAGAAATTAGAGTCAGAACCAGAGTTTTTAACCTATAATTTATTAAACATTTTGAATTCTAAATCATAGGGATGAATTACTCTTCAAAATAGTGAAATTCACCTTTAAAAAGAGAAGCTTTGCAAAAGCATCACACAGGATGACACCCTGTGGTTTTTCCCAGAACTGCAAATTGAAAAGGCTGTGATTTTTAAACAGTTTTTACCAAGAAACTCTGATATGCTGCGGAGGGCAAGAGTTCTGATAAATAATTTGGAGTTTAAACACTCCAATAACTGTCGCCTGTGTTTTCCCCTATCCTTCCTCGTCACTGGTCCCACGAAATACGTACTTACATGTGCATAAACCATATGTTGGCTTAGTAGAAGTGCATTACACAGTAAATCAGAAGAAATTTGCATATCTACCTCCCTAAGTACCTTTAGGTAATTCACTAACATTTCTGAGCCTCCATTTATTTGTTTGTAAAGTAAGAATGATTGTTCCTCCATCACTGAATTATTCTCCATCAAGACTTAATGCTATAATATTCAGAAACCTTTTGCAAGTTTTTAAAGTCCTCTGCAAATGAAAATGGATGTTATGGTTGTTTTGTTACATGACTGGATAGCAGTTATGCCTCAGTCGGTCAAGTTTATATGTTAATAAACACTTCCCTCTATACATGTTCATCCATTGTCATAGTTTAAAATGCTTGTGCCTGTCATTCCCACTCCAACTAGAAAATACCACCTCATTCTTTGGACCAAACTGATTTGGTCCTCTTTCACTTTCACGGAGAGGCTTTTTAGTCCCTCTTCAGTTCAGTTCAGTTCAGTTGCTCAGTTGTGTCCGACTCTTTGCAACCCCATGAATTGCAGCACGCTAGGCCTCCCTGTCCATCACCATCTCCTGGAGTTCACTCAGACACATGTCCATCGAGTCCGTGATGCCATCCAGCCATCTCATCCTTTGTCGTCCCCTTCTCCTCCTGCCCCCAATCCCTCTCAGCATCAGAGTCTTTTCCAATGAGTCAACTCTTCACATGAGGTGGCCAAAGTACTGGAGTTTCAGCTTTAGCATCATTCCTTCCAAAGAAATCCCAGGGTTGATCTCCTTCAGAATGGACTGGTTGGATCTCCTTGCAGTCCAAGGGATTCTCAAGAGTCTTCTCCAACACCACAGTTCAAAAGCATCAATTCTTTGGTGCTCAGCCTTCTTCACAGTCCAACTCTCACATCCATACATGACCACCCGAAAAACCATAGCCTTGACTAGGCGGACCTTAGTCGGCAAAGTAATGTCTCTGCTTTTGAATATACTATCTAGGTTGGTCATAACTTTTCTTCCAAGGAGTAAGCGTCTTTTAATTTCATGGCTGCACTCACCATCTGCAGTGATTTTGGAGCCCCCAAAAATAAAGTCTGACACTGTTTCCACTGTTTCCCCATCTATTTCCCATGAAGTGATGGGACCAGATGCCATGATCTTTGTTTTCTGAAGAAAGTTGAGCTTTCTTAAAGTTGATCTTTAAGCCAACTTTTTCTCTCTCCTCTTTCACTTTCATCAAGAAGCTTTTTAGCTCCTCTTCACTTTCTGCCATAAGGGTGGTGTCATCTGCATATCTGAGGTTATTGATATTTCTCCCGGCAATCTTGATTCCAGCTTGTGCTTCCTCCAGCCCAGTGTTTCTCATGATGTACTCGGCATAGAAGTTAAATAGGCAGGGTGACAATATACAGCCTTGACATCCTTCTTTTCCTATTTGGAATAGTCTGTTGTTCCATGTCAAGTTCTAACTTGCTTCCTGACCTGCATAGTATCTAGCCCCTCAAAATTGTTTCTGATTCATATTGTCTTCTGAATGTGGCCATTTTACTTGCTCAATTGATGAATAGATATCTATGGTCACTTCCGATGTCTGGGGAAGCTCAGGAACGTTGGGGTGCACAGGCAGCCCAGGGCACCTCCCTCTCCTTATTCCCCAGCCTGCGTGCCCGACCTCTGTGTTTCCACACAGGTTTGTACAGTTGACCTGGACACTCCAAACAGCAGAAAGAAATGGTGGTTCAGGTAGTACCTTTATTTCACTTAAGACTTGAGGATATTTTTGCATCTAATTCTTCAGCATTCAAACGCTCCCAAGAGTAGCTTTAGAGATACGGCTCAAGAGGAGTTATTTTCTAATTTCTTTACCCTGTTTCCTTTCAGAAATATTTCCTTTCTCAGTGATGTAGACCTTCAATGTAAACAATGTGACCTTGCTTGAATAGCAATGGTTTTCTGAAAAAAAGAGGCACATAAAGAAAAAATCCTCTATGGTTTTCTTTTTTTTTCTTTGAACACAAATTCAGTAAAAGAAAAGTCACAGCAGGAGATGTTGAGACGGCAGGTTTATAAACCCTGTAACTTAATTGTATTCGTCGGGCTTGAAAGACTAAGGATAGATGATAGAGTTGACTGTGGTGTGTTATGATGCTTGCTTTCCTGTGGGACCTACAAGCCCAGGGACTCAAGCCCTTGTGATCCATTGTGGAGCTGAACCCACTGCATTCTTCAGAGCCAGTCCTCGGCAACAGTAGAACCTATTACAAAAGTTCATTTTCTTTTTTCATGTGAAAATGATAATTTATATTTTTGACTTTTCCCAGATTTATTGAGATATAAGTGACAGGTAACTTACAAATTGTCAATTTAATACACACAAATATTACAAAGCAATTACCACCACAGTCTTAACACCTTCACCAAGTCACATGATTGCCATTTCATTTTTTTGTGGTGAGGATATGTAAGATCTATTCCCCAGCCACTCCCAAGTATGTAATATGGTACTGATAACTGTAATCTTTGTGCTGGACACTTAATCCTCAGAACTGACTCCTCATGTAACTGGGGCTTTGTACCTTTTGACCAACATCTCTCCTTTTTTGCTGCCCTTGCCACCACCATTCTCCTCCCTGTTTCTCCGTGTTCAACTTCTTTAGATTCCACAGATAAGTGATGTTATTCAGTGTTTGTTTTTGATATACAGGTGTACTGTAGATTTCACTCACAAATCAAATTCATTCCATGATCTACAATTTTGCCTGGTGCTGTGAACCTGTCTCCTAGATATACGTGGTCTCATATCAATGGATTTTTTTTTTTCTTCACTTTGACAGAAAGCTGCCGTAGGTGGTCTCAGTCATTCGCGATTCCATCGCTGGGACCAGTTTCTGTAATAGCTTCTGAAAAGCAGTCCCTGCAGGGTGGACCATCTAAAGTGCACAAAAACACAAACATAAAAAATAAAAATACCTGAGCTATACCTGAAGTGGGATAGTTTTTGCTGGTGAATAGTGATTTGTTCATTGAGTAATCATTGACATTCCACCTGGGCAGATGGATTTGTAAATCCTCAGGCTGAAAGCAACCCCAGCGTTTTGTATAGAATATTTTTCTTTCTTTTTCTTTTTTACCTCTAAGGTAAGCAGGAGAGTTAATCGGAGACAGAGGATGGATGGAAGAATCATTTTTGGGAAAAACGCTCTCATGAGCATATTTCAGATATCACCCTGTGAATCACAGGGACATCTCCTGCGGAAGGGATGGTCTTCTTCCCACTTACATGGGCTGAAAGTGATTCCCGGAGCCGAGAGGGAAAGGGAGGCTCAGGAAATTCAATCATTTGTGATAGTACTTGGACCAGAACCCAAGTGATTGGACTTCAACTTGACTTCTGCCTCATCTGGACCTTCATTATAGCCTCAGTGGAGTAGCACAACTCAATTTTTCTCAAGGGTTTTGAGGGTTCAGTGTTAGAGTAGGAGTGGCAGGTCAGATAGGCAGGCATTACTTTGAGGCAGGCCTGGGTGAAATGTATAATGTCCCGGAGAAACAGAAATATCTAGAGGCAGAAAGCAGTATCCTAGCAACTACATGAGAGGAGCCAAGAGTCCAGCCACTTTCAGGCAAGAGCCGGTTAGCAGGAGCAGGAGCGTCAGGCGTGCACAGCACAAGTTTTGCTAAGACTGTACTCTCGGTGACTCAACAGCTCTCTCTGTAATTTCCCATCAGATTAATTTAGTTGAAAAGTTCACCAAACAGGATTGTTCCTCACAGTTCCCAGCTTCTTCATAGAGATTAGAACGATTAATACGGTCACTAATGAAAGAGAAGTCCCTTCATGTTTTTGCCATTCTTTTAACCTTAAGGATCCTTAATGATATCAGAAAGTATTTATCAAACCAAAAGTATGATAAGAAGATATTATTAATTGACCTGGGAATGTACAAACTACCTCCTAGTGGGCTGCCGTGTTAACCCTGTAATTTGGGATGGAAGAATCGGGTGAAATTGCACGGGAAGCTAAGGCCTTCAGATGTAATTACCTCCTGGAAAATCAATGGGAACACCCTTTCTGTGATGGGATGGGTCAGCAGCAAAACTTTCAGGATCAGGCGGAGGTCTGATCCTAATCACGAGTGACGTTCCCTGGGGTTCTAGTCAACCGTGCCCTGTATGTGAGCCCTTAGTAAGCTTGGTGCGTTGGAAGCTATGACAAGGTGAATGGCGTGCCTTTTTCCTGTCCCTGTGAAAGTCACTGAGTCATGTCCGACTCTTTGCGACCCTGTGGACTAACAGTCCATGGGATTCTCCAGGCCAGAATACCAGAGTGGATAGCCATGCCCTCCTCCAGGGGATCCTCCCAACCCAGGGATCAAACCCAGATCTCCCACATCGCGGGCGGACCCTTTCCCAGCTGAGCCACAAGGGAAGCCCAAGAACGCTGGGGTGGGGAGCCTACCCCTTCTCCAGCAGATCTTCCCGACTCAGGGATCGAACCGGGGTCTCCTGCACTGCAGGCGGCTTCTTTACCAACTGAGCTATCAGGGAACGTCTTTCCTACTGAACTTAAAACAGAGAGAGGATGAGAAGGAGGGAGAGAGGAATAGCGAGGGAAGAGTTAGAAGGAGACAGAAAGGATTACTTCTAATACTGGGGACTGATGTTTCTGGTCAAATCAGACATTTTAGAAAACTTAGAAGCACGCAAGGATGGTGATCAACTGGGACTAGGGGAAGCATCGCGTTAGCTGATGGATACCCTCCCTCACAGACAGCTGTGGGTTTCTCTGCTACATGGTCCCACGGGAAGAGAATATTGAAGGAACAGTAGGATTGACTTGGAAATGCACTCAATATTTAGGAGGCTGCATCCGGTATGACTTGTTGGCTGGCTGTTGTTTTGCATGTATGTGTGTGTGTATATATATATATATATATATATATATATGCATATATATATTATATAGCCATTTTATACTCTAGATGTCCAAAGAGTAGATGGTGGACAGGAAAGCAAGGTTCTCACTTCTGTGAGCACGTCCTTTGGTGCAAAAGTATCAGCAAGTATTGCTCATCCACAGGGAACCCATGGGTGAGGAGGACGTCCCTTCGTGGATAACGGTTAGAAAATTGATGCAGATAAAGAGGCTCCCTGGTAACAGATCCTGTTAGAGTCTTGAACATTCATTTATAGAATCACAGAGATGTTTCCGTCCCTCTTAGGATCTCCAGAAGGCCACATGGAATTAGAGATGATTCTGTCTCGTTCCAACAATAGCATGTTGTCCCCCACATAGGTGGTCCCTGTTAGTGTACGATGGCTCTTTGTGGCTCAGGTATTGATAGCTTTAAATAGCAGGAGTATTTCCTGCTTGACCAAATCATCACCATTGTTTTGAAATCCCTCCTCTGACTGTCTGACTCACCATCAAACTGTAGTTCCAATGTGTACTTTGGTCTTCAATGATAAGCTTCCTGGCTAAGAACTGGACACCTTTCTTTTTGTTTTTTTCCTGTCCTAGAAGAGGCCTTTTTTTTTTTTTTTTTGGAACAGGTTTCAAACATCACAATTAAGAATTATTCCATTTTAAAGGCCCTATGAAAGCCAATTGGAAAATGCCAGAGGAAAAAAAAAATGTTCCATTGACGCGTGCCAGATTATTTAATAATGAACACACAAAAAGAAGGACACCTGTTTCTTTCCAACCTCCTAATCTATTTATGATTTGGGAAATTTGACAAGAAAACAGAATGTCCAGGCTGTAGAGCCTCTGAAATTTCCACATTGGCCACCTCTGGGGGAAAAAGAAATGACTTTGACTCCTGATGTTTTGGTTAAATCATCGTATGATGTGGTTACGTTGGGGGTGTAACTGCTGCACACTAAGAATTAGGAGGCCCGGATTCCTGTCCCGGGTCTGTGGCAGCTCCCGTGTTCCTGGAAGCAGCCCGCTCAGTCATGTCAGGTGGCAGAACTGCATGGTGTCTGGGAAACTTCCAGTTCAAATAGCCTGTGGTTTTCTCAAAAGCTGGAATTCATTAGATGCTTCATACATTTTCTTAGCTTTACAAATCTGACTTCAGTAAAAGATCGGATAATTGGCTCTGATCTAATAAAGAAAAGTGCAATATATAAAAGGTTAGCATTATACTCTGAGGCAACCCCGTCTGAATTTCCCATCGTAGAGCTGTATTCCTTCCAACACTGCTGATGACTGGGGTCCTGGAGGGAGATGGGTTTGCTATGGAGCAATGAGATCCTTTCTGATGGAGTATGTGCCTCGTGTCAGTTCAGATACCAGATGAGGAGGAGCTTCTAGGGCAGCAGTGGTCAGAATAAAGAGGAGGAGGTGGTGTGAGAAATATTTAGAAATAAATCAGTCAGTGTTTCCAAGAGTCATGTATGGATGTGGTAGTTGGACTGTAAAGAAGGCTTAGCACCAAAGAACTGATGCTTTCAAACTCTGGTGCTGGAGAAGGCTCTGGAGAGTTCTTTGGACTGGAAGGAGATCCAACCAGTCAATCCTAAAGGAAATCAACCTTCAATATTCTTTGGAAGGATTAATGCTAAAGCTCCAATGCTTTGGCCACCTGATGCAAAGAGCCGACTCATTGGAAAAGACCCTGATGCTGGGACAGATTGAGGGCAGGAGGAGAAGAGGGCGACAGAGGAGGAGATGGTTAGATGGCATCACCGACTTAATGAACATGAGTTTGTGCAAACTCCAGGAGCTGGTGAAGGACAAGGAAGCCTTGGTGTGCTGCAGTCCATGAGATCGCAAAGAGTGGGGCACAACTGCATGGCTGGACGGCAGGAGCAGACCAGCCACATCGAGGCCGTGTGCGCCCTGTCTACCTCATTTCCTTCTCTCCCTGTATGTTCTAATCCTCAGATTTCGCCCCCACGACCCTGACACAGGGGGAGTCCACTCGCCAGTCCTGCGGATCGCCTGGCAGCCCCTCCTCGGTGCCCACTGCCAGGAGGAACCCCAGCGAGCCACCATCGCCATGCTCGCCTCCACCGCTGCAGAAGTATTCCAGGCGCCCTCTTTGTTTTCTTGCTCATTCCGACGCTCATTTACTTCCTGCACAACAGCAGAATGAGCTTTTTTAAAACATCAGAATATGTCACACTTTCACTGGAAACCCAAGGGGTTTTCCTTCACACTGTGACAGGCCATGCCCATATGGCCCTGTGACCCCTGGCCCCCAGCAACCCGCCCCTACCCCCTCCTCCTCCGCTGGCCGTGCTCTGCCCACGAACGGCTGCTTTCTTCTGGCTTCATTCAATTTCGGCCGAAATCACCTTTCTGCAAAGAGGCCTTTCTTGAGCTTGCTTGAGGTCCTTCTCTATTCTCTGTCCCAGCACCCGGCTTGCACGCTCCATAGCGCTTTATCACAGCCTGTGAGTTGCTTTAAGGTGTGTGTGTTTCATTTTTATCATTGTGCTGCCTGAAAACAGACGGGGTGCTTGTATGACTCGTCATGGAATCGTCTAATGAATACGTGGTGAGTGAATGAATAATGAGATGAACAAAATGCACGCATCCGTTCCGTTACCTGCACCAAGCGCTTTGAAGAATGAGGTGCAGCAAAATTTCGATAGGAAAAGGTGATCACACACACACCGGAGCAGTTAGGTCATTCCGAGTGGCAGACTATGGACAATGGGGGGTAGGGGGCTGGGCAGCATGGAAACACGTGCACCCAGGTTGTGGCAGGGAACTCCGGAGAAGAAGGAGGAGAAAGGTGGGAATGCCACCAGCTTCCTCCGTGTGTCTGCTTCTCTCGCAACCTTCTTCTTTCCATCTGTCCCTCTTGGCCCGCTCTAGTCTTCCTGCCTCAACTTATTTTTTTCTTTCAACTTGTGGCCCTTTTCTTGCTCTGTTTCTGCCTTCTCTAAGCCTGGGACGGACCTCTGCGAGCTCCCTCTTTACTGGAGCCACTGTGCCTCCTGACAGGGAACAGGGTTGTTCACTGTGCCCTCTGCTGATGGTCAGACCACTGTTCATTTGTGAGAATTGACTTTTTTTTTTTTAAACTTCATATTCAGTTAGCAGTGGCTCAGATGGTAAAGCATCTGCCTACAATGTGGAAGCCCCAGGTTTGATCTCTGGGTACGGAAGATCCTCTGGAGAAGGCAATGGCACCCCACTCCAATCCTCTTGCCTGGAAAATCCCATGGACGGAGGAGCCTGGTGGGCTGCAGTCCATGGGGTCGCAAAGAGTCTGACACGGCTGAGCGACTTCACTCTCACTTCACTTTCAGGTGGCTAGAGCCGAAATGTTCACTCGGTTTCTGAAATGTTGCTCTCCACAGAACTTGTTATCCTCAGCATTATGTTCTTCCTCCTTGATGTGAAAAGGAAAACTATAGAATTCTTTCATAGAATGGTTATCACTAATGGTCCTCTGACAGGACAGTTAAATGCAGCCACTGGCTTGCAAATTTAATAATTCCTTTCATCAAGGGTTAAAAAAGGGCTTCATATTTCCTCAAATGGAGACCAAGTCTTTTCAACATTTCACAGTTAAATTTAGAGGGACATGAATACATTCAAATTTAAGGAAGCAAAATTTAAAATGTAAACGCTCAGTTTCTTTTCTTTGAATTATTAAGTCCCTTGACAAATGGAATATGTCTCTATCATGAATTCAGCTTGCTACATGTGCTGGAGAAATCCCATTTTGTACATACCCTGGCATTTTTATGTTAATTTTTTTTTCTTTTTTCAGAATAACTAAGCTTCATATGAGCCTTTTGCTTTTGCATACCTGGGGTTTCATTTCTGTATTTCTGTCCTTGGGGTCCATCTGTCTGTAGATCCAGGTGCTTTCTGCCATCCAGGAAGAGGTGGGCACAGCAGAGAGCTTTCACAATTGCTTTGGGGGCACCTCCTCTACCCTCTGCAGTGGGAGGGCTCCTGGTAGCCTGGGAACCAGCTGGTCCTTCCACTCTGTCACTATTTCTGATGACCCCAGAGCACTGAGTGTCTTCTCATGAGTCTGCCTGTCTGGCATTTGTTCTACAAAGGATGGATGAATTAGCAGCTACTGACATTTGCTCTGGACTAAAGGAGCGAAGAATAAGCATCCAGTTATCTGGGTAGCAGGGAGGTTTTCAGAAGGTTTCCGTGACTTTGGTTTCAAAGCCAAATTTGTGTTTTGCTTTCAGTTTTAACATTTCACCATCAAAAAAGAGAAGATTGGTGGCTTCGAAAGATATACTTATTAACAGAAAATCTGGTTACAACATATATGGCACCAAAATGGTTAGCCCTCGTTGAACTACAAATGACCGTGCTCCTGGATTAATACTAACTGTGATAGCAGTGAAGTGATGGGGGCCTGCTTTCAAAGAGCATGCAAATCGCCAGGCGGAGGGACAGAAGTTGATTACTAGAGATCTGGTGCCCACTTGAAACCTCAGCAGTGTGTGTGTGGGGTGTGTGGGGGGTGGTGTGTGTGTTTCTGGAATTTTAATCTTAACATTCACGTTTTCATTTTCTGTCCTTATAAATTTTTATTTTTCAGATAAATTTTTATTTTCTAGGAAGTTCATATCTTACTGATGTAGGCATTAACTTTCAAACTTTTGTCTTCAGCCTGTTTACAGGCATAGTTCTAAGTGCTTTACAAATTTTGCTTGAGTTAGGTTCTGTGATTATCCCCATTTAAAAGATACGAAAAGTGGGAGAAGGGTAGTTAAGTAAATTGTCCAGCGTTAATATAGCTAGTAAGGCAGGTAAGGTCTGACTTCAGATTCTAGGTTTTAGGAGCATCACTACTTTGCCTCTGCCGTAGAGACAGCCCAGGTCTGAGAAGGGGTCAGGGCAGGGGGGCTGTATCATTGTCTGCAGAGAGCCCCTGGGGTCAAATAAACAACCTCTGTTGATTTTTTTTTTTTTTTTCAGTTTGGACTTCTTTCTCTTTGCTGGAATTGGTCTGAAGTTTTTTCCATTTTATTACTAGTTCTGGTTTCATTGCAAATCTCTTCTACTTTTGCTATCTGATTCATTATATCTAATTACATTCTTTTCACTATTCATTTTTTTCTTTTTCCTTTGGGCTATCCATATGATTATTTTCCAGCATTTGAAGCAAATGCCTACTTTATTTATTTTATAACTTTTCTCGTATTTCACGAATCCATTCAAGCTTACAAATTTCGAAGACCAGTGTGGTTGAATTTCTGATGTTTTAATATGCACTGTTCTTGCTATTGTTCATATCTAAATGGTTCATAAGTACATTCTGGTTTTCTCTCAGCAGTTTTTTTCTTTTATTATTTTTGCTGATATGCCTCAAAAGCCCTCACATCATAAGCCCTGGAGAAACTCCCCACCTACCAGAGGCTAAATATGATAAGAATTAGGCTCCAGAGTAACAAAGAGGGAGTTGCCTCTGGTTACAAATGGCTTGGGACAGAGCAAAGTTTGGATGCCATCACCAACTCGATGGACATGAGTTTGAGCAACCATCCAGGAGATGGTGAAGGACAGGGAAGCTGCAGTTCATGGGTCACAAAGAGTCAGGCACGACTGAGCAGCTGAACAACAACAAGAGCAAAATTCAAATAGTCCCATTGTTATTCAGCAAAGTTAGATTGCTATGAAATGCTGACAAATCAAGCCTATTAGGTTATTCACGTTCAGGGTAGACAAGCTTTTTTTTTTTTAAAAAAGAAATGCAAATCACTAGTATCTTAGAGAAACATTGTAACAGAGAAAATAGGAACCATCCAACCAATTGACTCTTCAACTAGGGAATGAAATTTAAGATGTAAACAGTTTTAACTTGGATTTTGTTTTTTAACTTATCACCAAATATACTTTAAATGATTCTTCTCAAAAGATGCTAAGAAACAGAAAATGGGTAGGAAGATAGAGAATATTTTCTGGGGGAATAGTAGATCCACGTCGACTGCTTGATTTGGTCATTGCAAACATTAGCGCCACCATCATATTTACAGCGGGAGCAAGGATTATAAAATGCTCATCTGGGAGCTTTTTATTGTACATGAGAGTTTAAGTAGTAGAAAACTCTTTTTTTTTCCCTTCTCAAACTGTGCCTTTTGCATGCGGCATAGATGTGAATGAAGAACTGTATTCTTTCGGGTACATCAGGGAATCTGTCAGAGGTCAGACGATCGAATAGTAACATTCAGCCCTCCCAGGCTGGTGCCCCGTGATGGACTGTAACTTCAGTGATTCGTCTGTGTTGTGGGAAAGAATTAACTGATACAAAGGAGTAGCATTAGCTTCTCAGCGTGGGGACAGGTTGTCTGCTAAATAAGGTTTCAACATGCGTTTGTTTCACCATGTGGAGCTGGTGTCTCCAGCGGCAGTGACTCCACCCGGCTCTGACTGGTTGGAAGCACCCGTCAGGCTCTCTGGAAACACACCAGATGGGAACACAGGCCACATTTTCAACCCAGAGAACATTCCTGCGTCACAGAGATGGAGATTTCTAAGAAAGACCAAGTTGGGAGTCTTTCCTTCTTAGGAATAGAGCTCTATTTCCTTTAACAAATCTTTTATTTTTTTTCTTTTCATGAAACCCATAAATAATATCCATAGCAAAAGCTGGTAGAAAAAAATGTTAAACACAAAAGTATTATCAAAAGTGTGAAAACTATTATCATATTATGCAGTTAAGCACATAGGACTCATGAATTACCTTTGAATCTCTTATAAGTCTGTATAGCTGGGTCCGAATCTGTTAACAGGGAGTGGGGGTGTAAAAAAGCACCTAGAAAGAGCAAGCTGCCGGCATTAGTCCGCGTAGCGTTATTATTGTCTCACGACTCACTGTCTGCTCCATACCAGAAATCGGCCAGTTTCAGGGCCACAGCAGTTTCAAGATGACAGTACAGAGTTTATCCTCACCAGGTAACTGGGAGGTAGCACAGCCATTTTCTTAGGTAAATTTCAGGCTGAGACTTAATTTTTTTTAATCAAAATATTATGGGATATTAATGAGGCAACCTGCCATATTCTGCCACTTTTCTCATCTTATGTTTTACTCCCAGTCTTAATTAAAGAATCATTTTCCTATTGTGTTTTTAATGAAATCTTCAAAAGAGCATCAAACATGTAAACTAGCACACACCCTAGACTTCTCTGAAATGAGCAATGTGTTGTTCAGATATATTTCCCAAGAAATGAAACATCCACTAATTCAGGTTGGAACTGCATTGCTTTGAGTATTTTAATTTTGATTCTGAGTCTTCTAAAATGTCTAATCATACAAATGAGAAAAAATTTTTTTCGTAATTCCTTAGGGAAAAAAAAAAAGGAAAACCAAACTGCTGAAATGTAAATGTGGACAGAAAAGATGAGCAAACAGTTACAGATTAAGAAACAAAAATCTAACATGTCACCTCTCAGTTCTCCTCAAGAGCAAAAAGCAATTTTCCTGTGCTCATTTCAGAGGAAAAGGAGGAGGAGGAAGAGCACTGGCAGGACGGTAATTATCTGGAGGACCATCATTTCTGGTCTCGAGGTCACGCTTAAGATCTTGAGTGTGGAGTGGCTATTAGTATTTCAACTTCTGTCTGCTTGGATGTTGTTTTGATGGCTTAGACACTTTACAGGAGTCATTGTTCTTGTCTTCAAATATAGCTAGAGGACAAATTAGTTCCGAAAGATTTGAAACTGAGAACGACTTATGCCTCAGAAAAAACTCAAAAATCTCTGGCTGGATACACAGCCTCCTTCATTTGGGCCCGTGTCATCTTTAGCTCCGCCCCCCGCCCCATCTCCAGGGCGCCTTTAGCTCCGCCCCCCGCCCCCCCAACCCCGCCCCATCTCCAGGGCAGTAGGGAGAGAGCACCCTTCCAGTGCTCTGCGGACAAATGTAAGTCATCAGGGTGTCCAAATGGGCAAAAAGCATGACATTTTCAAAACAGATAACTAGTCCTTAGAATGCTGTTGGCATTTGGAGTAACAGATGGAAATGTAGAAAATGGAGCCGCATGTGCAGGTAACATGGTTCACTGGTCAGCTGCATCATGGTCAAAGGATTCCTATCTTAATCCTTGTTTTCTTCTTCAGTTTAGTTGTCAGCATCTGATTTTAAACTGGCTCTTTGTGAATGTGTCCATTACTGATCTTTTATTAAAAGGAGAGGGAGCTTGATTTTTATCTGACATTGTTTAATCCGTTTTTTAACTTTTGATACACACTGGCCTATTTAAAAATAACCCTTGTATCATTGATTTCAGACTGTGATATTGGCACGGTTATGACTTTAGTCTTTTAAATCCACAAGAGTGTTTCATTTGCCGGGCTTCCCTGGTGGCTCAGCGGTGAGGAATCTGCCTGCCTGTGCACCCAGTGCAGGAGACGCTGCTTCAGTCCCTGGGTCAGGAAGATCCCCTGGAGAAGGAAACGGCAACCCACTCCAGTATTCTTGCCTGGAGGATCCCGTGGACAGAGGAGCCAGGAGGGCTGGAGTCCGTGGACTCATGAAGAGTGGGACGTGACTTAGTGACTAAACAACAATAAACAGCTCCTTGCTGCTTCAAAATGATAAAAGGAACACTTCATTTTTGGCCAACTTTTCTGATCAGCCTGCAAGTAAGTGATTATATTTGAATAAGTTCAGATAGAGCATGACAGTCTTTCTTCTTCAGAAATGAACTGGTGCCTCTGTTGATTTTTGGCTAAGAGAATGGAGTCATGGGCCCATAAGTCACCTAGAAAGTGTGAACAGAAAGTACACTCTAATTAGCAATGCTTTGGCAGCCCCATTGCAGTAGCATTTAAATTTCACAACTAAGTATTACGTTGCAAGCATGTCCAAGAAAAAAGGAAACTGAGATCTAGGATTAATGTTATCATTGCTTTATCAGTTAAGAAGATTTAGTTTTTCTTTTTAAGAAATCTCACTAAGGAATAATTTTGACCTTGCCGAAATGTCTCTTCACAGACAGAACTCTGACCAAAAATCTGTGTTTGGAGAGGTGCTAAAACTGTCCTGTCCCTCCATCTCTTAATAGATGTCTTGGGCAAGTCATCAACTCAGAATGAGGTTGCCATATAATTACTAGAGAAGATGAGTTGTGAAGCATGTCTCTTGTAACATGTCTAATGAGACATGAGCATAGAGAATAATCTGTCCCCGTGTGTTTCTGTGTTCTGGTTCTGCAAGGTTATCAGGAACATAAGTGAGATGCATGGATCCCTGAGAAAACGTGCAGCTATAAGTGCCTGTACTGCAAAACTTATGTAATTTAATGAATCACACCTTTTATAGAATCAAACTAAATATTAAGTGAAATCTTTTAAGCATTCCCCAAATATTTAAAGGTAAAACTGGAGTACAGTTGGAAATACATTGTGTAACATTTAGGGAAAATAGGAAGGCATTAGTAAGCCATGCTATCATGCTATAAATACCTGCATTATAGATCATTGTAGTTTACTAGTGAAAATGTGAGTGCATTTGAGGTAACTTAGGAAATCGCTGTAGAGGCTAGCAGAAATTATTCTTCCTGGAAAGGGACAGAGACAGTGTTGGAAAGGAGACTGGATGTATAAATTTATAAAGTCATTTCATCTTTCTAGACCTCATTTCCTCAACTGGAAATAAAAAAAAGAGGTTAAAGTAATTTATAAGATTATTTCAGATTCCCAAATTTGTATTTCTGTGTTATAGAGGGAATTTGTGCATGAGAATCCATCCTCTCTGGTTGGCACCTTCCCAGCTCAGCTATCGTTACCTCCAGTCTGGGAGAGCACGTAAATCTCCTCTGGATCTTCTCATTCTCGAGGAAGTGGAAGGCAACAAGCTTGGGAGGGTGCCTGTGCATTTTGAGGAGGGAATGACAGGTTAAATGATCTAGACATTAGGCACTCAATAAATAACATTGTTTTGGCAACCAAATATGTATAGATGGTATTCAAGAGCAAAGTTCAGAACTAGAGGCATATATTTGGGAAACTTTGATCTATAAATTCATTTAAAACAAGGAGACTGAGTGTTATTATCTGTAATGTCAGTATAGATACTTAAGGACTAAGCTTTGGGTTACTTAAACATTTAGGGTCTTCCCTGGAGGCTCAGTTGGTAAAGAATCGCCTGCAATGCAGTAGACCCCAGTTCTATTGCTGGATCAGGAAGATCTGCTAGAGCGGGATGGGCTCCCCACTCCAGGATTCTTGGGCTTCCCTTGTGGCTCATCTGGTAAAGAAGCTGCCTGCAATGTGGGAGACCTGGGTTTGATCCCTGGGTGGGGAAGAGCCCCTGGAGAAAGGAAAGGCTACCCACTCCAGTATTCTGGCCTGGAGAATCCCATGGCCTGCATAGGCCATGGGGTCACAAATAGTCAGACACGACTGAGTGACTTTCATTTTCACTTTCCAGTGGCTCAGTGGCAAGGAATCTGCCTGCCGTGCAGGAGCCACAGAAGACGTGGGTTCGATCCCTGGGTGAGGAAGATCCCCTGGAGGAGGGCACGGAAACCAACTCCAATATTCTTGCCTGGAGAATCCCATGGACAGAGGAACTTGGTGGGCTATAGTCCATGGGGTCTCTAAGAGTCATGCACAAGTGAAGTGACTTAGGATCAGTTCAGTTCAGTCGCTCAGTCATGTCCGACTCTTTGCGACCCCATGAATCGCAGCACGCCAGGCCTCCCTGTTCATCACCATCATACACCTAAATACTTAGACATTGGAAGATAAGAGTATTCAGCTAAAGAAAGTATGAAATTGGTGCAATGATGAAGGCAGAAAAGCAAGAGGGATCGGTATCTATAATATAAATGTAGATGAAATGGCAGTCATACATGTATGAAAACTTGGGATTGTGTGTTTGTGTGTCCTCCTAAAACAACGTGGAAAGAACAAAAGGTTCACAGTAGTTATCCCCATGTAGGTAATAGAATGTTGAGTTTTGGACACATTTTTACTTTATCTTTTATTTGTTACCATATGACTGATTTTAAAAAATAGTTCTGCTTTATTTGTATAATTAGTGCAAAAGCTCCTTTCATTAAAAAGATCAGAGAGGCTTGTCAAGGCCCAGCCTTGAGATACTTTGTACTCATTTCTCAAGGTATTGAATTACCTAACCTTGACTATTTTTCTTTTGTAAGCTTTTGTATTTTTTTTTCCCTAGAAGCGAGCCATATCCATAGTTCAGTACCCTTTATGTCACCTCCATTATTTATAAGAACAAAAGCCCTGGAAGGAAAGAATTTTCAAGAGTGTGATATTGATAGTCTCAGCTGGGCCTTAATGTACACCCTGAGACTCACGCATTTTCGCTGCCTTTATTATTCAAGGAAAGGATTGGAATGAATGATGTGGGAGAGGAGATGCTAGACAGGAGAACGTTCTCTACACGTTTCGCAGATCTGGCACTGAAAGCATCGTTTGAATCGTCTTTGCCTTTCGCCTTTTCTGCATGGGAAGAGTGCCATGCGTGTGTATGAATGTGTGAGGGCGTGTGCATGTGTGTGCATTCGTTACACCAGTCTCCAGGCATTAAAGCACTAACCTTCTAATTGACGCCAGTGCCTCTGAAAACTGAGTAGACTGTTCAAGGACTTACCTGAAGAATCTGTTCACAGTCTCCTCAAGAGACTTCTGATGTTCGCAGAGAGCAGGTATGAAAAATAGCCCCCTCAGTTTATGCAAAGTATCAGTGAAGGCTCATTTTCATTTAAATATAGATCACAAGGTCTCAGGAGAACACCAGACAGAAGCGGAACAAACAGAGGCACCTCCCTAGAGAAGCAAACCACTGCTATGATTGTTCCGCCACTTGAGTTGACTTCCAAAAGTACAGCTGCTCGCTAGTTACAACAGCTGAGACATGGAGGCAAGCTAAACCTCCATCGACAGGTGAATGGATGAAGAACATGTGGAATATCACCCAGCCATAATAAGAATGAAAGTGCCATTTGCAGCAACGTGGGTAGACCTAGAGATGATCATACCAAGAGAAATAAAGGCAAAGATATGATATCGTGTATGTGGAATCTAAAAAAATGATATGAATGAACTTATTTACAATACAGAAACATACAGAAAACACATTTATGGTTACCAAAGGGGAGGGGAGGGAAGGAATAAGTTAGGAGTTCGGGATTAACAGATATATAACAGATATACCAGTAAATATAAATTAGATAAGCAAGGATCTACTGTCAGTACAGTGAACTAGAGTCAATGTCCTGAAACTGACAAAGCATTGTAAACCAACTATTCTTCAATTTTTAAAAAAGTTCAGCTGCTTGAAAGAAGACACAATGTTTTTGACTGAGATAAGAATCAGTTCAGTTCAGTCGCTCAGTCGTGTCCGACTCTTTGTGACCCCATGAACCGCAGCACGCCAGGCCTCCCTGTCCATCACCAACTCCTGGAGTCCACCCAAACCCATGTCCATTGTGTCAGTGATGCCATCCAACCATCTCATCCTCTGTCGTCCCCTTCTCCTCCTGCCCTCAATCTTTCCCAGCATCAGGGTCTTTTCAAATGAGTCAGCTCTCCACATCAGGTGGCCAAAGTATTGGAGTTTCAGTTTCAACATCAGTCCCTCCAGTGAATACCCAGGACTGATCTCCTTTCAGATGGACTGGTTGGATCTCCTTGCAGTCCAAGGGACTCTCAAAAGTCTTCTCCAACACCACAGCTCAAAACCGTCAATTCTTCAGCACTCAGCTTTCTTCACAGTCCAACGCTCACATCCGTATGTGACTATTGGAAAAACCATAGCCTTGACTAGACAGACCTTTGTTGGCAAAGTAATGTCTCTACTTTTTAATATGCTATCTAGGTTGGTCATAACTTTCTTTCCAATGAGCAAGCATCTTTTAATTTCATGGCTGCAATCACCATCTGCAGTGATTTTGGAGCCCAGAAAAATAAAGTCAGCCATTGTTTCCACTGTTTGCTCATCTATTTGCCATGAAGTGATAGGACCAGATGCCATAGTCTTAGTTTTCTGAATGTTGAGCTTTAAGCCAACTTCTTCACTCTCTTCTTTCACTTTCTTCAAGAGGCTCTTTAGTTCTTCTTCACTTTCTGCCATAAGGGTGGTATTATCTGCATATCTGAGGTTATTGATATTTCTCCCAGCAATCTTGATTTCAGCTTGTGCTTCCTCCAGTCCAGTGTTTCTCATGATGTACTCAGCATAGAAGTTAAATAAGCAGGGTGACAATATGCAGCCTTGACGTCCTTCTTTTCCTATTTGGAACCAGTCTGTTGTTCCATGTCCATAACATTGAGCATATTGCCATTTTAGGGGAAAAATGCACAGGAAAGAAAATTGCCTTTTCCTATGAGAGGCACTTAAACTTCTTTAGAGACTTTGACATAGCATGCTTATCCCCCGATGAGACAGGCAGAGACCTTACTATCACAAGACATCTGCTACCTTGTATTTGCCTGGATGCTTTTCCTCTTAGGGGCTTCTCTGGTGGCTCAGCCTGTAAAGAATCTGCCTGCAATGTGGGAGACCTTGGGTTCCATCCCCGGGTTTGGAAGATTCCCTGAAGAAGAGAATGGCTACCCACTCCATATTCTTGCCTGGAGAATCCCGTGGACAGAGGAGCCTGGAAGGCTACAGTCCGTGGGGTCACAAAGAATCAGGCACGACTAAGTGACTTAAACTTTCACTTCACTTTCCCCCTTAAATTCCTCCTCCTCTGAAGATTTATTCTATTGCCTTCAGAGCCTGACCCCCTATACATACGTGTGCACACACGCTCACACACCCCTACACACACATATGCACATGCACTTACACCCACAGCCTCAGTATTAGCGATTTCCACCCAACCGTCTTGAAAATTACTCTTTTCGTTTATTATCTTAGTAGCTGTTGGCTAAATATCTAAATTGAAGTCCCAGCAACATCTAAAAAATTAGCAGGAAAGCCAGATGGTGCACTGGGCCAATACAGAGAGAACTTCAGACTGTGGTGGCAGACAGGTCACGTGACTGCCTGTACTTCCTACTCGTTGTGTTAAAATAGGTCTAGTTCTTTAAGCCTTAATTTCCCAGTTCGTCAGAGCTATTCTGAGTTTTCTGTCATACACCACTTATGGTCACGAGTGATGCCATGTGGTAGCTGGCTCAGACTGGACATGTTAATCAGAATTTTGTGTTTAACTTCTTAAAGAGTGATTATCTGGAAAATATGGCAATTAGAAAGCATGCATTAGGAATGTGTCTGTTCTTTCTTATATAAAAATAAAGCCAGTCATAACTCTGCATTTATTTAGTACCAGCTATGTTGGAATGTCACAAAATGGAGTCAGTGCAGATGGTAGGCCATGGAAAGCTTAAAAATCCAGGCAATAAGAGAAAAACTTCCTCAGTGGTCTACACAATGGCTATTTTTTGTTCAATCAATAGAAAATATGAGAAACCTCCTTCAAACAACTTTAATATACTAAACTTTGTGGACGAGAGGAAAGCAATGCCTTGAATTTGTTCTCATGGCTTAGAACGTTCTGTGCAAGAGTAATTTTTCATAGAGCTACAATGTGTTCTTATAATGCCTAGATTTGATGTATTCCAATTAAAAGGAAAAAATTTTCCCTGGTTATGAACAATGAGACAATTTAAAAACTATTACTATGCGGTTTTGATAAAAGGCTGGAGAATTTCTGTTCCTTTAACTATGAGGGACAATATTTCAGGGACATGGTGGCTCAGGGTCTTGGTGGCTCCCATGTTCCTGGAATGTTTCGTGTGTGTGTGTGTGTATATTTTAAGAGGATGAAAGGCCAATTGGTTTCTGTAACATCCAACATTTGATGTGAAATAATTGTAAAACATAATAAACCCTGGCCTGAGAGTGTATTGCTCCTGCTGGTAGCAATATGGAGAGTGTACAGAGGATTCACTGCATATTATTTTTCTGCCAAGATTTTCAAACTTTTAACAGAGTTGTTATTGAGAAAGCACCATTTTAACACATTCTTTAAAGGGAAAAGCAATAATATTAATTGACTTTTACTTTTCAATTTATAGGGATAATTGTCATAGTCTAATTTTGGCTCACTTTTTTTGGTCATTTTCTGCTCTCGTAAATTAAATTCTAATCAGAAGTTTTTGGAATTATTTTAAAGGCAGCAAACATAGAATGCTTTGCTAATATGCCAAACTGATCAGTTTAGCAGAAAACGTGCGTGCACACACAGAAGGAAAAATGGAAAGAAGGAGGCGGGAAGGAGAGGGGAGGGATTGGGGTCACTGATGCCGCAGAGTGACTGACTATGTATCTCACTGTTCAGATTCATGCAAACAATCCATTATTCATGAATTAAGTCATCGAGTGTTTATCAAATGTCTGATTTCCCAAGCAATAATGTACAGGCTAGAGTGTTCAGAGAAGTGAGATAGTAAGGTTTGCCACTGTCTCTCTGTGTTGCCAACAGCCATGTGGAAGAAGGCCCAGAACCGGAACGTGGAGACCGCTCAGATGCAATGAGAGATGTGGAGGGTGAAGGGGAGTCAGGCTGCCGGGGAAGGGGCGGCCAGGAGAAATAAGCAATTGATTGGACGCTGAAGGAGGGTAGGAAAGGGGTCAAGGTCGACTCATACTTCTAGATTAATTGACTTTGTAATGTCGTGGAGAGAAAGTTCCAGAGGACACCAGTTTTCAGTGCCATATTGTGTCTGAGGCATGTACTTGGTATTTAGAGGGGACATCAGAACCTCAGAGGGCTGGTTTGAAGATTGTGGTGTGGGGATGTCAACTTGCAAGTGAAAGCTGAAATCAAGAGAGTACACGGGGCCTTCGGGGGAAATACAGAGGAAGCAGAATTGTGCAAAAATAGGCTTTTTACAGAAACCAGCAGTTTAGGGAGCATGCGGAGGAAGGGTCAGCACTGTGAATCCAGAGGGACATATCAGGACCAGCCAGAGGACAGACTGGCATTGCCTCCGGTTTGTTCCACTGGGAAGGATGAGAAAAGGGAGCTTACATTTTGGGGGAGCATGGTGGGAGAGGCAACTGAGGAGGGAAATAAAAGCAGAAGACCATGAGTTGTCACGGAAGCCAAGCAGGTAGCATGTTTCAGGGAGACTGGCAATGTCAACCATAAAAGGCGGGCTACTTATCAAATAGAAGCTAAACTGCAGTGTCTGTTTCAGGGGAGTAGGCCCGAGAGATCCCTTCAGCCCAATTTCAAATGACCTGGAGAGGGAAAGGGAGGACTCAGATCGACAGTTTTGAGAAATCTGGAAATGAAGACTGAGATGGATGAACGGATCTCTGTCTAGAAGGTTGAGGTGAAGTCCTGCCTTCCTTAGACTGTTCAGGCTGTTGTTCACAATATTCCACAGACTGAACGTCTTAGCTGCAATAGAAATTTATTTCTCAGTTCTGGAGGCTGGAAGTCCAAGATCAAGGTGCCAGTGTGTTAGAAGAGAGTCTCTTCCAGGTTGCAGACTCACAAGGCAGAAGACGGGAGGAAGCTCTCTATGGTGTTTTTCATAATGGCTCTAATCCCATTCAGAAGGGGTCCACCCTCACGACCCAGTCACCTCCCAAAAGTTCTGCCTCCTACACCAGCACCTTAGGGCTTAGAATTTCAACTTATGAATTTTGGGAACACACAAACACGCAGGCCAGAGCAGTCATTTTTTGAAACGAGAAAGTTTTACTTAAATGTAAATTAGTCCTATTATCTGATGCCTGAAGCTCAGTATTCTCGAGGTTCTATTGCCTGTCATATATTCTTAAAATATTGTTATAAAAATTAAATATGTTTTTAAAAGGCCATATATAGAACCTGGCCATGATAGTCTCAAAACAAATGCAATTTCCTAATTCTGTTTTTTCTTGATGGAGACATACCAGAGACAATCTGAATTTGGTCTTTGATCATAATGGAATTTTTTTCTTGGTTTGTAGTGGTGACACTGAATAACCATTTTACTGTTATTCAAGGTTTCCCAGTGTGTGTGATGTCAAGCTAATGATGTGTGTTCCCCAGATATATCACATAGCGTCAGTGGACTTTAGTGTTGGCATTTGCCGAATGGTATATAGAACAAAGTGGTGGCAAGTGGTCTTAGGCCTCTCCTGGTTCTGAAATTCTATGTGTTTATAGCTTCTTGTTTAGGGTTATCATCTACTAATTGCATTTATTTTTTTTTTAAATGTTCTATTTCTGTGGGGTGTTGCAGTAACGACAGGGTAATGACCTGATTCTATCTTAAACTGAATTCAGTAAACATTTTTTTCAGTACATGCTACATCTCATGCATTATAACAAATTGAGACTAAAAAGTAATCATAAAATAATGGGAAAATATTTGAGAGAGAGAGAGCGAGCGAGTGAGAGCTTGGAAACAGTTAAGGTACTCTGTTTTGGCTTTTTCCAAAAGCAGTATTTTAGTTGCTGTACACACACACAAACAAAATTTTCTCTTCTGGGGGGAGGGGCAGAAAGAAATGGGATCATAGGATAGCAGATTTGAAAAAAAAATGAATAAAAGTGAAATTTAGAAACAGAAATATTTGCATTTGATTTAGTCAGTACTTGAAATTGTAGGGCAAATGTTGGAAATTCTCTGTACTTCTGTGTTCCAAGAACTACAGAATCTCCATCCATCTTTAGAAGTATTAGAAATAACAGTAGTTCTTCATATAGATTTACTATTGGGGAAAAAATGTTCTGACTAAGTTTAATTTTTGGAAACTTTTGTCAAAAAATTAAATTTAAGTTTACCTACATATTTGGAGAAAAAAAAATACCAAGAGACATTCAAGAATGTTTTTTTAGTACTTGGTTTCTCTCAGAATGAAGCGAGTGGTATCTACTACAATTCTAAAAATCTGTAGAAAAGGAAAAAATGCCTTTCTTCTTTCCATTAAACTAACAGCCATCTATGGGGTCGCACAGAGTCGGACATGACTGAAGTGACTTAGCAGCAGCAACAGGAGATAAAATCAAGAAACCTAAATCCAGTTACACTTTACTCATTTGGTACACATCCTGATATGTTCAGACTAAATGAATATGAGTAACTTCTTACACTGCATCTAGCATTTAATTGAATGTGTGATATAGTTAGCAAAAACGCTCCAGTCAACATTTACACTTGCATGCTGACCCTCATCTACAAGGTAAGCGCCGAGGTGTTTTCAGCAGGTCCATCAGTCTGAAGAAGTCAGAAGCAGTGCTGATTGCTCTCAGCCTGTTATGTCACAGAGGAAGCTTGGTCACTCAGATGAGAGTTCTTTTCTCCTGCTGTCCCATTTACTCGAGCTGTTGCAGGGAGAGGTCTCTGAATATTTCCTCCCGTGGTTCACCTCATTCGCTTCCATCTTAGACTCACTTGAAAGTTCCCTTTTCCTGTTCAGCACTAAGCATAAGTTTACCAAGAAGTCTTAGTAAATGTTGTACAGTTTGGTTATAAAAAATACCGGGGAACCACTGAAATATTGGATTATCCTCCTCTTGGGAATTCAGTGTTACTCTTGTCCATCCCATGAGACATTTGACCCAGTGATGGTGCCTCTCCTTTTTGTGCCCAGACATTCAGCCATATCTAGCTCCTTGCAGCTCTGTGGTCTGGAGCCCGCCAGGCTCCTTTGTCCCTGGGATTTCCCGGCGAGAATGCTGGATTGGGTTGGCGTTTCCTTCTCCAAGGGATCTTCCTGACCAAGGGATCGGACCCAAGGATACATCTCCGGCACTGGCAGGCGGGTTCTTTACCACTAACGCCACCTCTCCTCTTTGTGGCTTCTCAGTTTCACATTTACATGTTCTGTCAATAGGCTTTATAATAAATAGTCTTTATAAATTTTACAATTGAGTTAATAAGGGTTTTATCATCCTGTATTTAGAAAATAGTCATCCGAACCCTACAACTGCCTAGTCTGTCTGTCAACCACAGCTAATGGAAGGACTTTCCAGGTTACAGACGAAGGTGGAGGAAGCTGGGCTCTGAGATGGAGCAGGGGACTTACCGAAACTGCACGAGAAGAAGGTACTTGGCTCATCTCAGTACTCAGACAAGTCACAGACAGTCTGTTCTTACTCATATGCCAGTTCAACGTGATGCCCATTCACTCCTACCAAAAGACAGCTCAGGGAAACTCACAAGAGATAGGTGTGTGAATGGATAGAGAATGGAGCGAGGGATGGTTGAGGTTTGCTCCTAACCTCTGAGAAAGACTCCACCTATTTTAAACGGTTCTTTTCTTTCTGTTCAAAATCTTTTTTTTTTCAATGTCCCAAAATATTCAGTTGTAAACCAGAAACATTTTTTTTTTGTTTTTATGATTAAAGCAATGAAGGTGGTTTTATTCATTATATAATTGTGCTGTACTTAGGCGCTCAGTTGTATCCGATTCTTTGCAACCCCATGGACTATAGCCTGCCAGGCTCCTCTGTCCATGGGATTCTCCAGGCAAGAATACTGGAGTGGGTTGCCATGCCCTCCTCCAGGGGATCTTCCCAACCCAGGACTCAAACCCAGGTCTCCTGCACTGAAGACAGATTCTTTACCCTCTAAGCCACATTGTAGAATTAATAATCTGTAATTCAAGCAACTTTATTTTCTTTAAACCAATGAATAGACTTACTCAGTACATGATACTTATGGCAATACTATGTCCACACAACACAAGAATTATCCTGAACGTCAGTATCACACTGTTTTATCCTAAGCAACTCTGAAACATTTTGGAAATTGAAAGGTTAATGAACTCATAGTTTTGTTTCTTAGAAGAAATGATACAAATAAAGTTCTGACCTTAAAAGCCAGAACTTGACTGGTATTAATTTTGTGGAATTGTTACCAACTCAATTCAGATTTTTGAATCATCTATCTTTTCATGACAAATATTAAACATTTTCAAACTATACTAACCATTTTCAAATGATTAGTATTTTTCATGATAAGAATATTTGTCAAAACAGTGCTTGCTACTATTATCATTACAGTCTTGATGTATCTCCATTGTCATCTTTGCCAGTGGAGAACAGGACTAAAAAGGAAATTTAACTTCATTCAAGTAAAAACTAAGGAATATTAGCCTGTTAACTAAGAGAAGTAGTGGAAGCAACCCAGAGCCTCGTTACCTCTGTCAGCTGAGATGCGAAAGATGCAGCTAGTCTAAATATGTAATCTGTTTGGTCATCCTGCCTGATGTTACAAGTTTTAGCAAGTATTGAAAGCCCAATCACGGCGTATAATCACTGCCTCGGGAATTTCAAAAATCAGGCAATCAGAGAAAAAAACTAGTTTACCAGATATCTACTCCCTTAATCAGTATCTAATTATACATGAATTGTGTTTGGGAAATATTATACTTTAACGTTTCATTTCAGAATTGCAGTCTAATTACACAGAATTCGGATACGTTTATATTAAATATTGTGGACGAAACTCTAGCGAATGCACTCTGATATCATTAATTTAAAGCTTCGAGGGCAAATACCAGTTATTTTCTGTCTTGTTGTTGTTTAGTCGCTAAGTCGTGTCAGGCTTGTTTGCAAGGCCGGGGACTGTAACCCTCCAGGCTCCTCTGTCCATGGAATTCTCTAGGCAAAAGTACTGGAGTGGGTTATCATTTCCTTCTCCAGGGGATCTTCCTGACCCAGAGATCGAACCCACATCTCTTGCATTAGCAGGCAGATTCTTTACCAGTGAGCCACCAGGGAATCTTGCAGAGATCACTTACCCTCAAGAGCCATTCATAATTATTTGAATATTAAAGCAAATTCATAAAATAAAGTTTAAAACTTCCACAAACTTAACTAAACATGTCATTGATTCAGCTGTACTTATAAAAATGTTTAAGAAATTATTTCCCTAAATAAACAGATTATAGTACAAAGTATTTTAGTTGCTATTTAGTAAAAAGCTACCAAAATTCAGACAGCTGGAATTTGTGTTTGGCTTCTCTTATAACCTTGAAATGTAACCAAAATTTTAATGGTGATAAAAATAGTACATGTAAATTCATCTTCATCTTGATTTTTCTAAACACTCCTAGTGAGCCAATAGTCATGAAAATGTTAAAAAGCAAAAAAAGGAAAGACATGAACAAGAGATGAACAACAATGTGAATAATTCACAAATTGGCATTTGATTCTTGACTTCTTGAGAATTCACCATATATACTACCACAAAAAATAAAAACAAAAAATGAGAAAAACCAGGAACAAAAATCATGGTCCAAAATATCTTGGCAGTAACCTGTTTGCTATTTTCTGTCCTGAAGATTTTAGGCAAAGTTTCAATTAAAAAGGATTGTAATTAAATTATTTTGGGCAGAAATGTGCCTTAGCCTTTGATTAAGTTGATCATTTCAACATTTTAAAATGCTTAATCTATTTCTTAAAATGACATCAAGTTGTGCTATTGCCATTTATGGAGGTTCACATGCACTCAGTGCATTTGAAGATTTGGCTCTCTTTTCTCTTTTTTCATTACTCCTGGAACATAGGATTGATTCGCAGAATGCCATGGACATGGTGCCAAGTATGCCCCATTCAGGAAAAAACAAAGCTCAAAAGGACATTTCTTTTTATGCAGCAGCCAAAATTATGCAGATGTAGAAACTAAAAATCCTGAGACTACTTGCCAGAAATTGTTCGGGGAAAATTTACTTGCGTTGTTTTCCCTTTCCCACTCACAAATAACAGATTTATAAATACCAAAAAGTGCATACATGCTCAGTCTTGTCCAACTCTTTACAACCCCATGGACTGTGACCTGCCAGGCTCCATTGTCCATGAGATTTTCCAGGCAAGAATACTGGTGTGGGTTGCCATTTCATACTCTAAGGGATCTTCCAGACTCAGGGATTAAACCCACATTTCTTGCATCTCCTGCATTGGCAGGTGGGTTCTTTACCACTGATGCCACCTGGGAAGCCCAAATACCAAAACAGCCTCCATCGAAACAGTATAATGGGCAAAGTTGTTCTTTGATGATGCCTTTCTCTCCTACTTGTGTCCAGACCCTCCTATCCCGGGACCATTTTTCATGCCCAGTTATTTGGGGCCTGTCTGCCTTTTCCGAGCATACTCCATTGCTTCATTTATGAAGGACTTTCCTTATGGTTCCAGAGTCTAAGGCTGTCACGATCATCTTTCCCAACTCTTTCAGATCCTGTATTTCTGTGTTATCCCATGTCACGCTGAATCTAGTAAGAGACGCAAACTTGCCTTCAGTGATAAGGGCCACTAACTTACTGGATATAGAATAATTTCTGTTAAGGCTCTTTAAATTTATCAGCTGAAACGTGTGTCTGTTAATAGTGGCCGACCACAGACACTCAGCTTTTAGAAGCTCTTGGGTAGTGTCTCTATGAGCGAGAAAAGGAGAGTGTTTATAGCACACCCACTTTCTGTGGGCACCGTGGGAACAGCCCCTGATGGATGGAGCATGGTGGCTTAATTCAACAAGCCTCTGGGGATCAAGTCTCTTATTCAAGCAAGCAAAAGAACTCTTTATAAACCGCTCAATCATTCATTCAGTCGTTTACTCAACACATCTTATTGTGCAGGCCCTGGATATACAGAAGCCAGGAATATAGACTTCACATATCTTCCTGTGGTTTATGCTGTTTAAACTAATGCATTTTATAAACTCAATTCTGGCAGAAAGTATATTTAGGAGAACCCTGGATAAAGGCATGATCTCTCAGTGATTCCTTTCCGAAAGGATAGTCTTAAAATAGAAGTTAAATTACCTACCTCTCATAACTAGTCAAATTCAACTGTTTAATTGAGTAACCAACAAAATATCTGAAAGTATATCCATAACATACTGGTATTCTTGGAGCATATTGGAGCCATTGCATTCTGTGCTTGGAGCCACGGAAATTGAAGACCCCTGTGACACTCAGACTGCACATGCTTATTTCTGTCACCACGTGAAGCACTGGGATGCTCACTGGTAGAGGAGATGTAAGAACACATCTCTTAGAGCTTTGCTGTCTTAATAACCACTCTAGGAAGCTCGTAGGATGGTGGTCGGGCCCACTTCACAAACAAGTAAAGTGAAATTAAGATTCCACATGGCTGCAGGTTCAAACCAGCTGTTCTCTTGCAGTTCTTGCTCCAGGCAGGACAGTTTCATTTTCAGGTGTCTGGAAGTTCCTTCTATGTCCCTTCTTGCTTCCTTCACACACAGCCTTCCTGACTCAGTAACTGTAGAACAGATGTCATGGCTTGACTACATTTTGTCACCTACAGAGGTGACAGGCATTCTTCCAGAGCTTGTGCTCCCATTAGCGGTGTCTGAGGACTACCTCTGAATCCTGTCTCCATCGTGTGCAAACATTCCTGGCTAAACATACGGTCAAAAGTCATCAAATATGCACTTTGTGTGAGATTTCTGAGAACTGATCATTTTTCCCCAACAGAAAGGATTCTGTGGAACGAGTGATTAAATTAATGAAACACCATACAGTGTGTTTACGAGGTTGGTATGTGGTAATGGCAGAAACAATAAACACAGAGAGCGTTGCTTTGTTGTTCCGAGGAATTGATTGTCCCTGACTATGATCTGAGAACAGATGGCAGAGGCTGTCAGCTGGGTTGTGAGCCCCGCAAGCAGGAAGTAGGTGATGATAAACGGCTGGTAATTTCCCTTAGTGGAGCAACCCTACTGCAGGCTCCGCCGGAAAGAATAGATGCTAGTCTGAAACCTCATCTGTGGAATCTTGTCCAATACTTCATATTTTTCTTTAAGGAAAGAAAACACAGAGGTCTTGTTCTTTGCCTTTGTGAGATCTTCAGAAAGCTCAGTAATTTGTTTGCTCCTGAAAGATAATTATCAGCTGTATCTAAAAGGTGAAACCTCATATTTCTTGCAAGATCAGTTGGGTTTTTTCTTCTCCTCTATAAGCACTTGGGTTTACTGAGTACTTTCTGTTTGTCCACCATCGCCACACCAGCTGGGAGTGGTTTGTCCTAGATTTATTTGTATCGATCTCCAGGTGAAGGAATGGAAGGGTTTCCTTAGCTGATTTGTTTAGGCAACTGACTATCAAGATCCTATTTTGAAAGGAGACTCATGCCTCATATAATAGAAAAGTCAAGTCTCTAAAATCATAATAAATCTGAGCTGCAGTTGTATCGCCTTCTGTCTGTGTGTCTATAGTCAGTATCTTTACCTTCCTGGGACTCTGTGAATTATCTGCAAAGTAAACTCACTCCCAAAGCTACTGTGAGAATTAATTATGTTTAATTATGGAAGGAAGCCGGCACCGTATCACAGCTAATAGGCATTTAGAAAATTATTTATTCGTTTATGTGTTGCTTTTCAGTCACTAAGTCATGTGCAATTTATTGACTGATTTACGGCTGCACTGGGTCTTGGCTGCTGCGTGTGGGCTTTCTCTGGTTGTGGTGACTGGGGGTCACTCTGCTCTCTAGCTGGTGCAGGGGCTGCTCATGGGAGCGGCTTCTCATGCTGAGGAGCACCAGCTCCAGGGCGTGGACTCCGGGGCACGGGCTCAGTAGCTGTGGCCCACGGGCTTAGTTGCACCGTGACACGTGGAATCTTCTCGGGCCAGGGATCAAACCTGTTTGCTCTGCTTTGGCACTCGGGTTCCTATCCACTGTATCACCAGGGAAGTCCCCTACTAGGCATTTAAGAAAAAGGAGCTGGTATTAAGAAGCAGTGATAGCTGTAACAATAATATACTAATAGTAATAATACAAAATAATGGAAGAAGAAGGCAGGGAACCAGGAACCGTGAGAGAAGCACCCAGCCTAAGACTTCAGATGGAGCCATGCAGGACACAGAGACTTTCCATCTGAGCAGCTCCAGGAATCCTGGGGAGACCTCCCTGCTGCCAGAAACCACCCTCTCCATCAATCACAGGGGAAAAGTGCAGGCTGAAAACACGCGGCAGCTCCGTTAATGCCTCTGTTTGGTTTAATGTTATTTACCTCAGTGATAAAGAATGAGAACCGTTTTGATGCTTGACATTCCCTCAAGAAGAAATAATTTAAAAGCCTCTTCTAAGTGCTGTTCTTAGTTGACACATTGATCACTGCTTCTTTGAGGTTTAATTTATGATGCTAAACTGCAGGTATGAACTGATAAATGAATGCATAAAAAATGAGTTCTTCAAATTCAAGATTCAGAAGAAAGTAGCTAGTTTCCTTAAATAGTCATGCATTAAAATACTCTCTGTCATTCCACTTGCTGAGTACTGTACTCGTAAGTGGTAGCTTTCGACTCTCCAGCATTCCAAATCACAGCTCCTATTAACTTTCTGAAATCTCTTATTGTTCAGTCACTCAGTCTTTGTAACCCCATGGACTGCAGCACAACATACCTCCCTATCCTTCACCATCTCCCAGAGTTTGCTCAAACTCATGTCCATTGAGTCAGTGATGCCATCCAACATTTCATCCTGTCTCCCTCTTCTTCTCCTGCTCTCAATCTTTCCCAGCATCAGGGTCTTTTCCAATGAGTCAGCTCTTCACATCAGGTGGCCGAAGTATTGGAGCCTCAGCTTCAGCATCAGTCCTTTCAATGAATATTCAGGGCTAATTTCCTTGAGGATGGACTGGTTTGGTCTCCAGAAATAATTTTGGTGTGTGTCTAATTTTCTCATATATGGGACTCATACTTATCTTGTGTTTATGTAGCTGACTCCCTCATCCCTGTGTCATTCATTCAAGAAAATGCATCTACACCCATGGTGGATTTATGTCAATGTATGGCAAAACCAATACAATATTGTAAAGTAAAATAAGTAAATAAATAAATAAAACTGAGCTTAAAAAAAAAAAAAGAAAATGCATGTATTCCTTTTAGAAGCAGGAGAAGAAAAGTTGTTCATTGGAGATCCTGGAGGTTATTGCATATCTTGAAACAATTTGGGGGGTAAGTTAAAACCAAATAGGTTCCATCTGTTCAGGTACCGGGGCCTTTGTCCTGTATGATCGTTAGGCCACAGTGCTCTAATTCTCATGACAGGTAATGGAAAATTAAAGGAACTTTTGGTGGTTAGGCTTGGAGTAGAGTAAACCTCTCTTCTTCAGTGGGAGTCAGTGGAGGAGATAATGAGGGGAAGAAAGACACACCAGAGACAAGAAAGGGGCCTCATTAGGAAGCAGGTGCCGGGAAAGGTCACAGTGCATTTCGGTGGACAGTAGGCTTAGGGACACAGCGCTTTGAAATCTGATGAAAGCGAGGGCCTTGCAGCCCTGTTAAGTGTATATATGCACAGATTGTGCGTCCAATTTCCAGAAGTGTGAGTACTTCCTGAAGTGTTCATCATTAATGTCAGATTAAAAACCCTGAGGCTCTTTAGGTGAGAGAATGTCAAAAGTTATACATACTAACTTGTGCTTTTTAAACAGAAGGCTGAAACTATTTGCTCCCAAGTGTGCATGTCTTAAAATTAGACTTAAAGTCCCAATGGTTATTTTAATGGATGGCTTTTGTGGTATTTTACCACTGGCCACACAACCGATAGAAAATATTTATTACATGGGAATGGAGTTCACACATATGTAACAAAATTATGCTTTATAATTTACAGTTGAGGGGTATCCCCCTTGGCTCAGTGGGTAAAGAATCCACCTGCACTGCAGGAGACACAGAAAACCCAGGTTTGCTCCCTGGGTTGGGAAGCTCCTCTGGAAGAGGAAATGGCAACCCGCTCCAGTATTCTTGGCTGGAGACTCCCATGGACAGAGGGGCCTGTCAGGCCAGTCGTTACACAGTCCGCAGGGTCTCAAAGAGTTGGACACAACTGCAGCGACTTAGCACTCACACACTCAATTTATAACCGATCTGAAGTAAAATGTCATAGGAAAACCATTTTACTTATTTGATGATATAAAAAATACTAATATTTGAAAATATACTCACCTTATAAAATATACATATATAAATTGTAAAGATTTAAGTATATCACAAAAGTGATTCTTGTAAATATGTATATTATAAATATGACATTTATAAATTACATAAGTTTAGATTGTGTTTTGTAAATTTTATATTAGTATGTGTATAAATGTTTAGTCTGTCAAATTCAGAGTCTTTGTTTCCTTCTACATGAAAAGACTGGATGACTCAGAAAAAGAGGCAGAGGAAAGAAGGAAGAAATAACCATGAAATAATTGAAGAAATTTTCCTGGGAATGATGAAAATAACCTTAACCTTAACTTTAATTGTGAAATTTCAAATTATTAATGATGAGAGGAAGACTAGAAAATCTTCCAGACACAGAGGGGAAACAACATCCAAAGAATCAGGAGTCAGAAAGGTTTGGATTTGTCAAGAGCAAAGCCACAGTGAGGAAACTGCCTGAATGTACAGGCTTGATTACATGACTACAGATGAAAAAATTTCAATCTGTCTAGATTGTACATACACTTTTCTTTTTCCTTTTTAGGGAAGGAAATCATCATAAAATTATTGTTCTTAGAATTCTTTGATCTTAAATATGAACATTTTCCATGTTTGGCATACATACATTTGCTTACATATAAAAGAAAAAAATATATATATGTATGTGTGTGTGTGTGTAACTTCAAATTTACTTTAAATCTTTCCCTAAATGAAAATTTAAGAAAAGCAACAATTTATAATTAGGGGTTAAAGTTGGAAGAATCTTCTATAAATTCTGACCCAGTAACCAGTTATGCTTCTTGCTCCAAATTCAACTCAAACTTCATGCTGGGCCTTTGAAGTCACTTATTTTTCTATTGGTCCAGAATAGCTTGGTAAACTTTCTCTTTTTGGCCTGTAATGGTTTCAGTCCTTGAGACCAGGTCCGGTTGTTACCTGTCTGTGAAACCTTCAGTGCTTCTCTGAAAAGGCAGGGGACTTGTTCATCAGCGGTCCTGTAACACTTGTATTTCCAATGTCATCATCAGTTATTTTGTCTCTATAGAATGCGGGTGGTTCTACATTAGTCTTAATGTATCCTTAGGGAAGAATCCATGTCTCCTCTGGGCTTGGATTCCTGCTTTCTTTGTTAGTACTCATTTATGACTTAGGACTGTTTGAAAACAACAACAACAATCTGCTTCTTAGGCTTTCATGTCATTATATTAATATTAGTTTCTAGACAACATCCAGCCGATAAGATTATCTTTCCCATCATGTGTTTACAATTTTGTGTGTTTTTATACCATGTCCTGGGTTTTGTGCTAAGTAACCTGTAGCATAGGAGACTTCAGTGACAGTGTAGAAGGAAATACAAAAATTGCTGGAAGAAAAGCTATAAATCTACAGCAGATTAGTCATATGAGAAGTAAGTGCCCAAGGAAATCTGATGAGGGAATGATCACCATGAGATGGAGTTGTTTAGGAATAAGAACAGTTACCATTATCATGAATTTATGTGTGAAATAGACGGGGAAACAGTGGAAACAGTGTCAGACTTTATTTTGGGGGGCTCCAAAATCACTGCAGATGGTGAGTGCAGCCATGAAATTAAAAGACGCTTACTCCTTGCAAGGAAGTTTATGATCAACCTAGATAATATATTCAAAAGCAGAGACATTACTTTGCCAACAAAGGTCCATCTAGTCAAGGCTATGGTTTTTCCTGTGGTCATGTATGGTTGTGAGAGTTGGACTATGAAGAAAGCTGAGCGCCAAACAATTGATGCTTTTGAACTGTGGTGTTGGAGAAGACTCTTGAGAGTCCCTTGGACTGCAAGGAGATCCGACCAGTCCATTCTAAAGGAAATCAGTCCTGGGTGTTTTTTGGAAGGACTGATGCTGAAGCTGAAACTCCAATACTTTGGCCACCTGATGCGAAGAGCTGACTCATTGGAAAAGACTCTGATGCTGGGAAAGATTGAGGGGCAGGAGGAGAAGTGTACGACAGAGGGTGAGATGGGTGGATGGCATCACTGACTAAATGGACATGGGTTTGTGTAGACTCTGGGAGTTGGTGATGGACAGGGAGGCCTGGCATGCTGCAATTCATGTGGTCACAAAGAGTTAGACACGACTGTGCAACTGAACTGAACTGAACTGATGGGTGAGGACAGAATCACAGAAGTAGGAAACTATTTAATGTGCATATTTTTGAGGGGCTCCAAATCGCTGCAGATAGTGACTGCAGCCATGAAAGTAAAAAATTCTTGCTCCTTGGAAGAAAAGCTATGACCAACCTAGACAACACATATTAAAAAGCAGGATACAGGATGCTTGGGGCTGGTGCACTAGGATGACCCAGAGGGATGGTATGGGGAGGGAGGTGGGAGGAGGGTTCAGGATGGGGAACACGTGTACAACCGTGGTGGATTCATGTTGATGTATGGCAAAACCAATACAATATTGTAAAGTAATTAGCCTCCAATTAAAATAAATGAATTTATATTTAAAAAATAAAAAAAGAAGAAGAACAACAAAAAATGCAGAGACATTATTTTGCCAACAAATGTCCATCTAGTCAAGGCTATGGTTTTTCCAGTAGTCATATATGGATGTGAGAGTTGGACTATAAAGAAAGCTGAGTGCCAAAGAATTGATGCTTTTGAACTGTGGTATTGGCAAAGACTCTTGAGAGTCCCTTGGATTGCAAGGAGATCCAACCAGTCTATCCTAAAGGAAATGAGTCCTGAATATTCATTGGAAGTACTGATGCTGAAATTGAAACTCCAATACTTTGGCCACCTGATGTGAAGAACTGACTCATTGGAAAAGACCCTGTTGCTGGGAAAGATTGAAGGTGGGAGGAGAAGGGAATGACAGAGGATGAGATGATTGGATGGCACCACTGACTTGATGGACATGAATTTGAGTAAGCTCCTGGAGTTGGTGATGGACAGGGAAGTCTGGCGTGCTGCAGTCCATGGGGTTGCAAAGAGTCGGACACAACTGAGTGAGTGAACTGAACTCATGAAGGTCAGGACCAGTATTGGAGTAAAAAGATGCAATTTGTTTGTGAAAGTAGAGTCAATAACACTTATGTGCAAGATTCCATTTATGAAGAAAAATAAAAGATTCCATCTATTATCTAGACATTGATTGCAATATGTTTTCATTTTTGTCTTATGAAAACTTTTTCAAGGAGAACTAGAATGATTTGTTGTTGTTGTTGCTCATCGTTCTCTTACCTTTCTCATTACATCATTTTCTTATACTATGAGTTTTTAGTGAAATTAGCAAGACTGCTGATTTTGAAAGCTCACTGATACTCTATTATAGCTTTGCTTTCAAATAAAAAAGATAGTATATTGAACTTAAGAGGCATATATAATAATTAAGGTAAGGGCTAAGTAGGAAACTCAAAGGCTTTAATCAGAAACAAGTTAAAGTGCAGCAAGTTAAAGGGCTTTCCTCTGTTGATTCTGCTCCCTACTTTTGGCCCTTAACGGGGTCACATTTTTAGAAGAAAAATACCACATATTTGCCTTCAAGTAATAACAAGAAGAAACAATAATACAGTAGTGACCCAGCCTTTGACAAACACTGTCCTGAATCAGTGCCTTAGCCTAATGGAAATGCCCCGAGGAACAAACACTGCAAACAAAAGAGAGGTAACTCTATTTTTTCTTGAAAAAAAAAAAAAATCATTTCCAAGTCTTGGTTTTCACTACCAGAGCCTTTCACTTGGCTCTTATCTCAGTTCTCCGCGTTTTGCCCGGGTTTCTGTGGTCTCCAGCTCATTCGATGCTTCTCTTGGCTCCTGTCCAGTCAGGCACAATGAAGGGCAGTTTTTCTTCTGTTGCTACAGTAACTCTCTCTTTGCTTTCATTCCTCAGCTCCTTTTTCTTTCATTCCTGAATTGCCAACAAACCGCTAGTCCTCTCTGGTCTGATCTGGTGGCCCTCCCCAGTGCTGTTAAAACGCGTAGTTACAATTCAGAAAGAGAAAATCTGGGCGTTAAATGTGATCCCCCAGAGGTTTCAGCTTCCTCCTGCAAACTCAGGAAGAGGTTGTGCTTATACTTTCTTCATTAGGCACTTTTATTTATTAGGCTGGAGGAAGCACAAGCTGGAATCAAGATTGCCAGGAGAAATATCAATAACCTCAGACATGCAGATGACACCACCCTTATGGCAGAAAGTGAGGAAGAACTAAAGACCCTCTTGATGAAAGTGAAAGAGCAGAGTGAAAAAGTTGGCTTAAAGCTCAACATTCAGAAAACTAAGATCATGGCATCCAGTCCCATCACTTCATGGCAAATAGATGGGGAAACAGTAGAAACGGTGAGAGATTTTCTTTTGGGCGCCTCCAAAATCACTGCAGATAGTGACTGCAGCCAAGAAATTAAAAGACACTTGCTCCTTGAAAGAAAAGTTATGACCAAACTAGACAGCATATTGAAAAGCAGAGTCATTGCTTTGCCAACAAAGGTCCGTCTAGTCAAAGCTATGGTTTTTCCAGTAGTCATGTATGGATGTGAGAGTTGGACTATAAAGAAAGCTGAGTGCCAAAGAATTGATGCTTTTGAACTGTGGTGTTGGAGAAGACTCTTGAGAGTCCCTTGGACTGGAAGGAGATCCAACCAGTCCATCCTAAAGGAATCAGTCCTGGGTGTTCTTTGGAAGGACTGATGCTAAAGCTGAAACTCCAATAGTTTGGCCACCTGATGTGAAGAACTAAGTCACTGGACAAGACCCTGATTCTGGGAAAGATTGAAGTTTGGAGGAGAAGGGGATGAAAGATGGCTGGATGGCATCACCGACCCGATGGACATGAGTCTGAGTGAACTCCAGGAGTTGGTGATGGACAGGGAGGCCTGGTGCGCTGCAGTCCATGGGGTCGCAAAGAGTCAGACACGACTGAGCGACTGAACTGACCTGAGCTGATCGAGTGCCATTTACCTGACACACTTCCAGGCCCAAGGGAGAGCCATGAGCGAGAATGAGTCCCCTCATCAGGAACACATTCTTAAGGGAAGGCCCATAAAAGCTGACAATGTAGACAACAGTTTGAGAGAGTGAACAGGACTCTGCAGAGGAAGAGCGCCTGGGACGGGACGGTGCTGCTGTGAAAGAGTCCCGGGCAGACCTCTGCACGAAGCGCCGTCACAGCGGAGACCAACGGGACGGAAAGCAACCCGCGTGCTCAGAACGGAGGAGGGAGCTCCGAACGACGGAGAGACGGGTGGCCAGGCTTCGGCGGGAACCGGGCGGAAGTGTGGGGCAATGAAGACAGATACACTGGAGCGCAGGCTTCCAGAAGTAAACGCTGGATGGATATTTAACAGGAAAATGGATATTGAAATAGAAATGTGAGAGGATGTAGACTGTAGCGGTCTCAGCATGGCAAGCAGTTAGTAGGTTATCGTAGTCATTTAAACACGTGCAGAGGTGGCTTGGATTAGAGTGGTAGTAGTTGAGGAGGGCAGTAGAAATGTCAGGACTAGCTGATGGATTAGACCTAGATGGGAGGAAGGGAAAAGTCAGTGGTGGGGCCAGTTTGTGACATGAGGCCTCAGAGTATACCAGCAAAGCAGACTAATTAAAAATAAAATAAAAGTCAGCTAAGACAAAAATAAGGCTATTGATAGAGTGTATATATTTGAATATCTGCACATATGGCTCCATCCCCCAGACAACAGAATTGTAAGGAAGGATGAAAAATTACTCTATTAGAATGTTAAATGGAATGGATTGATGGGGAATAGTGGGAATTAAAGACATGAGTCTGAAATTAGTGAGTTTAACTAAACAAGTCCTGATTGATGTCACGCAAAAAAAAATCCGTTTGGAAACTGGACATGATGGGGAGCAGGATGGTGGGCAAGAGGAGAAACAACCAGAGGAGATTCAAGTTGATTGACTTAGGACTTATTTGAACAGAAAAGATGGTGGAACTTGTTAAAAAAAAAAAGTTGGGTGATGAGAACAAATAAGTAGAGGGAGTCAGAGATTCAGATTTTAAGTTCCAGTGACTGCAGAATAGATAACCAGTGAGGAGAAGGAGGAGAAAGAATTTGGGGAGGGGATAACATCAACTCATTGCTGCCCTCCTGGAGTTTCCGGTCTTAGTGAAATCTGCAGGAGGTTGGTGTTATGCATCTGAAGACACAGCTTCAGAGCTGATACTTGATGATGAAGTAGAGGGATAGAAGCGAAGAAAAGACAAATGTTTTCTAGCAAGATGGGTCAGGGGCAAAAGCCAAACACTCAAGGTTGGAAAGAGAGGAGGAATCAGACAGGACTCAGAGAGGTAGGGGCTGAACTTGAGGTGAGTTAATCCAGCACTCAAGGCGTTCACGGGGTTGGGGTGGGCAAGTTTCAAGAACATGGTAGATTTGCAGTATCAGCGACCATAGAAAATTTGAGGGCGACAAACTGTGACAAAAACACAAATCCACCCATTCAGCTAAGGAGATTTTCACAATAGAGGCAAGAAGGTTTAAGTGAATTATTTACATCACAGAGCTAATACATTGAGTGAGGAACAATATGGTACTTTCCTTGACTTTGCCAAAGAGTCAAGAATATATATTTCCCAGATGACAGATGACCTGGTTTGGAAGTATTGTGACTTTAATAGGTTGGAGTGTTACAGATGGTTAGTTTTTTTCCCCGGAATCCATTCTCCTTTCTTCCTGGGTCTATAGCTGCTTGGTCAGAATGGACATCACTCTCTCTCCTTATAGCTGTGTGTGGCCGTGTGGCTTGACAGCCTGGTTTGCCTAATCCCCACCTCTTACATGAGACAGAAACAAACTTCTGTGTCACTTAGGTCATAGAATAGTAGCCACTTTTTGTTGTGGAAGTTTTGCCTAGCCTCTGATGTATGTAACTCCTGACCATGTAGGGCTGGCTACTGTATCCTCACTCTCATGAGGACGCTCATCTATGGAAGAGTTCAACAAGTATGAACAGTTAGGAAGTTAGTCTCCAGTTGAGACTAAGAAATATTTATTGTCTACACTTCTGTCCTGCCAAACTGTCCTGTCAAAATTTGTCACTTTTAATACACATCATACCATTTCATCCTCCCTGCATTTATAAAGACTGCCCTCTCTTTGTAGACTGGTTTTCTCATTTTCTGTCTGGCTTACTCCACCCAGTTCTGTAAGATCCAAATCAAAGAAGCTTCCCTAAATTAATCATTCGCTCTCTGACCTGTGTAAAGGTGACCCGTATGCAAGACTGTGTGCAGAGTCTTACTATGGCATATCACGTGGGGTGGTGATCAGCTTCTTATGTTAGCCTCCTCCTCTAGGCTGGGTGAGGAGGGAATTTGGATTCCTGGTTCAGTGGAGAGCATGATTTATTTTTCTCCATTTTCCAGCCCTCATCCTGTAGGGTTTCTGACACATAGAGGTCTTCAAATTTAGTCTGAACAAAGAACTCTTGGTGGAATAGAAAAAGAAGAATACTCTTCTCTTTGGGGTAATTATTGTTTCACTGTTAGGAATTTTAGACCCAAGAAGGAACAATATCAGTGAATATGTACAAGTTACTGATTCAGCGGTTATTCTCTGAAATGGAACTTTTTAGTGCGCTGAAAACTGTCCCAACTAGAGCTGGATCATCATCTACCATGAGGAGACCTGTTGAAGAGATTGCCTTTCATCATTAAGTACAGAAATTGAACAGGATGGGAGACTGCACCCTCTTTTCCTGATTCAAATAGGACAGAGAAGTTAATCAGGTCTGATCTTGTCACCTTTTTATTTATCCTCTTGCTCTGGAACAGGAACCAGGCACTAAATGTGTCAAATCTGCATGTGTGTGCCTGTGTTCACACACACACAAACACCCCACACACCTCTTTCCAAACATACCTTCATGAACTTTGTTTTATACGCAGACTGTGCTCAATCTCAAACTGGAATTCAGTATGTTTGACTTGTCTTACAGATGGAAAAAGGATATTCACCTAAATGCAGTAATTTTTATAACAGTCTGATATTTTCACAAATCCCTCCCAACCACAGTCAGGTGGCAGAAAGGGAGAGTCAGGTGTCCATCTTTAGCCGAAGGAGAGAGAGAGAGAAGGAAGGCTGAGGCATGCAGGGGAGGTGGAGGAAGTCGGCCAGACCCACGAGAAAAGGCATAACGTGGATGACGGGAGCAAACCAGTCAATCAAATCAAGAAGTGCAAATCCCTGCTTGCCATCGTTCAACATCATCGACATGCTCGTGAGTCTCTGTTGTTGGCCTTCGTGCTCTGAGATGACGCTGCTCTCCTGGATGTGTAGGAGAGTCAGGGGGTCTGTGCAGAGCTTACCCTGGAGACTGGAGCTCTGGGATGGTGGCCTGGACCGGGGGCTGGCCCTGGTCTCTCCCTGACCCGGTGGCTCTCTCTTTGCACCTCAGTCTTCTCAAGCACACAATGAACGCATTCCCCACCAGAGAGCCTTGAAGTCCCTCTGCGTATAAGACCTTTTTTTTCCTCCTGGGAAAAAAATTTGTTAATTTTGTTAATCTGGGAAATTCACCAAAGTTCTATGACTTCATTCTACTATAAATAATTTTGTATTCTATATCCAAGTAACTTCCTAGTGTTAGTGGAAAACAGAATTTCACAGTGGGTAGCGTGCACTTTAGGTCTCAAATTTTCCCTTACCCCTGACACAGCAAAAAAAGAAAAAAAAAGTGGGGAAGGAAGTTAGACCCCCTTTCTAAATCTCAGGAAAAACTTCATTGCATGCATCTAAGAATTTTATTAGCCGAGGAGGTATTCCTACAATATAAGTGCCTGATCCTTACCGCACCATAACAACTATTGACTGCTTCACTGTCCTGGAGTTCTCAAGGACTTTCCTGTGCTTGCCTTCCACAAGTGTTGTCACCGTTCAGTGGCTAAGTCATGTCCACTTCTTTGCAACTCCATGAACTGCAGCATGTCAGGGTTTCCTGTCCACCATCTCCCAGAGCCTGCTCAAACTCATGTCCATTGTATCGGTGACGCCATGCAAACATCTCATCCTCTGTTGCCCTGTTCTCCTTCTGCCTTCAATCTTTCCCAGCATCAGGGTCTTTTCCAATGGGTTGGCTCTTTGTATCAGGTGGCCAAATATTGAAGCTTCAGCCTCAGTCCTTCCAGCCCTCCACGGTAAGTGACTTTCATTCCCAGCCTCTGTTCTACTCAGAGTGCAGGTTTCCATTTGAAATTCAAAGATAACATCTTTGCTAAAGAAGGGATGCTCGCTGATACGCAGGTTGAAGAACCCAGGAGTCCTTTAGCAGTTTTCAAGCTATGGAATCAACCACAGGCCTTCAGAATAACAGGACCAGGAAGCCTTTTACACTGTGAGACTTTGATCTGCTACTAACAGGTCCCTAAGTTTTATCTACAAGCTTCACTTAACACGAAAAAGCAGAGCTTGATCTCCAGTAAGTGATTCTAAAGCAGGACTATGTAGCACAAGATCAATTGTAAAAATTCAATCACTGACTCATGTATTCACTTACTTAACAGATTTTTATTGATCGCTTGTATTTTTGCTCCTAGAAATTGGTCTGTTGTCAAAAAGAGAGAGACTGTTCTCATGGATCTTATATTCTAGTTGGAGTGAGAAGGGAAGAAACAGACAGCAAACAAAAACAGACAATAGATGATAAAGACAGTAATCGGGTCTTTATTTTTAGATGAGAAGAGGTGGAAGAAAACTGGTGTAGGAAAACAGGCTCATTCTTACGTAACCATTAAGCGCTAAGTAGGAGACTCAGAAGGGCTTGACCAGAAGTAGGTTATAGTGCAAACAGGTTAAAGAGCTTGGCTCTGTTGATTCTGCTCCCTTTTATAAAGATTCAAAATGTGCTCATATACTCATGCTGAGGTCAGCCGGCCCAGCCAGCCAGGGCTCAGGGGCCCTGCCTCGGAGGTCTCCAAGCCTTTGGAAGTGCATCTTTCCTGCAAGTGTCAAATTCCTTCTGGTCACACAGCCAGCCAGCTCTCTTTGAGATCACCTAAAGGTGACCTGTTGAATCAGAAATGGTAACATATATATATATATATGAAAGTGAAAGTTGCTCAGTCGTGTCCAACTCTTTGTGACCCCATGGACTTAGTCCATGGAATTCTCCAGGCCAGAATACTGGAGTGGGTAGCCTTTTCCTTCTCCAGGGGATCTTCCCAACCCAGGGATCAAACCCAGGTCTCCCACACTGCAGGCAGATTCTTTACCAGCTGAGCCACAAAGGAAGCCCAAAAATACTGGAGTGGGTAGTCTACCCCTCCTCCAGCGGATCTTCCTGAAACAGGAATTGAACTGGAGTCTCCTGCACTGCAGACAGATTCTTTACCAACTGAGCTATGAGGAAAACCTATATATATATGAGAAGTATTTTGTTAGGACCAACAGCACTCGTGGAGTTAACACAAATACAATTATCTTAAATTATACAAATGTGTACAAAGGAAAAAAAAAAAAAACTTACATGGAAAGCGAGCCCTGGAGACTTCCAGACACCGCCCTGCCCCTACCCCCGCACTGGCTGGCCTTGGTGCCCCCAGCTTTGAGCAAGGCAGCGAGCCCTGCGGGGTGCCGTGGCAGTGTCTCTCCCTCCACCTCCGATCAGTCAGGCTGAAGAGCGTCTGAGCCCCTCCTCCTGCTTTTAAGGCTGTCTCTGCTCAAACTCCAGAGGCCTTGCCCCTCTGCGATTGCTCCCAATAGAGTCGTTAAGGTTCAGAGAGACTCGACTGTGACTCCAGAGACTCGCTCCCGTCTATTTCGGATGGAGGCTATTTGTGTTCATATTGTTATCGCAGAGTGTGGGAAACGCTGGACGTGTTCCTCGTTTCCAGTAGAATGCGCTCTGCTCAAGCCTTCGGTGAAATCCCTCCTTGCCTGTAAAATTGTGGGTATCTTTTGTGAATGCCCTCTCATAAAATCCTCCCTATCGCCACAAGTAGGGTGAACGTTTTTAGAGCAGTTCTTGACTTTAGATGAGAAAAGAGTATCTTCTCAGCTTAATGTCGCTGAGAAAAATGTGCCTACCCCTTAGAAGTTCTCCTAGTGTTAATAACTACTGCCCTTTGAAGGGAAAGACTATATTGGCCTTTATCTAAGTAAATTACAGTTCATGTATGTTAGGATATAAGCACATCTTTTACTCTATCTGGAAAAACAGAATTGTCTTTTACCTGAAGAGCTAGGCTCCGGTTATTCGTTGGTGATTTTTGAGCTTGAGAAGCATTTCTTCGCCCTTTAAAAATGTAAATGTTTGAAGTCTATTCCTGTAAGAGGCTGCTAGAGGTCACTAGTGAAATCAATTGCGAAGTTTCACAGGGAAATTCAAAGTTTTTGCCTGGGCAAAGTATTTTGAGCTTATCAATTTCAATAACAATCACATTAAGGAGAAAAACCCAATTATTCTCCTACTGGAAGAAATAGAAGGCTTGAGAAGTAATGAGTTACAGGGGGAGAAACGAAATGGACCACATCCCGATACTGATGCATTTACACACGTGCATTCTTTATCATCAGGATAGCAGTCAGGCTTCACAGGTGAGAAAACTGAGGCCCACTGAGAACAAGTGCTTGTTTAAGAGGGAAGTTTTTGGCAGATTTAGGCACAGAGAGAAGGCTTTCCAACCCCCAGGAATGGTTTTCTTTAGTGAATCTCTCTGTGTCTCTTCTCTAGCCCATTTTATCCAGGGATCCCTTCTTGTTTGGTTTTTTCTTGACCATCTCCTCATTGTTAGCAGATTTTCTTTACGACATTCCTATCCTAGGGCTCCAATTGGGAGAAGACAATGGCACCCCACTCCAGTGTTCTTGCCTGGAGAATTCCATGGATGGAGGAGCCTGGTGGGCTGCAGTCCATGGGGTTGCTACGAGTCGGACACGACCTTCACTCTCACTTTTCACTTTCCTGCATTGGAGAAGGACATGGCGACCCACTCCAGTGTTCTTGCCTGGAGAATCCCAGGGACGAGGGAGCCTGGTGGGCTGCCGTCTATGGGGTCGCACAGAGTCGGACGCGACAGAAGCGACTTAGCAGCAGCAAAGCCCGTGTCGTGTTGTGTCTCTTCCCGCCAGTGATTGCTGATTCTGGGCCACGTGCCTGTCTTCCTCCGGTAATCTCTGTGTTTCTGGTTCACCTGGGACACTGTTTTCCTTTTTGTGACTGCTTGACTTTGATTTTGCACTTTTCCTTTCCATCTGGGGGACGCTGCTTCCTCCACACGCTTCCCTGTCTCTGTAATTGAGCCCCATCCCCTGCTGCCTCTCTCGCCTCCCTCCACCCATATTCCGAGTTGCTGTGCTCTGCCTGTATTTTCCCCTCAATTCTCCTTCATTTCTTCCATCTCCGCCTCTTGCATTTGCTCTCGCACTTCATCCAAAGACACAGTTCCCTATATTTTCTTTTTTTCACTCAGTATAACCAGTCTCATCTTCTTGTTCTTTCCTGATTTAGACACGACTCTACATGTAAAATGAAAAGCAAGGAAAATGTCCTGTTTGTAGGCATTCACATTCCTGTTTAACCATATGGGTCAATGTAAAACTGAAAAACATATTGGTGCTTTCATACATAACCATGCTCCCAAAACACGACTGTTGTATTCCTTTGGATTCGGACACAGTTCTTGTGGCAGTTCTTGTGGGGAGTGGTCACGTGTGGGCCCACTAGGATAGCATCAGCTCCCTGCCTTCTGAGCCTTGTCGCAGCCTGAGCCGCATGCGGGCCTCAGCCTCAGAAGTCTAACGACCCTGTCTTAGATGCAGAGGATAAAGAGGGCCTGCTGCCTCTATCTGGACTGTGGATTGGGAAGACTGATCGAAAGAGAAGCACAGTGCCCTTGCCCTTGACACCCTGCTAACCGTGGAGCAGAATAAGCTGTAGGCTGAATAGGTGGGCTTGCCCATCTGTCGAATAAGCCCTCTCCAAATCAATGGTGAGGGGCATGCTCTATCTATGCCCCTCTAGAAAGAGTAGCAATCTGCAGTGCTCAGATGGCTTCAGATGTGGGTGTTCACGTGAGCTTTGCTGAAGAGGAGCAGGATCTGGGCTTCGGGAACAAGCTTAGTCCGTATTCCCCTGGGGGTGAGAACCAGCAGCCAGGGTGACCCAGGAAGGCCCACTGCATAGAACAGCCTCGTGTTGGAAGGACACGGTTTGATGTTTACTCCAGAATCTGGTCGGAAGGCAGAGAGGGGACTTAAACGGTGACTGGCAATGCTCCTTTTTCATCAAGATTCCCAGTTTGAGGAAGTAAGATTATTTTGATGATTCTCTCTCTCTCTCACACATACATATTCATATATTCACAGCTGCTTTATGTTACAATATGCATCTCTAAAACCTTTGAAATCAAAAAATAAATTTAGAGCCATTAGACTTTAGACCAGTAAAGCCTTCCAATTGATTAGTTGCATATTTGTGTTTAAGAGATGACCCTCTGGATTGCAGAACGAGAGGACGTTTCATTCCCCCACCCTCCACGAGGACCGGATATGATCTCCATTCTCTCCAAAGCTGTTTCTTTGCAGGCCATCTGTGCCAATATACCCCGTATCTCCTGTAACTTGCTGAGAACTGTGAAAGTTCGAAAGATGCTGTTCTGGTAAACAATAATGGGTCAAGTATGAGACATACAATAGATGCTTAGAGATCTTCAGGAAAGGTATTTTGATAAGGTTATAAAGAATTTGTAAATGACGTTTAATTCTCTCCTATTCTAAAATGGTTATCTGCCTGACATATTCATCGTGGATTAATTTATGCTTTTTATTTGGCCCCGGATGGATAAACTAAATGGAATTAGAATTATACAAGTAAATGTTATTTCAAACCCTCCAGTAGCAGGAAATAGCTTTATAACAGAATTACATAACAGCTGGTACTGCCTCCAGTGACCGGAATGGTAATGTTTTCTTTTGATTCCCTTGCAACCGCACAGGGCTGTTTAGCTGCATGTTCTTCAAAGACTTTCGGCAACATGAGGCAGAGTTAAGGGACGTTAGCACTTGATAGGGATAAGTAAATAATACGTTACTTATTTATAAATATGTTGCAGCATAAAGCACGATCTCCTCATCTGGGTTCAACTTTGCAAAGTTATGTCACTGCTTTAAATGGAATAAAACATTTAACAACCTGCTCAACCACGCTTCTCAAACATCACTGTGCAGCCGGATCACCTATGAGACATGTTAAAATGCAGGTTCGGGCAGATTCAGTGATGCTGCTGGAGTCTGCCCTGCTCTTCCGGGAGGAGAAGTCTCCAGCCCTGATGGGGTTTGTCAGAACTGACCCGTGAGGTCGTGCCTGTCCTTCAGTCTGCAGATCTAGGAGCTTCTGGAGGGGGTTCTGGCTTTTCAGGTGGGGTCTTGGGATCTGAGTTCAGCACCTGTAGTTCACATAAAGTAGTCATCATCCTCAGTGTCCCAGGGTCACCTTGAAGCAAGGACTTGATCACATTCTGTGTGTTCACCCCTCACGTACCAAATAATGTGCCTGCCACTGACTTTGTGCTCAGTAATTTTTTTTTAACTCGGATTTGAATAAACAGTTGCTAAAACTCGTTAAATTCATTCACTTACATTTGCCTGCTTGTTTGAAGAAACCCATCTGAGTTCTCAGTAGGGCCAGCTGATTTCAGAAGTCGGCATTGGCAGTTCTGAGGTGGAACAGAAGGGAAACGAGGCGTGAAAGCCGTGCAGGCTCTGCTTGGCTGAGAGGTAGACCTGTCTTCAATGAAAGAGGACTCAGAGCACCCGCCCCTCTTCTAGCTGATTTTGCAAAGGCCTTCAGGCTCGGGGCCAATTTACCTCCAGCCTAGAGCATAGTGGATGGTCCAGGAACATCCGAGGACAAAGCCATGTGGTCTTGGAAACAAATAGCATCAGGATTCTGAGGTCCACCTTCGAGGGTGGCACCTGAAGAAGCTACACAGGAGGTCACGGTTGCCAAGATCCACTGGATCCGGAGCGCTTATCAACCATTTTTTTTTCAGAGCTAGATAAAATGGAAACTTTTGTGTTTACATCAGATATCCTCACGACGCCCGGCACTGCAGCTGCCGTGGGTCGCATGCAAAGCAAAAGAGGCGCAGCAAGGGTGAGTCTGGGCAGATCCAAGGCCTGTGAGGTTTACAGGCTCCTGTCTTCTCCAACAGTCCCATGGTTAGAGACTGAGTGGCAGATAAGGAGAGAACACACAAATTACAAACACGCCCCTGACCGTCATTTCTCTTAGAGATAAAACTGCACAGATGCTAGCCCAGGGTTCATTCAAAACAGTACGTGCTGCAGAATGGCGGTGAGGGTTAAAGCTGTGCCCAGATAATTCCATGGGCTCTACACCGTCCCCAGAAGGTGTCCAGACAGTGCACTGGACCCTGGAGCAAGAGACTTTTTTTGTTCCTGAGATCTCAAGGCAAAGTCAGGCTAGCAAAATGTCTTCCTTGTTTTCTCAGACTGTTAGGCAGTCCTTGTTAGGTTCTATGAATGTGATTTTACTGATTCAAGGGATTACGAACTGGCTCCATTTTGCATCTCATTTTTTAAATCTTAAATGACAAACTTTGGAGAAGTTTTTGCAATAAAAGTCCCTGAATAATAATGTAACTAATTGACAAGAGTGAAGAATGGTAAATGCTGGCAACATGTGTCCCCTGCCTTTTTAGAGTCAACAAAGGGAGGAGACAATGACTTCAACACTTAGAACGCATTCTGCAGCAGAGGCTTGCATGGGGCCCGGAGGGGGAAGTTTTCTATGCTCTGGGACTGATGAACATTTTATACCAAAAAGACAAAAAGTAATGTGTCATCGTAGAAGCTTTTGAGTTTGGGCTTCCCTTATGGCTCAGATGGTAAAGAATTTGCCTGCAGTGAGGGATACCTGGGTTTGATCCCTGGATTGGGAAGATCCCCTGGAGAAGGGAAAGGCTACCCACTCCAGTATTCTGGTTTGGAGAATTCCATGGACTTACAGTCCATGGAGTCGCAAAGAGCTGGACACGACTGAGCCACTTTCACTTAGAAGCTTAACAATAGTCTTAAGTAATTATGGGTAGGGATTTACAAACTAAAAATCTCACAACATGTTTGCATGTTCTCACAGTTTTTCCCTACAGATTGCAAGAGTTAAAGGGGAATGTATCGATAGTAATTTTTGCAGTGGAAATGTTAGACAATACCTTAACAAAGAATTCAAAATAAACATCACCCCTGGGAGTGGACAGTGTGTGTTTTTAAATGTGGTGCCCTGAGAATCACCGTTCTGTGTTATTCTGGTCGGAGGCATCAGACAAACCAAGAGAGGAACGTTCTATAAAATAACTTACCCTCGGTCTTCACAATGTCAGTGTCAAGGATTGTTCCAGATTTGAAGGAGACTCAAGAGACATGACAACTAATTACCTTGTCCTCGTGGACTGAATTCTGCTTCAGAACTGGGGGATGTTATGAAGGACATTAGTAGAATTGTTGGCTTTATGGAATGTGTGAAACCATGTGAAACCATGGTGTTGATGTTACATTTACTGACTTTGATGGCTGCATTAGGTACTGTTATAATGTAAGACAACATGCTTCTTTTTTGGATTTAAAACTTAGATGCATATTAAGGACTAATATTATGTAAACGGTTATATATATATTTGTGTGTGTGTGTGTGTGTGTGTGTGTGTGTGTGAGTGTTCAGTTGCTCAGTTGTGTCTGACTCTGAAACACCATGAACTATAGCCCCCCAGGCTCCTCTGGCCATGGGATTCTCCAGACAAGAATAATGGAGTGGGTTACGATTTCCTTCTCCAGGGATCTTTGCAACTCAGGCATCAAACCTGCATCTTCTGCAAGTCTCCTGTACTGCAGGCAGATTCTTTACCACTGAGGCTCCTGGGAATCCACTTATGTATGTATATGTATATGTATATATATATATATATATATACATATACACACACACACACCTTTTTTCAAATGGTTCAGGGGAAAAAAAACTGACCAGGTCATTCAACACTTAGAAGACATATATGATGACACAAAATAATTGTGATATATTATAAAAATAAAAGGACATTTTAAAAAAATGTGGCATTATTAGTGGTGAGTGGTATTAGGAAATAAGGCTGGAAGAAGTGTGTTGAGAACAAGTAATTAACTTCTCAGCCACGTGGGGGGTTTATCCTTTTTGCATGATGGTCGCGATGAAGACTTTCAGGTTCTATGTTTGAGAAGGTTTTTCCTCTGCCTTGGCTAATATAAGGATATGAATATTTTAAAAAGCTTGGTCTCGGTGGAGCACCAGCAGACCACAGAGAGCACACCCTGTGTGCGTGAGTGTGCCTGAGTGTGCGTGAGTGAGTGTGAGTGTGAATTGACCGTATTAGGAAGGCGTTATTAGTAAGCATGTGCCAGTAAACACATAGTTTGGGGATACTGCCCTCCACTTAAAATAGCTTAAAATCTAATCCTACTTCAAGCCATATTAAAAATTTACTTCAAGCCTTTTAAAAGATTAAATTTAAAAAGGGTTTTTTAAATTATTATTACTGCAAGAAAACATAAAACACATTTAATCTTGGAGTGAAAAGGGCCCTTCTAAGTAATATTGGACATAATGTCAGTACCTGTTTGCTTTTTTTATTTTCAGTGCCTTTGAAAGAAAATCATTAGACAAATCCTTGAGACTGAGTTCTTGTCCGGGATTTCTTTTTCTTCTCAGTCCCAGATCTGCTCCCTCCCACCCCCTCCCCTGTGTGTAGACAGTACACCCTTTCTCCTCTCCTTTCTTGCCTTCTGTCAGCTTTCTTTCTTTCTTTCTTGACTTCCCCCTTCACCCTTTTTGCCCACCTTTCCTGAACCAGCAGTCACCAGTCTGCTCTCTGTGTCTATAATGAGCTGTTTTAAATTTTTGTTTTCTAGATTTCACGTAAGGAAGACCTTTGTCTTTGACTTATTTCACTTAGCATAATGCCGTCTAGGCCCATCTCTGTTGCCACAAATGGCAGATTTTCATGCTTTTTCATGTCTGAATGATGGCGTTCACTTGACCTTATCGTACCGTCACTTTCCTTTGCCGACTCCAAACGCTGTTCCTGGAATCCTGCAGATTCGCTTCACTCTGCTGGGAAGTCCTGCTGGCTTCTCACACTCAGCATGTCCAAACCACTGTTTCTCCATTGCCCACTTGTTCTGAATCCCACGTGAGGTGTTCATTTCCCTCGGGGCTCCCTCCCTCCTTGGTGAGATCTCACGATTCGTGGTTACAGAGGGAAACCTCGGCGTCATACGCCTTCTCGCGTTCCTCAGCCAACTCCAGGTTCATCCCCGCGGGTTCCGGGGTCGCGGACTCTCTCCCCTTTCCCTCTCCTTTTCTCTCTTCGTACTGACCCTTCCCAGAGCATCATTTTCCTTTCCCCTTGTAGAAAAGAATTACTTCATTGTTAGTTTTTTAAGCTTTGGAATTAGTGAACACTGAAGAAGGATACAAACAGCAGCCCTCGAGATGTTGTTGCTCCGTTTGACATAGATCGAATGCTGAGCCTGTGCTTCATTGCACGACCTTCATTTGACCTTGATTTGCAGAGACTCTCTGTCCTGAGTAGTTGATCCTCCCCTTAACAACTTACTAGGACAGAGGGCAGTGTGGGTCTCCCCCCGACCCCCTGGTCACCGTGACAGGTCTGATAATGTTTCCTTCTTTACTTTGAAAAAGGAAGCTCAGATCAGAATAATTTATTATTAGGTATTTCCTTTATTTCTCCCGCATGTATTGTCTTCAATACTTCTCCAATTATTGTCATATTTTACCTCACCCCTTGTATCTTTGTCAACTGCCTTAGCTCGTTTGCTTTTAATGAGGCAGTTTGTACACGATTTAAGGCTTATTTCTTACCGGGACGGCTGTCTGTCCAGCCCCGTTCGTGCTCCGCGGGGTCTGGGGCTCACCCCCACCGCCTTCTCTCCCGCCCTCTCCTCGGCTGGGTCTGCTTCTGTCTGCTTCTCTGCATTTGCTTCTGCAGTTTCCTCGCCATGGGGTATCTTCCAGCACCCCCGCCTCTCCAAACCAGGCTCCAGTTCATGCCATTCCTTAACCCAGCGGCAAAAGCACATGATTCACTCTTCCTGTGAAAATATCAGAAGTACCCACCATTGTTCTTAGTAGTTTATGTAGGGGATCATGTTAGTATTTCCTTTCAAGAAATGTACGGGACTATTAATACATTAGAGGTAAAGTTAGCCCGACTGGAATACTGTCCAGACAAGGAGAGACCCACGTTTTACTCAGATTCACCGCTCATCTGCACTGTTTGGGAGCAGTTCATTTCTTCCTCCTGAACGCATCTTCATCCTTTTTTTTTTTTTCATGGAGGAGTCGCAGGGGAAGCTCTGAGCGTCGCCGGGCGAGTGACCTGAGTGTACAGGGTCCACAGGGACCCGGCCCGGGCTGGGGTTCTGCCCCATCTATTCAGTCTTTCTAAACGCCGCTGCTCCTCCTCTAGGAATGACCTCTGCGGCGATGATACAGCCCACAGAAGCGCCAGCCCGCGGCAGCGGGGCACAGACACAACACTGGCAGCAGGCACCTTGGGTAACGTGTGAAGTGGTGTTTTTTTTTTTTAAAGAAAATCAGAGTCACTGTGGAGCCTCTTTTCTATTCATCAAACATCAGTTGTTTGTTTTCCGTCTGTATTTTCTTTCACAGTGTGTATGGTAGAAAGCATGTCAAAATGGGACTTGGGAACCACAGATTTTGTGCCTTAGGAAGACGACTTAAATTTTCTGTGTCTGAGTGTTCTGTTCTGCAAAATGTGTTTTCTTTCACAGAAAAGGCCATGCTTCTGTGAAACCGAAATAATGGAAGGAGGGATAACCGCCCTTCACTTTCCAGAGAAGCAGGGAGAGTGGCTTCCCCGGTGGCTCAGATGGTAAAGCGTCTGCCTGCCATGCAGGAGACCCGGGGTCGATCCCTGGGCCGGGAAGATTCCCTGGAGAAGGAAACAGCAACCCACTCCAGTACACTTGCCTGGAAAATCCCATGGACAGAGGAGCCCAGTAGGCTACAGTCCACGGGGTCGCAAAGAGTCCGACAGGACTGAGCGGCTTCACTTTCTTCCTTTCTCAGGGAGAAGGGAGCCGGGAGGGGCCCTCACCTGTGTTGGCAGCTCTGACAAAGCCTCCAGAGGCTCGTGTGTGGGAGGGGGCGAGTCCTCAGACAGTCCTGAAGCATCGTTTGGGCCATACGGCACCTCACTCCCCAAGTCTGGTTCCCCAGGATTTTAGGATATCCCCAAACATTTATTTTCTGCTCCCATCAGCCAAGACCCATTTGTGTTGCTTGTGAAAGTTAGAACTCTGCCCGCTGCAGTCGGTTCCTGTGGCCAGCAATCCACAGAGAAGATTTAGGAGAAACTGAGGCCAAGGATGATTGAACGTTTAGTACTGGAAGCTGCAGCAGATCTCAGGGTTTGTAGATAATATTACTTCTGCTAATCAAATATCTTTATGGAGAACTTATTATATACTAGGAACTGAGTTAATAAGCCTTTTATGCATTATTCCCTATAGTTCATGGAAGATATAGGATTTCAAATCTACTGAAAATGAGCTAATTGGAAAGACTTAGCCTGCAGGTTAGTGGTTGATGATAATGATGAGGTGTGAAGTGAGGGGTCTTACAGTTGGGGTCAAGTCTGTACATTAGTTTCAGTTCAGTTCAGTCACTTAATCATGTCCGACTCTTTGCAACTCCTTGAACCGCAGCACGCCAGGCCTCCCTGTACATCACCAACTCCCAGAGTCCACCCAAGCCCATGTCCATTGAGTCGGTGATGCCATTCAACCATCTCATCCTCTGTCATCCCCTTCTCCTCCTGCCCTCAATCTTTCCCAGCATCAGGGTCTTTTCCAATGAGTCAGCATCACGTGGCCAAAGTACTGGAGTTTCAACTTCAACATCAGTCCTTCCTATGAACACCCAGGACTGATCTCCTTTAGGATGGACTGGTTGGTTCTCCTTGAAGTCTAAGGGACTCTCTAGAGTCTTCTCCAACACCACGGTTCAAAAGCATCAATTCTGTGGTGCTCAGCTTTCTTTATAGTCCAACTCTCACATCAATACATGACCACTGGAGAAAAACTATAGCCTTGACTAGATGGACCTTTGTTGGCAAAGTAATGTCTCTGCTTTTTAATATGCTATCTAGGTTGGTCATAACTTTCCTTCAAAGGAGTAAGCGTCTTTTAATTTCATGGCTGCAATCACCATCTGCAGTGATTTTGGAGCCCAGAAAAATAAAGTCAGCCACTCTTTCCACTGTTTCCCCATCTATTTGCCATGAAGTGATGGGACCAGATGCCATGATCTTAGTTTTCTGAACATTGAGCTTTAAGCCAACTTTTTCACTCTCCTTTTTCACTTTCATCAAGAGGCTCTTTAGTTCTTCTTCTCTTTCTACGATAAGGGTAGTGTCATCTGCATATCTGAGGTTATTGATATTTCTCCCAGCAGTCTTGATTCCAGCCTGTGTTTCTTCCAGTCCAGTGTTTCTCATGATGTACTCTGCATATATATTGCTCTTTACCCTGGGATTTCTTTGGAAGGAATGATGCTGAAGCTGAAGCTCCAGTACTTTGGCCACCTCATGAGAAGAGTTGACTCATTGGAAAAGACTCTGATGCTGGGAGGGATTGGGGGCAGGAGGAGAAGGGGACGACCAAGGATGAGATGGCTGGATGGCATCACTGACTCCACGGACGTGAGTCTGAGTGAACTCTGGGAGATGGTGATGAACAGGGAGGCCTGGTGTGCTGCGATTCACGGGGTCACAAAGAGTCGGACACAACTGAGCGACTGAACTGAACTGAACTGAACTCTGCATATAAGTTAAATAAGCAGGGTGACAATATGCAGCCTTGATGTACTCCTTTTCCTATTTGGAACCAGTCTGTTGTTCCATGTCCAGTTCTAACTGTTGTTTCCTGACCTGCATACAGGTTTCTCAAGAGGCAGGTCAGGTGGTCTGTTTGAGGTTTCCCAAGTCCTGTTGTCGCTACTGGCAATAACCCCAACTTTTGTAAGTCTCCTTCACTTTCATAAAGACAGAATTTGAAAAACTATTGATCGTAGACATAACTTCAACATCTCCTGGAATTAGCCTTGACTTGGTGGTAAGCTCTCTCCTTGGCCAGTCCTTCAGTTTTCCAGTCTTAATTAATTGGCTCGTGAAGCTACCAGTGGGTTGATGTTGAACTCCAAGGAACCGTGTTGACCAGGAGCAGAAGAAGCTCAGTCGTGGCCACCAGCGTGATCTTTGTGGACTTACCCACTGGGCAGAAGGACAGCATGGTGGATTTTTGATAAGGAGAGTAGCTGGCCATCTAGCCTGATTTCAGCAAGTTCTCTTTGATATTGAAAAGCATAGATAATAGCTTCCTTTAAATAGAGTGGTAAAGTTAATAAATAGTGATGAGTATTTAAAGGTACTCCAAGAAACGTGTCAAATAAAGATTTTGGTAAAGCAAACTAACAACCTATCAAGGTCCTTTGTCTGAATTATAGACTAGCAAAAGGTCTCAGGCAGGGCCAAAGAAAACGAAAATATCCCAAATGAAGCTTAAAGTGGGGAGGTGCTTTTATTGCACACCCCTGAGTAGGGCAGTTAGGATGGAAATAGTCGGTAAAGAGCAGGCTCTCCTCTTCTGCCAGCTGCGCAGAAACCCCAACACCCTCCGCAGAGTGTCCCTCGTTTCCTGAACTGGGCTGGGCTGCACCCTCCAGGACGCCTCTAGAAGGGTTTAGTAAGAGTTCTGTGCACACACCGTGCCTGTTCACCTGTGGACGGCAGTAGGGCTGAGAAGTGTTCCAGGCTACAGTCAGCCCTCAACTTAGGTGAATGACTGAATGACAAATGAAAGTTCTTTAAAATATACTACCAAAACAATATTCATGTTAAGAAGTAAGCCTCCGGCCATGAGAATATTAAAGAATAGATACTACGTTCTTGGCAATTGAAAATCTAATTCCACTTTTCAGTACTTGGGGACAATGGACTTCTGTGCACCAACGGGAAACCCGGTGCCTGGCTTCATGGGTGGCCGGGCACTGCTGCTAAGCAGTGGTTTGCACTGACTGCACTGGGTTCTCTTCCTGTGTCAGGGAAGTCCTCCCCCGCTTCTCTGCTCCATCCTCCCCCTCCGCCTCTTCCTGTCTCTCCCCTTCCTCTTCCTTCTATCCGCTACTGACAGCACGCCTAATCCAAAGGAACAGTTGAACAATGAAACAGACAGGAATTCGACATTTTCTATATGGTTTCTTGAGTTCTTATGTTAAAGGAAAGATCCAAAAAAGTTCTAATCCAATTATTGTTTCCCAAGGCTTTCCCACATATCTAAAAAAAAAAAAAAAAAACAGTGGCACAGTTTTGAAGATAAGCAAACAGAACTATTACCAGCCTCACATCTGTGGCCAATATAACCTTTTCTCCCCCCTCTATCTCTCCCTGTCTTTCTTTTATTAATCAATTGGTATGTCTCCCACAGACCTATCTGTATAAGAATTTGGTTGAATCCTCTTGTGCCTAAACAACTTTAGCTTAAATATAAAGCCAGAATAACCTTCAAGACAAGAATACATTCTTGGACTAAACTTAAACTTTATTGATTTAGAATTTGAGAAGATTCAATAGTAATTTGTACAAAAAAAGTATTTTAATATATTCCTGAGCTCTTTTAAGTAAACTTGGGGTATTTGTTATTAATTTCAACAATGTTTTAAACATGCATCATTTTTATCTAGTCATTAAACATGGACCTGCTTAACTTGTACAGACACTGTGGAAAACAATAGAGAAATTCTTCAAAAAAAATTTAAGCTAGAACTACCGTCTGATGCACGGACCACAGCCTTGTCTAACTCAGTGAAACCAAGCCATACCCGCGGGGCCACCCGAGACGGCGGGTCATGGTGGAGAGGGCTGACAGAATGGGGTCCACTGGAGAAGGGAATGGCAAGCCACTTCAGTATTCTTGCCTTGAGAACCCCATGAACGGTATGAAAAGGCAAAATGATAGGATACCAAAAGAGGAACTCCCCAGGTCAGTAGGTGCCCAATATACTACTGGAGATCAGTGGAGAAAAGACTCTGATGCTGGGAAGGATTGGCGGCAGGAAGAGAAGGGGATGACAGAGGATGAGATGGCTGGATGGCATCACCGACTCGATGGACCTGAGTCTGAGTGAACTCTGGGAGTTGGTGATGGACAGGGAGGCCTGGCGTGCTGCGATTCATGGGGTCGCAAAGAGTCGGACACGACTGAGCGACTGACCTGAACTGAACTGTATGACCCAGCAGTCCTGCTTTTCAGTGTATAATGCATATTCAAAAGGATTAAAATCAGGATCTCGAAGGGATGTCTGCACCCCATGTTCACTGCAGCATGGCTCACAATAGCCAAGAGGTGGGAACAAGCTAAGTGTCCCTTGACAGAAAGGAAACTCATACATACGTGTAGCGGAACATCGTTCAGCCTTAAAAAGAAGGGCATCCTGCTACACACCACAGTGTGGATGAACTTTGAGGATGTAGGAAAGGGAACTAAACCAGTCATTAGAAGACAAACACTGCATGATTTCACTACTGACATGCTGTATCTAAAGTAGCTGGACTCATTGAAGCAGAAAGTAGAGAGGCGCTTGCCAGGGTTGGGGGGTGGGAAACGTGGATTTTGGTTCTGTAAAAGGAAGAAACTCTAGAGTCCACTGCACAAGACTGTGGCTATAGTTAACAATACTGGCATGTACAATGAAAAATTTGTTAAGAGGACAGATCTCAAGTTATGTGCTTTTTGCTACAATAAAACAAACACACAGAAAGAGATCTGTACTGTTTCTAATGGACCATATGTTCTGCTAGCTACTGAGTCAGGCATGACTTAGCCACTGAACGACAACAACGGTCTTTATATAACCTTATACCATTGCAGGCAGTAAAACTGAAGTTCTTCTAAATTTACTCTATAAAGCCTGCTGATTTCCTAATTCAAATAGGTTTCCCCCTGTTATTCACAATTATTTTCATTATTCTTCGGGGGCATACCTAATGAATGGTGCGCTGGTTAACAATGAGACAACGCGAGCAAGTAGAGAAAAGCGAACGATTGTTATCCAAAGTGGATTTGGGTTTCCCGAGAGCTTCCCAAATCTGTTATACTATAATCAAACGTTTTCCTCCTCCTCTCACAAAACAAATGTTGAGGGATAATTTGCATGAAGAAGTCTGTATGATCCTGTTCCAGCACCTATTCTGATGGTTGGGGCGGGGGATGGATCCCAGGATAAATAAGCAGCCCGCCAAATGATGGATTGGATTCTGTTGGTTGCTGCCAACTAGAATCATGAGAGAGCTGCGATATCACTCGAGTCAAAGCGGGGTTCCACAGCTCGACATGGTCTCTTTTACCTGTCACGTGTAGGAGGAGGAAAAGCTCTCTGAGCAGCACCTCCTGGGTGGTTGCCCTCTCTCTGCACCTGCCTGGGGCCCGGCCTGCCTGCAGAGCCTGGCAGATGCTTCTTCTGCAGTCTTGGTTCCTCCCTTCTTAGCATCCTCCCCACGGGTGCCTGGCACGCCGCACCCAGCCCTGTGGACCAGCCTGATGGTGCATTCTGCCCGGAGAAGACCTTCCCTCCAGAGAAGGAATGGCATATTCATCACGATGCCTGGGTGGCAGCCGGAGAGGGAGTCACAAAGACACAATACAAAACTGCGGGCAGCGAGCGGGGCTGGGGAGCCAGGAGCAGCGGCTGTTAGAGAGGAAGAGAGCTGGCAAGCTCTGGGGGCAAAACGTGTGTCAATGAAGCATCCAGTTTGACGGGAGCCAAGGGGGAGGCCCTGGGGTCCCCAGGCTGCAGAGGTTCCAACCGCCCTGCCTTCCCTCAGCCCTCCCTGGGCTGTGGGCACTCACTGGTCTGTGCTGGGGGGAACTGGTGCGCTCGGCCCTGACCTTCCCCACTCCGTGTCTGAAGTTGCAAAGCCTCGGGACTCACCGGATCCTCCCCCCGAAGTATTTTTAGTTTTCCCTTGTGGCCTTTTCCCCAGGACAGAAGACCAGACACAGTTCTGTTCTCATAAGCAACCTACAGAAAGCTGGAAACTCAGCTTCCTTCTGATGCAGCCCGGAGCTGCACTGAATTCTGACTCCTCTGGGCTCGGCTCAGACCCCCTGCCATATATCAGGAGGCCCTGCACCGTGCCTGGTGCCATCTGTACCCTGCCCATACCCACCTCTGTGAGGTGATAGGACCACCTCCAGCTACAGACTAGGACACTGAGGTGTGTGGCAGGTGACCAGCGAGGGGTCAGGGGGACTGCTGGGGTCAGGGGGGCTGCTGATGCCAGAGGCCTCCACCTCCTGGCTCGGTCACGTTGTGAACCTGCCCTTTAAGCAGGTGTGGACCCCCAGGCGGTGAGAACTGGGGCAGGATCGGTTTAGAGTCAGGCTATCAGAGCCACAGGGTGAGCCTTCTTTCTTACAATTGAAGCAGAGTTGAGAAGGCCTCCATGTGGGATAACTTTGGTGACATTGTTCACTCCAAGTGTATCAGTAAGGTGTCTATAAGTGAATGACAAGGGTCGTTAAATGCCTGTTTAACTCATTCAGGATTCCCAGGTGGCGCTAGTGGTAAAGAACCTGCTTGTCAATGCAGGACGCAAGAAATGCAAGTTCGATCCCTGGGTCGGGAAGATCCCCTGGAGCAGGGAATGGCAACCCACCCCAGTATTCTTGCCTGGAGAATCCCCATGGACAGAGGAGCTTGGTGGGCTACAGTCCATGGGGTCACAAAGATTCGGACACAACTCAAGTGACTTAACGCGCACACACAAATCACTGGTAAAACACGAATCTTTTACTTTCTAAAAATATGATATAATGCTTTAAACATGTTCTAAATACCCTTAAGATTAAAGTACAATCTGAAAACTGGCAGGCTATAACATAATTACCCATCTTTTCCACATGTTCTTTCTTTTTGTACATTCATTATGAATATATATATATTATACTTCCCAGAAATTTGTATAACGGAGCAGGGCTGAAGTTGGGAATATTTTTTCTGTATCTTTAAGTGATGTTCCCAATGTTTTCTGTTTACAAGAAGGCAACTCCCACAGATGAGCCCAGTTTATGTCCATAGCTTGTATCTTTTGGAGAAGCATTTAAAATCACTAAATTCTCTTCTGTAGAGGAGGAGATTCTGGTAAATGATCTGTATGTTTTCCTGATATGTTTGCTAACACAAATATATGTATTTAGTTAAATAGCTATATAGTCATATTTTGAGTCTTGAGAACAAGCGTAAATATATCACGTATTGCGTATCATAATCTGTATTTATAGCATGTACACATATATACATACATTATATATAAACAATACTTTACAATGTATAAATATATTTACATAGTATATGGTTATGTATATATAAATGGATATATGGAGATAACCTATCAGTTCAGTTCAGTTCATTTCAGTCTCTCAGTCATATCTGACTCTTTGCGACCCCACGGACTGCAGCACGGCAGGCCTGCCTGTCCATCACCAACTCCCAGAGTTTACTCAACTCTTGTCCATTGAGTCGGTTCTGCCATCCAGCCCTCTCATCCTCTGTCGTCCTCTTCTCCTCCAGGGTGCTGGAGACTCCTTTAGGGGAGGATGGTGCCTCCCTTAGACGGATGGCAGAGGTCGGCGTCAGGATGGAGGAGAGATTTGTAGACAGTGCCAACCATCAGGATGGTGCCTCCACTGTTTCTTCTGGGTTAATAGCCTTTTCTTCTGTGATCCCTTGTCCTACCGCCCGTGGTCTTGCAGACACAGCTCTTCTATGTGGGTTTTCTAAATACCATTTTGTTTCACTGATGGCCTCGCTGGATTTTAGACTTGATCAATAATTTCAGTTTAATATTAACACAAGCATGCCTTTACCATGCTGTTAAAAGGAAATGGCAACCCACTCCAGTACTCTTGCCTGGAAAATCCCATGGACTGAGAAGCCTGGTAGGCCACAGTCCATGGGGTCACAAAGAGTCGGACAAGACTGAGCCACTTCACTTCACTAAAATCCGTGTCACCCCCTAGATGGACTCACTCTCCTGTGGTCCCCAGTGTTGAAAGCCGAGGGTGAGCTGTAGGGAGGGGCAGTGTGGGTGGGTCGGGAACGTGGGCTCTGCAGCCACCAACCTGCAGCTTAAGCCCGGGGCTGCCCTTTGCACCCTATGTTGCACGGACAAATCTCACCTCAGTTACCTCATCTGTAAAATGGGGATAATGACGGCTGCCAACCTCGCTGCAGTGAGGATTAATTAGTGGACTTGTGTAAAATGCTTTTCACATGACCTGACTAATGGTAAACACAAAATGATCATAGTTATATTATTATTAAACAACAGATTTAAAAAACAATCAGTAACCCACAGATGGTATCTATTATAGACTCTTTAATTACAAAATTTTGAAACATGTTATTCTAATACATATTAGAAAATGGAAACATGGAATTTCAGAATAGAATTCCCCTTTTCTGGATTTCAGTTTCAGTAGAGTGTTTCCCTACAAGGAAAACAGTAATAACAACTCCTTCACGACCTCTGCCCTTTTAAGTCACATAACTATGGTATACCAAATTATTATATGTATGTTCTCTTCTGATGACATAAAAGTACAGTTTACAGTGTACGTTCTCTTTATGAGTTATGAGTATTATTGAAAGTGAAAGTCGCTCACTTGTGTCTGATTCTTTGCGCCCCCGTGGACCATACAGTCCATGGAATTCTCCAGGCCAGAATACTGGAGTGGGTAGCCTTTCCCTTCTTCAGGGGATCTTCCCAAGCCAGGGATCGAACCTAGGTTTCCTGCCTTGCAGGTGGATTCTTTACCAGCTGAGCCACAAGGGAAGCCCAAGAATACTGGAAGGGCTAGACTTAGCCCTTCTCCAAGGGATTTTCCTGACCCAGGAATGGAACCAGGGTCTCCTGCACTGCAGGTGGATTCTTTGCCAGCTGAGCCATGAGGGGAGCTCTGAGTATTGCAAATGACCTCCATTTATGGGACATTCTCCCAAGTGTGAGGCCTCAAAGAACAAGATTAGAAACATATATTTTTTCCATTTTATTTTCTAATTTTGGTAAGTATTGCTATCCCCACTTGCAAATGAGGTAGGCTTCCCTGGTGGCTCAGACGGTGAAGCGTCTGTCTGCAATGCAGGAGACCTGGGTTCGATCCCTGGGTTGGGAAGATCCCCTGGAGAAGGAAATGGCAGCCCACTCCAGTATTCTTGCCTGGAGAAGCCCGTGGATGGAGGAGCCTGTGGGCTATAGTCCATGGGGTCACAAAGAGTCGGACAGGACTGAGTGACTTCCCTTCACTTCACTTCAAGATGATGAGAAAGATGGAATGAGTTAATGATGGTCACACAGCTAGTATTTGAGTTGGATTTAGAAAATCAGGCCTGTGTATGTTTTTTCTGCAAATCACTCTGCCATATTTCCTTCCTATACCATAAAGTGTCAAATATGATATCAGGTAGCCGGGGAAGTGCTACTTGGAAGAGGGGGAGTGGGAAAAGAGAGATGTCAATTTTAATACATGTATTTTATGCTTTATATATTTCCTGGATATCATCTATCACGACATTCCTGTTTTTTTCTTACACTTGTACTGATATATTTGACAAAATTCTTATTTTCTACTGCAGGTAACTTTATATACTATTTCAGTGGGACTTTGTTTATCTAGCTTTCTTTTTCTTTTTAGTTCAATATTGGTCTTTAGAGGAGTTTGTTTTTTTTTTTAAGGCATAGCAAGCCTGGATGGTTAGGTTGAACACAGCCAAGAGAATGGGAAATAGAAGCGATAACAAAATAATTAAGCTTAACTCGTAGCAAAGCATTATTGATTTGTATTTGCAGTGTTCAAGGTTGCAGCCACCTTGAACTGCAGCCACCTTGAACTGAACCTGGTTCAGTGTTCCAGATTTCTTTGCCTCCTGGAAGTGCAAGTAGAAAGGTCAAAATAGAACATGAATGCACAAATGAGTGTAGTTTTAGAACGGCTGATCCTAGTTTAAAATGAAATAATTCAGGCTATTACAATCTGGACATGTAACCCCCATGAGGTCAATTAAAAAGAAGTGTGTGATTGATGTTTCTGGGCAAACCTGTGTTAGGGAAGGCTGGGAGGCCATAACAAGGCAGATTTGTGCTTGCCATTGACTGCTCTTGCTGGTGGACGAACACGGCCGGCTGTTTATTAAAAGCTCCAAGTTCAAGTGGCAGCCTTCCACAATACCAGCCTGCAGAGGAGGAAGACGACAAATCACCCCGGCCTTGACTCACAGTGGCACGGTGGCCCAACGGCCCCAGAGGCTAGTGGGAGTTTGCAAGTGATGCTGAGTGGTTCGCTCTCACTCCCCAGGAAGAAGGGAGGCCCACCAGCTTCCAGTCCCCTGGGAGGTCTCCAGGAGCAAGCTGGGGATTGTTCTCAGATGCACTGACACCTCAGTGTCCAGGACATGCCTGCTTTTATTTGGTGAACAGAGGCCTGCAAAAATGCCATGTGGTCCTTTCCAGAATGGTATCTGCTATTGGAAAGAAGCTCTGCTGTTGGGCACACTAGTTATTAAGGGTATCTCTAGGTGCCAAGAGGCTTCCCTGGTGGCTCAGACAGTAAAGAATCTGCCTCCAAAGCCGGAGACCTGAGTTCGATCCCTGGGTGGGGAAGATCCCCTGGAGGAGGGCATGGCAACTCACTCAGTATTTTTGCCTGGAGAATCCCATGGACACAGGGGCCTGGCTGACTACAGTCCATGGGGTCACAAAGAGTCAGACATGCCTGAGTGACCAACACGTGCCTCCTTGTAGGCACCAATGCTAGATACGTTCCAGGGTGACGGAACGCGCAGGAAGAGCGAGTCGTGCATAGAGCCTGTCTCCTGCTCAGACACGAGCATGCTGAATGCTTTTGTTCCTCAGCCCTTGAGGCCTTTACATCCTTGCTGGCTGGCCTGCCTGCCTCCTTCCCCAGGCGGGCTCTACTGTCAGGGTGTCATCCTCACCCACCTCCTCCCAGCTGGAGCGGATCAGACGCCTGGGCTTCCACAGCCTTTGCACCACGCTGGTTCGTGTCTGGAAACACGTCTGACCCCCAGCTCCGTTATCTGCTCCCCGCCTACTCTTCCTCCAGGCCTCAGACTCCCACATCACATTTTCAGGGAGTCTTTCCTGACCTCCCTGCTCCCTCCTCCTGAGATCAGCTCCAGTCCCTATCAGGATCTCCCGGAGCCTGGAGTTTCCCGGGGCCTCAGAGTACCTCTGACTGTGCTGCCTGCAACAGCAGAGGTGTCTGCCTTCGTCTCCGGAAGCTGGTCGTGTGAAACCAGTGTTGGCAAGACCACGTTCTCCGCAGGGACAGTCTGGGCCCTGCCCCTCCCCTGGCTTCTGGCGTGGCTGGCAACACTTGGCGCCCCTTGGCTGAGAAGCATCGCTCCCTTCTCTTTATCCAGCATCTCAGAGCATGCTGCCTGCATCTCGCACGCAGCATCTTCCCTCCATGCAAATCTGCCTCTGTATCTCTCCCTTCTTATGAGGAGACCAGTCTCCCTGGATTAAGGTTTAGTAGGATTGGATGGGAATGACCTCCTCTTAACCTGACTCCATCTGCAAAGGCTCCATTTCCAAATAAGAGCATGCTTAGGGGTCCTGGGAGATAGAACCTCTCCGTGTCTGCAGGGAGGGTCACAGTTTGACCCAGAACCCAGAGCAACCTGGCACAGTCTGCCAGGGCACGCTGCTCACGTGTGGTCACTCTGTGTCCCACGTCCGTCCCCTGGAGCGGACTGGACCTCCATTAGTTCACCTCTGGCTCCGTCTGGCTCCACAGGACGCGACTGGCACACAGTGAATGCTCCAGAATTTTTATGAGGGCTTCTCTCTTCTGCCTCTCAGCTCCGGCGCGCGGTGCTCCAGTCTCCCCCGGGGCGGGGGTCAGCAGCAGGCTCCTCTGTGGAGGGGAGGGGGCAGCCCTTTGCACAGAGGCAGCGGTAGGAGTGGGTTTCCTGCAGTGGCCCCTGCAGGTGGAGCCCGCCACGGCTTCTGGCCAGTTTGACTGAAATGTTGTTGTTAGACCTGATTTGTCTCAGTGTAGTGGCAAAATGGCTTAGAAGAAACTGGAATTCTGACTTTGGAAATTGCTCATGCTTCTATTTTGCCTTTGAGATATTTTTGTTTATTACAGTGGGAAATTGTGAGGAAAATTGCTGTTTTTCTTCATTTTGGATAGTTAAGACATCTATTCTCATTTACAGCTAGACTCATTTGAAGTAAAGAAGTCTGTGAACTGGGAATACAGAGCATATTAAAATAACATCACGAATGCCAAATCCTTTCTAACTGAAGGATTGGGTAAAATCACATCCTTTGACTGTCTCAGAAACTGCATTTGCAGATTTGCGGGCCCTTGACTTCCCTGGTGGCTCAGACGGTAAAGCATGTGTCTACAATGCGGGAGACCCGGGTTCGATCCCTGGGTCGGGAGGATCCCCTGGAGAAGTAAATGGCAATCCACTCCAGGACTATTGCCTGGAAAATCCCATGGACAGAGGAGTCTGGTAGGCTACAGTCCATGGGGTCGCAAAGAGTCAGACATGACTGAGCGACTTCACTTTCTTTCACTTTCTTTTCCCTAAAACCAGGGTGTCAGCTCATCTCCCTTATGTTAGTGGCCTGTTTTTAGATGGCTTGCTTAGAATGATTTTTCATAATTTCATTTGCTCTACATATAGCTTGCTAGTATCATGTTTGCACATTCTGATCCTCTGACTAATTCTAGCAGAAGGATGCATTCTGATATGTTTGAGTATCAAGATACTTTGTTTATATTTTGACTTTATTCCCTGACTAGAAACACCACCTACTGTTAGGTTGAAAAAAAAAACAACAAACAGAAAACACTTTTGGCCATATGTATTGACAACAAAAATATTTTGTCATCTATAGATATTGAACACTTTAAATTGCTACTATATTTCCACTATTTCACTTCTAACTGAAGTTGAGAACTCTAAAACTTGTTACATATAAACAGTATACATAAACTTGTTATACACACACACACACACACACGTGTGGGGGGGGCAGAGTTTTATTTCTTTAGGGAGGTATCTAGTAAGCAAAGGTCTCTGACAGTTGACTGCATTATACTTGCCTTTTCATATAAAAGGTAGAGGGCATACCTGGGTCATTTTCCCCTTGAGTGGGTCTTGGCTATTGCACTCGGATCTGCAGTATGCGGTTTTGACTTTGTGGTTCCCGCTATGTTAAACACAGTGAGCTGGGATGGAATCGTAGCAGATAATGTAGCTGTTAGTGTTAGGTTTTAGTGCTCGATGCACCTGGAGTTTCCTTGATTCAGTTTGGTGTCTGTTACAGGAACTGTTTGTTCTGAATTTAGGAACAGAATTTACTCTGAGAAATAACAATGTTTGTTTCGTGTTTCAAAGTACACAAGCTTAGTGATAATCCTGTTTAATGTGAATGCTGTAGCCATACAATAATTGCATAAACTTCTAGTGTGCAGCTCACTCTAACAACAGACAAGAATTTGACTTTTGATATTCCTGAGGTCTGTGAAAGAGCTCTGATCTGCAGGTATGTGGATGGCTTCAACTGGTGTCTCTAACCGGGTGAGTCAACATGGCTCTTTAGAAAACAGAGGTGAGAGACTTAACAAGGTTTAACCAAGATGATAGGTTAGATCAGAGATTACTAAAAACTGTGAGAAAGGGGATCATGACAGACGAGGGGATTAAGAGACTTTATATAAGTTATCACAGAATATGAGCTCTCTAAAGGCCACGGCTTCTCGTGTTGTCTAAATATGAGTTAAAATGAGAAATGATGTGTTGTGCCTGTGTTAGTCTCTCAGTCGTGCCCGACTCTTTGCGACCCCCTGGACTGCAATCCACCAGGTTCCTCTGTCCATGAGATTTTCCAGGCAAGGATACTGGAGTGGGTTGCCATTTCCTTCTCCAGGGGATCTTCCCAACCCAGGGATCGAACCTGGGTCTCCTGCACTGCAGGGAAATTCTTTACCAACTGAGCTACAAAATGTAATATTTAGCACATTTTCTAAAACTGTAAGCTAATAATTTGACTCTTATTTTTAATTTTTGTGAAAAGTTTTATGGAATAATCTAACAACTATATGTAAAGAATAACTTATATGTTGCTTTAATTTTATTTTCAGTTAATATCGTATATTGATGAAAAGCCATGGCCTTGGACGTCATACTAAACCCCGTGTAAAATAAGGAAATGGATTTGGCTGAGAGGAAATAACAGTGAAGTTTGCTTCTTTTCCAAAGTGAAAACGCTTTTTGACCAAATCGAATTCAGTTACTATTTTCTCAAGAAACCAACTTTATAGATGCATAATTCACATACCATACAATACATGCGTTTAAAGTACACAGTTCAGTGGGCGCTAGCATAGATTCAAAAATGGGCAGTCATAATCACAGTTAATTTTAGCACATTTTTGTCACTGCAAAGGGAAACCCCCATCCTGTAGTTATGACCCCTCTGTCCTAATATTTCAGACTATCCCACTCAGCCCCAAGTAGCCACTAAGTTCCTTTCTCTGTCTACAGGTTTATCTACTCCAGACATTTTGTATAAATGCAGTCATAAAACTCTGGCCTCTGACTGGATTCTTTTACTTAGCACAGTGTTTCCAAGGTTACCTATATTAGTGATTGTGTCAGTAGACCTCTTTTCACTGCTGAATAATATTCCTTCATGCAAGGAGATCCAACCAGTCCATTCTGAAGGAGATCAGCCCTAGGTGTTCTTTGGAAGGCCTGATGCTAAAGCCGAAACTCCAGTACTTTAGCCACCTCATGTGAAGAGTTGACTCATTGGAAAAGACTCTGATGCTGGAAGGGATTGGGGGTGGGAGGAAAAGGGGACGACAGAGGATGAGATGGGTGGATGGCATCACCAACTTGATGGACATGAGTTTGAGTGAACTCCAGGAGATGGTGATGGACAGGGAGGCCTTGGGTGCTGCGATTCATGGGGTCGCAGAGTCAGACATGACTGAGCGACTGGACTGAACTGAGCTGATATGGATAAAGGACGGTTTGTTTCAGCATTCATCCTTGGACAGATGTTTGGGTGGCTCCCATTGTTTAGCTCATAAACGATTCTTCTATGAATGTTTGTGTACAGTTTCTTGTCTGCATAATTGTTACACGTCCCTTAACATGTGTACCGAGGAAAAAACTGCTGGCTGATATGGCAACTCTCTGTTTAAACAAGTGAGGGACCGCAGGGCTGGGTCCCCAGGGGGCTGTTCCATTTTTCGCCCCCAGCAGCAGTGTGCAAGGGCTTCTCTGCAGCCTCCCCACGGAGCGTGAGATGCTCTCACTGTGGGTTCGATCTGCAGTTCTCTGATAATACAATGGCAAGCATTTTTTTTTTTAATCAGCTTATTGACTATTCATTTGTATACATTTCTTGGAGAAGTATCTATTCAGCTTCTTTGCACAATTATTAATTGTTACTAATTCAACTTATTTTAACTCTGATGATTTTCAGTCTTGCCCATACTTTAGATCCTAATAGCAAGACTTTTCCAATCCAAAAAAAAAAAAAAAGCAAACTGCCCTTCATGTTACCTTCCCTCCTGTGCTCTGCTGTCTCTCGCAGCCTCCACGCACGCCCTCCTGTTCACAGCCTCCGGTCTCAGCCCATACATCACCTCCGCAGGGAAGCTTGCCCTGATTGCGCTAGACGAGGGTGGGTGGTCCCGTCCTGTGCTCCGAGGGAAGTGTGTGCTTGTGTTTAAAGGACTGGAGCTGTCATGCAGTCACCACCGCAGTCAGATCTGTCTCCAGCTGCTCGGCCTGCACTTTGTTCTTGACCCCTAATACAGCTGAGGGACTTGCCTAGGAACTCACATCTGTCAGTGAGCGAATCAGGATTGAAGCCCTGATATCTGATCCCAGAGCCCAGCCTCTTCGTCTACACTGGTTCATCTTGCTCCTTTTGGCAGTCAGTAATTCTTGTCAGTGAGTGAAAGTCGCTCAGTCCTGTCCGACTCTTTGCCACCCCATGGACGGTAGCCTGTCAGGCTTCTCTGTCCGTGGGATTCTCCAGGCCAGAATACTGGAGTGGGCTGCCATTTCCTTCTCCAGGGGATCTTGCCAACCCAGGGATCGAACCCACGTCTCCTGCATTGCAGGCGGATTCTTTACCCTCTGAGACATCAGGGAAGCAAATAATGAAGACAAGTTCTAAACAGAGTTGACATTCTTTTGAAAGCCTAGCAAGATTTAGAATTCCATTCAACCCTACCTTTCCCAATGGTAGCAGGAAGGGGCTGCTTGGCGTTCCTAGTAACAGATGCTGCCATGCATACAGCAGAGGCTTCCGCCAAACTAACAGTGATCGGCATAATGTGACCTGAGTACTGGACACTAGAGGGTGGGCACCAGGGCTCTGCCCCCAGTGGGTACCCCTGAGTCCTATCACACAACAGGCCCGGTCACGCCGCCCCCCCCAGACTGCAGAGGCCCCTCCATCCCTCACTGCCTTTGCTCAGCTCACCCTTGTTCATCCTTCAGAATACTGATCAGACATCACCGCCTCTGGAGGCCAGCCCTCCAAATCCAGACCACGTGCCCTGTGGAGTGTGGAGGAAAACTGGAATCTTCTCTAATCCACACAAGTCCGCACAACACAATTTAACTCTTGCTGTGTCTACTCTCACCATTAACTCCTTGGGAGCAGACGCTACAAGGGGGAGTAAACTCTGAATTTGTAGTATGTCTCACACACGTGTTAGTTGAATGAATAAATAGACTTGCCTGGACTCTGTATCTCAGTCATGGCATGGCTGTGTATATGGCATAGCATGGCACAGCTAATGTCTGTAATTGCACTCAAGTAGATATTTCCAGTTTAGCTATATAGAATTAATAAACCAGCCTAAAGTATTTCATTAAAAAAAAAACAAAAACAGGATCTTTGGATTTTGAATAATATGCTAGCTGCTAATGTAGTACGGTTCCTAATTTGTCTCCAAGGTGGTGGCAAAATTCCATACATTGTAACCAGGAAGGTGACAGCTAAGACTTCCTTCTCATACTCATGGGAGGAGAAAGTGAGGTCATTTATGCTCCCTGGTCCCAAGAGTTTGGTAAATGACATTGGCTTGGCGACTCAAGGCCGTCCCCAAACTCTGCCTTCACATTCATTAGATTTTTTTTTTATTCCTTCTTCATTCAACCCGGGTTCTATCCCTGGGTCAGAAAGATCCCCTGGAGAAGGAAATGGCAATCCACTCCAGTATTCTTGCCTGGAGAATCCCATGGACAGAGAAGCCTAGTAGGTTACAGTCCACGGTGTCGCAAAGAGTCGGACACGACTGAGCGACTTCACCTTCATCTTCATTCAAGCATGTATAGTTGCCAAGGATTAAAAAAAAGCACTTGATATATAGAAATGTACTTTACAGTCGCTTTTCTGGGGTGTCCTTATTCTTAGCTTTCAAAGGTTCCTTCTGAGTTCGTGCTGAGGGAGAAGGAACACGGCAAGCCGGGTGCACGGTTAGTTCTTTAAGCTGCGCTGGTAAAACCCACTGAGGCGGGAAGCCTTGCAGGGCTGGAGGGCCTGTGAACTGGATGGCAGAGTCTGCTTCCTTTCTTCACCCTGGGAAGACACTTAACACCTTCCCTTGCTTTATTTGCTGTTCCACATTTGTACTTAAAGGCTATCATGTTACTTTTGTTAAAAGCTGTGGGCTAGAATTTGGAGACACTCTCTAAAGAACTCTTCACCATCAGGTCATTCACTTCAGTGAGATCCCCTAGTGTTTCTCTGTAACATTCACATCTATTGCTGAGAATTCCATGTACATATCCCTGAAATAAAGATGCACAGTACCTAGTACGGTTTTCAAGCTATATATGATGAAAATACAGGGTTATGGTGTGGTCTGCAGAGAAGATAAGTCTTGCTTTCCCTCTCTTTCCATCTCTCTTTGTCCACCCCCACCATTTCTCTTTGCCAAGAGATTGGTCATTCGGATGTCTTGAGTTTGGAATTAAAGCTCTTCTTTCTTCTGCCTAAATGCTTCTTTTGCTCTGGAAAATAGAGGAGGAGGAAGGCTCCTTCTGCAGATGCAGACGTACTAAATTAATATCCTGAAGCCATAACCCAGTTACAGGACAAAGGGCCATCCGAGCTGAGGCAGCCTCTTCATGAAAGGCCAGAACAGCAGCTCCAAGAACCAGCTTGTCTCTGAAACATCAAGAAGATCTCCTTCAAACAGGCGCATGCTATCCTAGCTTTTTATTCTTTGACAGTTGAATAATTAATTGCAATGAATTTGTAAGATTATTAAAAGCTTTGAATTGGGTGGAGAGAAATAAGGAACATAAATCTTGCTTTTCACTTTTTGTTGTTTATTATAAGTGGCTGTCAGGGCTGTTTTTAATTTATTTAATATTCTTATTAATAACAAGTCTAATTAAGAAATCCATTAGAAGTCTGTGAAGTTAATTTAACAGGGGGAAACACTAATGGAGTGTTATTGGAATTGTCTTTATTAAAAGAATGTCACAGGCTTTCATGGGCCCTTCATCAGAATCTCCTGTCATCTGAATTAGACAATGTAGTCAAACTTGTATATTTTTAGATTTTTATTATTTGAGCTTATCTCAAAGCATTTTTGGCATATGTTGTATATGTCACTGAATAGGTACATCTCCCAGACAGTGGTTGCTATGCTGTCAGGAGTTTGGAAATTGGATGACTTTAATTTATATAAAACATTCTGAGTGTAGCAGATTAAATGATGTTTACCCCTAATGAATTCAGCATCTTAAAATTCAGTGACCAACAGTCACTGCGGAAGTCCACACGAGCTTTCAATCAAGCATGCCTTACAAAAGCAAATCATTCACTTCTCTAGAACGGTCTGTATTTTCTGCCTCCAGCTCAGCATATACATACAGGTATAAAATATTTGTTTTAGGAAATTGAGGATGCAATTTTAAAATATCTGAGGCTATCTTTTGATCATGATAGAGAAATTATAATTTCACATGTTGTCTATATAGACGTTACTGAAAAGTGGTTAAGTCAAAACTCAGAGGCGGTTTCTTTGTCCAGATTAACAGTAGTTTGAGATGTTAGGTATTTCTCCCTTTGGCAGAGGCTGAGAAGTTTGGGATATATTCTCTTTCAGGGGGCTGGAGCCTTCTTGTGAGGAACAAGAGTGCTTGTCCAAGCTGTCCACTCTTGTTCCTCACAAGAAGGCTCCAGCCCCCTGAAAGAGAATATATCCCAAACTTCTCAGCCTCTGCCAAAGGGAGAAATACCTTTATGTCTACCTAAGGTAGAAAGTGGAGAAGGAAATGGCAACCCACTCCAGTATTCTTGCCTGGAGAATCCCATGGACGGATAAGCCTGGTGGGCTACAGTCCATGGGGTCGCAAAGAGTCGGACAGGACTGAGCGACTTCACTCACTCACTCACTCACTCAAGGTAGAAAGGTATGGATGTGAGAGTTGGACTGTGAAGAAGGCTGAGCGCCGAAGAAGAATTGATGCTTTTGAACTGTGGTGCTGGAGAAGACTCTTGAGAGTCCCTTGGACTGCAAGGAGATCCAACCAGTCCATTCTGAAGGAGATCAGCCCTGGGATTTCTTTGGAAGGAATGATGCTAAAGCTGAAACTCCAGTACTCTGGCCACCTCATGTGAAGAGTTGACTCATTGGAAAAGACTCTGATGCTGGGAGGGATTGGGGGCAGGAGAAGAAGGAGACAACAGAGGATGAGATGGCTGGATGGCATCACGGACTCGATGGACGTGAGTCTGAGTGAACTCTGGGAGTTGGTGATGGACAGGGAGGCCTGGCGTGATGCGATTCATGGGGTCGCAAAGAGTTGGACACGACTGAGCGACTGAACTGAACTGAACTGAACTAAAGGTAGAAAGAGCTCCCCAGGTACTACAGACCCTGCCTGCCAATGCAAGAGACACAGGAGACACAGGTTCAATGCCTGGGTAGGGAAGATTCCCTGAAGGAGGGCATGGCAACCCATTCCAGTATGGCCAGAGACGCCTGGAGGGCTACACTCCACAGGATCATAAAGAGTCGGACATGACTTGTGTGAATAACAACGGCAACAACAACAATAAGATAGAAAGAGCACCCTTCCACCATAACAAAGAATGACTCAGCAGTTTTATTCTGATGGAATTGCCTGCTAAACCATAGAGCTTTTAAAATTTTCTTATGATTCTTATATCATCTAGGAACCCTTTAAATTTGTTGTGGGCTAGCAAAATCTAGCAGCTTTCTGATTTTGTTTTCTTTGTGTCTTGCTGTATCTTAATGGTATTTTAACTAGAACCATCTTTATTTTGTTCTAGTTAAACATTAGGAACTTAAAAAAAATCAGACTATGTAAGTTTATACATCTCAGTTATGTAGAGCAAAATCAGTACATCATGCTAGTTAAGAGTAGCTGCTTTGGAGTTAGAACCTGGTTTGAATCTCAGCCCCTCCAATTATGATGTAGAAACATTAATAACCACTGCAGTTATAAACATATAACTGTCATGTGACTGACAGTGTTTCAAGGAACCATTATAAATCAATAAATAGTTCAAATAATGTCAACACAGTTATTCCATTAACTCTATATAAAATATTTTGTATATTTTATCCTATTCTAGAATATCGATGGATGGTTTTATGGTAGTAATTAAATAAACATGGCTTCTTTCTTCCTGTTTTATAGATGCAGAAATAGGTTTAAGAAAATTGAGTTGAATAGAGTAAAATTTTATCGAGTGTCAACCCTCTTCACAGAGTACTTAGGAACTGTAGGAATGCAGAGATAAGGCACAGGGAAGAAGTACACAGCCAAGTAGGAGGCACGATCGAATATTCAAATTCCAGTGATGAATTAAAAGTAGAATGTACCCGCCAATGCAGTAGACATAAGACACAGGTTCCACTCCTGAATCAGGGAGATCCTCTGAGGAGCGTATGGCACCCACTCCAGCACTTTTGCCCGGAAAATCCCATGGACGGACGAGCCTGGTGGGCTGTGGGCCATAGTTTTGCAGAGTCGGACGTGACTGAAGTGACACAGCACGGCATAGACCTATACACACTTCATGTTTGAGTGTAGAATGAATGAATGACTCGAACAATAGGTACTATTTATCCAGTGGTTTTTGATCTATGTTGACCATTTAGCAATACAAATATTCCAAGAGCTGTGCTAGCCCTTTCATAAATAGGATCTGCTGTGTTACAACAGTGTTGTGGAACATATATCATCCCCTTCTTAGTGGTGAGTGTACTGAAGCTTACAGAGTTCAAGCTAGAGAGTTCACCTATTCACTCTCTCAGGTGAAATCAGGATCTTCAATAAGTTTTGACTCCAACAACGTATTCTTGAAACACACTGTCAAATACAGGAGCTGTGACCGTGATCACTTAATTAGAACCCCAGATAGGTGCTTTGCTAACTCGGTTCCTCGGAAACTAATTTAACTGAGCTCCAGTGGCTTCACCATGAGGAGAATAAAACCCTGTGTCTCCCAGGGCTGTGCAGATTAAATGCTTTGCATATGAAAATGTTTCCTAAAATACACTTAAGGGGTAAAAAATGTAGGGTCAAAGGAAAATGGCTCAAGGATTACTGCTTTCTTCAGTGATCTTTTTATGGAGGATAAAAGGAGGTTTCCCAAAGAATGGAAATAGACTATACACAGAAAAAGTAAGAGATGCAATGATTAAATGTCTTAATTGGAACATAAAGTCAGTTAGAGGCTGGAAACATAGATTGTGAGTCAGCTGTGGTAAAGAGACATCTTTTGTTGGGTTCTTAAAACTACCACAACATTTCACAAATAAGTTCGTAACTTGGGCTACTCTCTAAAAGATTGAAAACTCTGCCCCCAGGTGTGTGTTGTATATGTGATGCTCAATGCTTCTGGGGCTGGAGGCCCCCCTCACCACGATCCTCCCATACTCTCCTGGAACCCTGGCTGGCTCCACTCCTTCACACTGCCTGGTTGGCCCCTCAGGGATTTTGAGCTGGTCATTCTCCTGGAGGATGCCAATCATGTCATCTTCCACGGAAGTCTGTGAAAACACTGTTGAGATGGCAAGGTAGAAATCAAGTATTGTCAGTGCTGGTGCCATCAAAATCCTCAAGTGGAATGATGAAAAATACACCCTTGTCACCAAGTAAACAAGTCATAGCAATGAAGCTAAATAATCAAATGCCACATCTACGTTATAAAACAAACCACCTGTGTAAGGGAAATTACATGTTGAAGTTGGTTTCCAAATTGGGTTAACTAATTACATACAAAGTGCTCCTATAAAAAGGCTCATTTGGGTGCCTAAAGGGACAGAGGTAACTAATTATATACCACCAGCCTGCAGGAATCTTAGTGTGTTGATGTGTTCACATCAGAAGAAAAAAAAAAAATTGCTTTATGCTGAACACTCTGTCCTGTAACACACAATCCATGGGATAATTTCCTTCCCAGTGATGCTCTGGTTACTAATTGTCAGGTGGGGCCCATGAAGCCCTTCTGAATCACTTTTACTGTTTTCTTAGAACAGAGTCTTGCATCTGTCCTCCAGTCACTTGGACCAGATCCCAGAGGGCGAGACCCGGGACCTGTGATTACCAAATCACTGGTGAAATTTTAGGCATATCAGTAGTAGTAGCAGCTGCTCTGTCATATCCGACTCTTTGCAACCCCATGGACTGTAGTGTGCCAAGCTCCTTTGCCCATGCAATTTTCTAGGCAAGAGTTACCGGAGTGGGTAGCCATTCCCTCCTCCAGAGGATCTTCCTGACCCAGGGATTAAACCTGTGTCTCTCACATTGCAGGTAGATTCTTTACAGTCTGAGCCACCAGGAAATTAGCATTCCAGGTTAACTTTTCTTTCCTCTCCTCCGCCTTCCCATCCTCCCTTCCTCCCCTCTTTCTTTCCTCCTTCCCTCTCTTCCAACTGAACGATCAGTACTGTTGTCCTGTCTCTCCATGGGGGATTGTCTTATACAATGTGAAGTGCAGTTGGGCCTCGCTGTCTACAGACCGGAGGCTGGGATTGCTTGAATCCACAGATGGGGGTATGTAAGGCCAACTGCAGTGGGTTAAGTTTTTCTATGGACGAATGTTAATATGTCTGTAAAGAAAAGAAATGCATTTTAGGAAGAATATTTCACTCCGTTGTTCCCGATCAGGAGGTGAGAGGGCTTGTTAAAACACAGTAATGGTCCTTACCGCAGTTTCTGTTTGGTGACTGGGTGTGGCCACAAACATCCAAGTATTGCTGACATTGCCGGTTCACAGAGCGCACTTTCAAAGCCGTCACTTTATACTCCCCGTTCAGCGTCCTCCCCGGACCCTGCCTCCACTCTTTCTCTGTTGTGAATGGAATTGTCTCCTGCACCTTTTGTCTCGGGCTGTTTCGCTCCTTCGTGCCTCTCAGGCAGCCACAGATGTCTTCATTCCTTCTCCTCCCCATTGTCCAGTAACATCGATTTACGTCATCCAGCCATCTGAGAGCTTTTATCCCCTTATGTCACCCAAGGATTTGGGAGGACACTCTTCTGAAGCCACTGCGTTTTTCATGAGTCCTTAATCAGTGTCCTGATCTGACAGTGCCCTTCCTTCACCGTAGAGACTCATGTAGCAGAGGAGAGTCTCAGAGTGTTTGCTTTAGATGGTGAGTTTATTTTCCAAAGGAAGGCCCTTCTAATACTCTCTCAAATTCTTTTTTTAATTTATTATTTTTTAAAAATTTATTTATTGAAGGATTATTGCTTAACAGAACTGTGTTGTTTTCTGTCAAACCTCAACATGAATCAGCCAAAGGTGTGCATATATCCCCTCCCTTTTGAACCTCTCTCCCATCTCCTGCCCCATCCCACCCCTCTAGGTTGATACAGAGCCCCTGTTTGAGTTTCCTGAGCCATAGAGCAAATTCCCATTGGCTATCTATTTTACATACAGTAATGTAACTTTCTGTGTTACTCTATCCATACATCTCATCCTCTCCTCCCCTCTCCCCATGTCCATTTGTCTGTTCTCTATGTCTGTTTCTCCATTGCTGCCCTGTAAATAAATTCTTAAGTACTATTTTTCTAGATTCCGTGTATATGTGTTTCAGTTCCAGTTCAGTCGCTCAGTCGTGTCCGACTCTTTGCGACCCCATGAATCGCAGCATGCCAGGCCTCCCTGTCCATCACCAACTCCAAGAGTTCACTCAGACTCACGTCCATCGAGTCAGTGATGCCATCCAGCCATCTCATCCTCTGTCGTCCCCTTCTCCTCCTGCCCTCAATCCCTCCCAGCATCAGGGTCTTTTCCAATGAGACAACTCTTCGCATGAGGTGGCCAAAGTATTGGAGTTTCAGCTTTAGCATCAGTCCTTCCAGTGAACACCCGGGACTGATCTCCTTTGGAATGGACTGGTTGGATCTCCTTGCAGTCCAAGAGACTCTCAAGAGTCTTCTCCAAACCATAGTTCAAAAGCATCAATTCCTCAGTGCCCAACTTTCTTCACAGTCCAACTCTCACATCCATACATGACCACTGGAAAAAGCATATCCTTGACTAGATGGACCTTTGTTTGCAAAATAACGTCGAATACGATATTTAGCTTTCTCTTTCTGACTGACTTCACTCTGTATAATAGGTTCTAGGTTCATCCACCTCATTAGAACTGACTCAAATGCATTCATTTTTAAGACTGAGTATTGTTCCATTGTGTATATGTACCACAATTTCTTTATCCCTTCATCTGTTGATGGACATCTAGGTTGCTTCTATTGCAGCTATTGTAAATAGTGCTTCAGTGAACATGGGATACGTGTGTCTTTTCCAGTTTTGGTTTCCTCCGGGTATATGCCTAGGAAAGGGATTGATGGGTCATGTGGTGGTTTTATTCCTAGTTTTTTAAGGAATCTCCATACCATCTTCCATAGTAGCTGTATCAATTTACATTCCCACCAATAGTGCAAGAGCATTCCCTTTTCTCCACACCCTCTCCAGCATTTATTGTTTGTAGACTTTTTGATAATGGCCATTCTGATCCATGTGAGGTGATCTCTCATTATAATTTTGATTTGCATTTCTCTAATAATGAGCATCTTTCCATGTGTTTGTTAGCCATCTGTATGTCTTCTTTGAATAAATGTCTGTTTAGGTCTTTTTGCCACTTCTTGATTGAGTTGTTTGTTTTTCTGGTATTGAGTTGTATAAGCTGCTTGTATATTTTGGAAATTAATCCTTTGTTGGCTGTTTCATTTGCTATTATTTTCTCCCATTCTGAGGGTTGTCTTTGCACCTTGCTTATAGTTTCCTTTGCTGTGCAAAATCTTTTAAGTTTAATCAGGATCCACTGGTTTACTTTTGTTTTTGTTTCTATTAGTCTAGGAGGTAGGTCATAGAGAATCTTGCTTTGATTTATGTCATCGAGTGTTCTGCCTCAAATTCTTATTGAATGATATCTGAACACATTACAGGAATTATGCTATGATCAGAAATGCTGTTAGACATTTCAAATCTGTAAACTTCTGTAAAGATTTCTAACAGTTGCTTCAGTTCAGTTCAGTTCAGTCGCTCAGTCATGTCCAACTGTTTGCGACCCCATGAATTGCAGCACGCCAGGCTTCCCTGTCCATCACCAACTCCTGGAGTTCACTCAGACTCACGTCCATCGAGTCCGTGATGCCATCCAGCCATCTCATCCTCGGTCGCCCCCTTCTTCTCCTGCCCCCAATCCCTCCCAGCATCAAAGTCTTTTCCAATGAGTCAGCTCTTCACATGAGGTGGCCAAAGTACTGGAGTTTCAGCTTTAGCATCATCCTTCCAAAGAAAGCCCAGGGCTGATCTCCTTCAGAATGGACTGGTTGGATCTCCTTGCAGTCCAAGGGACTCTCAAGAGTCTTCTCCAACACCACAGTTCAAAAGCATCAATTCTTCAGCTCTCAGCCTTCTTCACAGTCCAACTCTCACATCCATACATGACTACTGGAAAAACCATAGCCTTGACTAGACAGACCTTAGTCGGCAAAGTAATGTCTCTGCTTTTGAATATGCTATCTAGGTTGGTCATAACTTTTCTTCCAAGGAGTAAGCGTCTTTTAATTTCATGGCTGCAATCACCATCTCCAGTGATTTTGGAGCCCAAAAAAATAAAGTCTGACACAGTTTCCACTGTTTCCCCATCTATTTCCCATGAAGTGATGGGACCGGATGCCATGATCTTCGTTTTCTGAATGTTGAGCTTTAAGCCAACTTTTTCACTTTCCTCTTTCACTTTCATCAAGAGCCTTTTTAGTTCTTCTTCACTCTCTGCCATAAAGGTGGTGTCATCTGCATATCTGAGGTTATTGATATTTCTCTGGCAATCTTGATTCCAGCTTGTGTTCCTTCCAGTCCAGTGTTTCTCATGATGTACTCTGCATAGAAGTTAAATAAGCAGGGTGACAATATACAGCCTTGACGTACTCCTTTTCCTATTTGGAACCAGTCTGTTGTTCCATGTCCAGTTCTCACTGTTGTTTCCTGGCCTGCATACAGATTTCTCAAGAGGCAGGTCAGGTGGTCTGGTATTCCCATCTCTTTCAGAATTTTCCACAGTTGATTGTGATCCACACAGTCAAAGGCTTTGGCATAGTCAATAAAGCAGAAATAGATGTTTTTGTGGAACTCTCTTGGTTTTTCCATGATCCAGCGGATGTTGGCAATTTGATCTCTGGTTCCTCTGCCTTTTCTAAAACCAGCTTGAACATCAGGAGGTTCACGGTTCACGTATTGCTGAAGTCTGGCTTGGAGAATTTTGAGCATTACTTTACTAGCGTGTGAGATGAGTGCAATTTGCAGTAGTTTGAGCATTCTTTGGCATTGCCTTTCTTTGGGATTGGAATGAAAACTGACCTTTTCAAGTCTTACAAACAATCAAAATATATAGACAGGAAGAAAAAAGAGATTAGTAGTACCAAACCTGTTTAAAAATTATGGTTATAACTGTATATATCAGGGAATATTTATGTTTGGATAAAATGATTAAAGTTTTAATTCAAAAAGACTGACAACAATGGAATCTAGTTGAAGCAGTTCAATTTTTAAAACTGTGTTTTGAGTTTCAACTTTGTATTTACACTCGTTTTCATGTGATTTAAAATATGTTGATAGCTATCATTTTCATTGAGTTTTCTTAATAGTTCTGCTACTGATATAACTTTTGAAACCTATCTAGGGGTCAACATCTTGTCTTTGGTCAATATAATTGCAATTTTATCTTTAGAAACTAGCACAGAAATGTGATTATATTTCTGAATTGCTATCTTTTCAGGGATTCATATTTTCTCTAAATTGAAATTCTTGAGAACTTCAATAATATTCAAGGCTATTCATATAAATTGGCTAGACATATAAGACAGAAAAATCAAAGTTGGATTGATGTCTATGAGAAATCATCAAATATTTTACCTAACTGATGTCAAAAGATATAGGTATATAAAAACTTCACATAATGCATTTTGATTATGAAGTGTGGATCTGGACTAGATCACATCAAAAGCCTCAGACTTACATAACCTGAAGTCTCAATATTTAACAAGATAAACTTCATGTTTATTGATGAGGACACACATGCCACTGGAATGAGCACTTCTTAGAAAACCATGGAAACACAAAGTACTAGCATTGATTTTTTAATCCAAAAAATAAGTAGCAAAATAGTTCATGATGGCAGCTCATCCAAAAGAAATAAAAATTATTGAAAAGTCTTAATGAATTCAAGATGTATCCTTAAGTAGGACTATCTCTCATATTGAGGGAATTAATTAAAAATATCAAAGGATCTGATGCAGTTTTATTTTAAAAATTTGTTCTTGAAAACTTGCATCTTTTTCCAATTATAATCCTGTTCAGTTTCTTTTTTTTTTTCATTTTTAGTTGATAAGAAACTTTATTCAGAGCAGAGCACTTGAAAACTTGTGTATGCATGTGCATGTGCTCAGTCATATCCAATTCTTTACAACTCCATGGACTGTAGCCCGCCAGGCTCCCCTGTCCACGGAATCTTCCAGGCAAGAATACTGCAATGGGTTACCATTTCCTTCTCCAGGGGATCCTCCCAACCTGGAGGTTGAACATGTGTCTCCTGAGTTTCTTACATTGGCAGGTGGATTCTTTACCACTAATGCCCCCAAGTTTTAGTGTATGATAAAGTGGCTTATAAATCAGTTAGGGAATAGAGGTTTTTTTGTTTGTTTGTTTTCATTAAGCACTTCTTGGATAACTAGCTAATCATTTGAGAAAAAAGAAATTAAGTTAGATTAGCACAAGAAATTAGCTGAAAAAGATTTAATTGTGAAAAACGATGGCTTAATCACCTAGAAAGCAAATACATGACTATCTGATTGCAATAACCTTATAAACTTTATAACTTCATAAGCATGAAATTAATGAAAATCCAAAGAATATAATTTGGTAAGTCTTTACAAACACAAAGCTCTGGCATGTCCAAAAGCACCATGAAATTAAAATGCAAATCAAAATGTGGAATTGTTTGCAACGGTATGTCTATCAAATTCAAAACAAAATGAGCATGCTTATAGAATAGACAAAATGTTGAATACGTATGAACCGACCAATCATGAAAAATAAATGTTCATTGTGAATTTAACCAAAAGTAGCATTGTTTTAATATTGAATTGGAATAAATGGAGGTAACTGATGATGAAGGTCAGTGATCAAGAACTCTCTCTTTCTAGAGGGCCACAATTTTATACTATAGATATATAAATACATACTCTTCCGTGCAGTATTTCCTATTATGGGCGTGTACCTTAAGGTAACACCTCAGTTGCAGATGAATATTTGTGGATGAGAATGTTCAAGAAAGGGTTATTTATGTAGAGTGCAGAGGACAGAGTTCTGGCCCTGTTAAAGTTTTTAACACAACTAAAATTTCTTCTAAAAACAGAGAGTATTCTTTGCATAGGGTCAGATACACTTCTGTCATTTGTGCTGCTTTCCATTATTATTTCTGAAATTTTACTGCCAGAATGGAGAATCCAGAGCAGAGTTCCTGTATCACTTAGAAATGCTTGTTTTCTTTACATTGTGTCAGCTGCTTTTCATAGACGATTAGCCTCCTTGTTCTGGAAGGATTCCAGTTCACATAATTATAATCTAATTGATCTTATGTTCTCCCAGTAGCTTTGGTGATTTGCAGTTTTGTTTTCGCTTCCTGTTTGTCCTGCCATGATGCTCACTTGCCCCTACAGGCGCTGTCCACACCCTGGCATTTCTCTATGTTTGCGTGCACATACTGTGGGCATATTATAAATAATAACACCAAGTATATTTAAGTCGTTTCTTTTAATGTAGAAATTTAAATGGGAGACATTATTGGGCTTTTCTTCTTTCTATGTGGATGTATTTCTTTCACTTTATTTTTTTTCTTTACTGAGCTCTTAGTATGTAGCAGGTTCACGGTTTACACGCCAGTGAGGGAATACAGGCAGCAAACGGGAAAACAAGTACAGAGATTATTACCAGCTGGGATACATGCTATGCGGTGGATGAAGGGAGAGTCCTGTCGGGGTGGAAGGGTTCGCCCTGGACAGAGCTGCTGGAGTCTGGGAGTAGGTGAGGGAGTCATGAAGAGAAACCGGGCCGGCTCCTGAGAACTTCCTATTTCTTTTCTATTTCGGCTGCCCTGAAGAGAATCCGAGCCGCCTGTATGGCGAGTGCCCGAGGAGCCGCCCAGGGTGAGGAAGAGGCAGGGGAAAGGCCTCGGCTGGGAGTCTGAGAGGTGGGAGACCCGCGGGGCCGGCGGGGCCGCCGAGAGCCGCTGTGGGAATCGGGGCTGGGGTCCCAGTCAGACCCGGCCTGTTGCCCTTGGCCGTTGACCCTTCTCACCTCCTTCCTGAGCGGGTTAAGCACGCGAGGGCTGGTGGTGGGTCCTTATGAGAGCTTCCTCGAGCCCCACAGCCACTTAGGCGAACAGAGGCAAGCCAAGAGACCCCCACGGCGGACAGTTTCCGCACGAGGTCACCGTCGGAGTCAGCTGAGCAGCGACGCTCCTTCAGGGACGCCCGCTCTCTCCTCGGGGCTTCCTGCGCGCGACTCCGTGACTTCCGGTCCCCGCCCTGCGGGAGAAGCCGGCGAAGGCTTGCTTGGTGCCCCGCGCGGCGCCTGGAAGAGTGGGAAACCATCTCACCTTTTATCTGAAGGTCGAAATTAGACCCAGGAACCTCACTAAGGAGGTTTCAGTGTATGTGGTGTGACAGTCTGAGGTGGTATGAAGCGTCCAAAGCGTCCAGTTTGTGGGCCTCTAAACCTGCTCAACCATGGCTCATCCACCAGTGGTCCTCACTCCCCTAGGTCTCCGTGACTTAAAACTCTCTTTTCCTGTCTGGAATGTACTCTTTTCCTGACTGCCTGCATTACTTTTTTTCTTTTTTCTTTTTTTTTAAAGGCCAAAATAAGTTAACTGACTTCTCAAAGCCACACAGCTTTTTTAATACCAGAACTGGGTTCTCATCCTGCTGCTGCTAAGTCGCTCCAGTCGAGTCCGACTCTGCGACCCCAGAGACAGCAGCCCATGAGGCTCCCCCGCCCCTAGGATTCTCCAGGCAAGAACACTGGAGTGGGTTGCCATTTCCTTCTCCGATGCATGAAAGTGAAAAGTGAAAGTGAAGTCGCTCAGTCGTGTGCGACTCTTTGCGACCCCATGGACCGCAGCCCACCAGGCTCCTCCGTCCATGGGATTTTCCAGGCAAGAGTACTGGAGTGGGGTGCCATTGCCTTCTCCCATCCTTCTGCTAGTTAGTAATTATTCACTCCTCCCTTGAAATGTGGAGGGTGTGCCAGGCCTGTGCTGAGAACCAGGAAAACAAATGTGGTTGAGACAAGACCCTGACATTAGGCTGCTAACCTACTACCTAACCTTGTTGAGCAAAGAAAGTGCAGTGAAGGCATAAGGTGCTGCAGCAGGGCAGAAGTGGGGCTGAGCAACCCTGAAGGAAGGGATTGTAAAATCTGTACTTCAACTGAAAAATAATTCAAGTGGGAAAGTTTTGATGGTCAAGGACTACATCCAACCTGTATTCAGAGGGTTGTGATTCAAGGCGTCGTGCCATTTTTATTCATTAAACATATTTAGCTGTGCTGCCCGTTTCTTCAGTTATTAAGTTATATCCTGAAATCTTGAACTTCTCGGCAAAAGTGGTTTGATTGTAGGTAATGGACACCTGGTCCTCTGCCATCCATTCTCAGAAACCACATCTGCATTTTGAGAGTATCACAAATGACTTTAGGCTTCCCCGTGCAGCTCAGAGGTAGAGAACCCGCCTGCCAATTCAGGAGACTCGGTTTTGAGCCCTGGGTCGGGAAGATTCCCTGGAGCTACCCACTCCCATATTCTTGCCTGGAGAATTCCATGGATGGAGGAGCCTGGAGGGCTATAGTCCATGGGGTCACAAAGAGTCAGACAGGACTGAGCATGAGACATCCCCGGTATAAATGACTTTCCTGAGTAAGTCAGTGACAGCTGACTTGTTGGGAAGGCATGTCACCTGTTGTCCTGGTCAGGGCGCAATGTGCTGTCCCTTTGGAACCACGTTCATCCGCAATTCATGCTCACATACCTGAACACCTGGACCCTGCCCTCAGGTGCCTCCAGAATGTCGATGCCTTTGAAACTGGGTACTCATCCCAGACACTTGTGAAGAGCAGATTTTGGAAATTCAGGTGACTCTAATAATTTCAAACAATAACAAAGAAACAGAAGTTCCAAGGACTTGGCTAATGGATCCTTGTTGAATTGGACATCTGTTAGATTAACAACTGACTCTACTGAAGACTGTAAGTAACTGACACAGCTTAATATATTTGTATCCATTTTCTTAACCAAAGTGTATAGTTTTAACGTACTTTTGGTATGACAAAAACATGAAGTTTCTATTTACTTCATTATGTAGATGAGCAAATCAGTCCCCTTGTGAAAAATTATTCTTTTCTTATCAGTAAAACATGTCAATTTTTAAAATTGCTATTATCAACATGCAAATTATTATATTACTGTCTGTATTAATTGCAGAGAATATCTTTGAGCTATCTTGTATCACGTAATTTGCTGGTAATTTAAGAATACTTATGTACACTTAGGTTTTTTAATTAGTGGATGTTCCTTCAATTATGTTAGTAATGACCTCATTCATTTTAAAGTATTAGTTCTATATTTATGTTCCTCTTCAGTAAAATAAATACATTTGAAATATTTTTTAAAAAAAAATCTTATTTTTTTAAAGAAGAGAGATCCAGGCAAGCTTAAACTGCCCAGGCTTTTTCAAATTGAGGCAAAAATTCAGTATTTTAATTATCAGTTGTAATATTGTGAGTCATCACTTCATGGCAAATAGATGGGGAAACAGTGGAAACAGTGGCTGACTTTCTTTTTCTGGGCTCCAAAACCATTGCAGATGGTGATTGCAGCCATGAAATTAAAAGACTCTTACTCCTTGGAAGGAAAGTTATGAGCAACCTAGACAGCATATTAAAAAGCAGAGACATTACTTTGCCAACAAATGTCCGTCTAGTCAAGGCTATGGTTTTTCCAGTAGTTATGTATGAATGTGAGAATTGGACTGTGAAGAAAGCTGAGCACCGAGGAATTGATACTTTTGAACTGTGGTGTTGGAGAAGACTCTTGAGAGTCCCTTGGACTGCAAGGAGATCGAACCAGTCCATCCTAAAGGAGATCAGTCCTGGGTGTTCATTGGAAGGACAGCTGTTGAAGCTGAAACTCCAGTACTTTGGCCACCTGATGCAAAAGGCTGACTCATTTGAAAAGACCCTGATGCTGGGAAAGATTGAGGGCAGGAGGAGAAGGGGATGACAGAGGATGAGATGGTTGGATGCCATCATCAACTCCATGTACATGGGTCTGGGAGTTGGTGATGGACAGGGAGGCCTGGTGTGCTGCAATTCATGGGGTTGCAAAGAGTCGGATACGACTGAGTGACTGAACTGAGCTGAATATTTTGTGTTTGTGTGTGTGTGCACATGTGTGATTAAAAGTAATACTGAATGATTGGAATTTTATAATTTTAAATTGGAGAGTAACTGTGCCAGCTCTCAGAACATTATTTTCCTCCTGGACCATTGGAGTTCCTCTGTTTATGTTCCCACACTTGTCCTCTGAACCTTTTGCAAATGTTAACAATTTATCACAAAGGAGCTGAGTTAAGCATGGAGGTGTATCAGTACAAATCCCTTCATCCTTCTACACATCAAAGTGATCCCCTGATGACAGTAGGTCAGTAGCTGCAATTCCCCAAGTAGAAATCAGTGTCCTTCCTGACATTTTTTTTTCCTTAACACTTAAGGCAATAGAAAAATCAGATTTGAAATTTCACTGGGGTTGATTAGAAAGCTCCAAAAGACACACTGCAGGTACTGCAGCTTATCGGAACCATGTCTGTTCTAGTTTTTCAGTGGAGCTATCTCCAACAGACCAGTTGGTCATAACCAGTTAGACTGTGCTTGTTTTCAACTTAATTTTATCTTGTCACTTAATAAACATACACTTTCCAAGCTGTCTCATGTTCGGAAATATTTTCCTGACTCGTTTTTGTTTCTTAATTGTAAAAAGATCTTCAGGATGGATTTCCATTGATTTCAAATGTCTAACCTTTGTCTGTCTAATGTTTAACATCTTCTCAACACAGAAGAATAAGCTGAGTCTCTCCACAGCCTTTACCCCCGGTCTGAAATTTCAGATCATCCTCTTTCATTTTGACCTTTGAATCATATCCAACTATATTGACAATACAGCAATCCATATCACTTTTCTGGGATCTCCTCGCTAAACAATGATTTTCCACTGTTTATCCTACTTACCGTAATCTTATTTGTGGTTAGAATGCAACTCAGTCCTCAAAAATTGTCAGGCTTGCTATATTGCCTTGGAAAATGCATGAGATGAATAATAAATATTAAATTATTCACACAAATAGCCACCCTGTACAAGGACTCCCTGTTTCTCTGCTAGGGAAATACACAGATAACATAAAACAATTGAAACAGAGTTAAGAGATAAAGCCATCAGAAAGCACAGCATCAGCGGCTGCCAGGAAAAGCTTTCAGTTAGATGGGGCTTTACAAAGGAGACCGGCTACCCTGTTTTAAGTATTGCTGAAAGGTCAGGTTAGCTTAATAACACTCCCCTTTGTCTGAAGGCACGGTGCTCAAGAAACAATGGAGGTAAAGAGTAAGTAGTTCTAGAAAGAAACTAAATGAGGGAAAAAAAAAAGCAGAATAAAAAAAGACATTTAGAACTTTCCTTCTTTCTTTGAATGACAGTTTGAATGAAAAGACAAACTATGAGCTGGGTGAAAGGGTGACAAATATCTGACAAAGGATTTACATGGAGAGTATGCAAAGAGCACTCAAAATCAACAGGGAAAAAAGCAAACAACCCAATTAAAAATGGGAAGAAAACATGTATGGACACTTTGCCAAAGAGGATGTATGGATAGTAAGTGAGCACACAGTAAGCTGTTCAACATAATTCGCCATTACAGAAATGCAAACCATTCTAAGTTGCCACATCCTGTTAGAATAACACGTTAAATATGTATATAAAAACAGTATTAAGTGTTAGTGCTTATGCAGGGCAACTGTGCATTGATGAAACAAAATAGTGTGAAAAAGTACAAAATAGGGACATTCTGGAAAAAATGGTCAGTTTCTTACAAAATTAACTATACACTTACCATATGACCTGGAAAACCTTCTCTTCTCGTTTCTTTTAAAATAATTCTGGTGTTTACCCAGGCAAAGATATAACTGTATGTTCACACAAGTTTGTAGATACATGTTCATAAAGACTATTCATAATGGCCTCAAAGTGAAATCAACACAAATGTCTTTCGGTGGTGAATTGATAAGCCAACTGTGATACTTTTGTACCATGGAACACAATCAGTGTTTAAAAGCAGCAAAACACAGATGCATGGAACAACAAAGAGGAATTTCAGAGACATTATGAGAAATGGAACAAGTCAGTCTTGAAAGACTACATACTGTACGATTCCTTTATATCACATTCTAGGAAAGACAAAGCTATAGCAATGGAGAACAGATGAGTGCCTGCCATAAACAGGAGTTGGGTGGGGGGTTGACTTGAAGGGGAGAGTGTGAAGGACGTTTTGGGGGGTGATGTGACTGTTCTGCAGGGCTTCCCTGATAGCTCAGTTGGTAAAGAATCCTCCTGCAATGCAGGAGACCCCGGTTCAATTCCTGGGTTGGGAAGATCCCCTGGATAAGGGATAGGCTACCCACTCCACTATTCTTGGGCTTCCCTGGTGGCTCAGAATCCACTTGCAGTGAGACTGTTCCATATTCTGACTGTGGTGGTCATTACATGATCACATATGTCAAAATTCATAGAGCTTGTCCGTGCAAAAAAATCAGTGTAACTTAATTTAAATGTAGACTCTTATTGAGGAGGTTAATATAGTCCTTTGAAATGTTCAAGATTCCCTGACTCAACTGCAGATTAATCTCAACAAAGCCCCACATGGAAAACAAAGTCAGCAATGGTGGGGTGGGCTTTGGAGGCTTGAACGCTCTGTGTCCCCTGAGATTTTTGTTTTCTGAGAACAAGTTCCTCAGCTGTTACACTGATATGTTTAAATTCACAGCTTTTAAACTGCAGCTGCTGAACTATGGCTCTAGAAATCATCTGAATCTGAGAATGTGTAAATATTATATATACAGTAATTTAGAGGAGAGTCAACATTTCCTTTCTTACCCCCAAGGTTTTGAGTTCCTGAAATTGCCAAGGTTGAGTAAACTTTGAAGACACTCACCTTATTTCTTCTTATCCAAGTTTTCCTATTGAATTACTCTCTGCCTGCCAAGGGTATTCTAAAATTCAAATGATTAGGCTGCAAAGTGCTTTGAGGCTTTGGGATACAAAAACGATTCAAGTGCTAATTATTATTATGCAGTATTCCAAAGGAAGAAAGAAAACCTCCTCTACCTTGGCTCCTGTTACACTGCTTTCTTCTCTCCCTCCTACTTCACTGATCATTTCATTCTCACTTTTTCTATGGACCTTCTCCTTTCTCCCACTGTTCAAATATTGACATTTGGCTAAGATAGAAACTTGGATCTATCAATTCCGTTCCCTCATACACTGTTTTCTTTGAAAAATGACATTCATTGTCTTGGCTTCTTTTAACTATGAATGTACCTTCCCAGCCAACACTTTCTACCCTGGCTTCTTTATTTAATTAACTTTAATCAATTACATCTTGTCTACTTGACTTTTTCAACAATATCTTAATCTCTCTGTATTTGAAAAATCCCATTCCTGCAGAGAGTCAGGATGGAAATTCTCTTGCATTTTTGTTAGAAATTTAAACTGAAAGACATTTTGAAGTGCAGATTGTCAAGAGGTACCCAACATTTGAGGGAGGAGAAGGGGATGACAGAGGATGAGATGGTTGGATGGCATCACCGACTCAATGGACATGAGTTTAAGCAAGCTCTGGGGTTGGTGATGGACAGGGAGGCCTCTTTGTGACCTCATGGACTGTATAGTCCAGTCCTGGAATTCTCCAGGCCAGAATACCTGAGTGGATGGCCTTTCCCTTCTCCAGGGAATCTTCCCAACCCAGGATCGAACCCAGGTCTCCCACATTGCAGGCAGATTCTTTACAAGCCATTTTGGATTGGGGTATAGCCAATTAACAATGTGATAATAGTTTCAGGTGGACAAACAAAGGGACTCAGCTGTACATACACATATATTCAGTCTTCCCCATTCTCCCCTTCCATCCAGGCTGCACATAGGGTTGAGCAGAGTTCCCTGTGCTATACAGCAAGTCCTTGTTGGTTCTCCATTTTAAATATGGCAGTGTGTACCAGTATTTTTAATTGTCTCTTTCTTTAGTGGACTGGAAGAGTGTATCCCTTGAGAAAGGGACAGAGTAAGATTTAGGGTGTGTGAGGGACACCCTTTCTCTGTATGTGTATGAGAGCTAGCCAGTCCATTCTAAAGGAGATCAGTCCTGGGTGTTCATTGGAAGGACTGATGCTAAAGCTGAAACTCCAATACTTTGGCCACCTCATGTGAAGAGTTGACTCATTGGAAAAGGCTCTGATGCTTGGAGGGATTGGGGGCAGGAGGAGAAGGAGATGACAGAGGATGAGATGGCTGAATGGCAGCACTGACTTGATGGACAAGAGTTTGAGTAAACTCCGGGTGTTGGTGATGGACAGGGAGGCCTGGCGTGCTGCGATTCATGGGGTTGCAAAGAGTTGGACATGACTGAGCTACTGAACTGAACTAAACTGATGAGTTGGAAGGAGAGGGTGGTGAAAAGACAGGTGGAAAGGAGAACCAACCTGCTTTTCTACCAAGTTCTGGGACAGAGCACTTTCAGGAAGAGGCTGAATTAGAAGCCATCTATGCCTATATTTTGTAAAACTTTGTTGTACTACTGAGTATGCAGTCTCTGTTCAGTGGGCTACTTTAAATTTAAACTTTGGAGCCACTGAGATAGCAGCCTGCCAACGAGGTGACAAAAGCAGGTTTAGGGGTGAGTAATAACACACTCACAGAAGGCTTCCTGCCTGCCTGCCCCTGCACTTAAGCCTGAAACGTTAGGCTGGCTCTAGGTTCCAGGAATCTATCCATGAACAAAACAGACAAAACCCCTATCCTTGTGAAGCTGAATTAATTCAATTCAGTTCAGTCGCTCAGTCGTGTCCGACTCGTTGCGACCCCATGAATCGCAGCACACCAGGCCTCCCTGTCCATCACCAACACCCGGCGTTCACTCAGAATCACGTCCATCGAGTCAGTGATGCCATCCAGCCATCTCATCCTCGGTCGCCCCCTTCTTCTCCTGCCCCCAATCCCTCCCAGCATCAGAGCCTTTTCCAATGAGTCAACTCTTCACATGAGGTGGCCAAAGTACTGGAGTTTCAGCTTTAGCATCATTCCTTCCAAAGAAATCCCAGGGCTGATCTCCTTCAGAATGGACTGGTTGGATCTCCTTGCAGTCCAAGGGACTCTCAAGAGTCTTCTCCAACACCACAGTTCAAAAGCATCAATTCTTTGGCGCTCAGCCTTCTTCACAGTCCAACTCTCACATCCATACATGACCACAGGAAAAACCCCAGCCTTGACTGCTGCTGCTAAGTCACTTCAGTTGTTTCTGACTCTGTGCAACCCTAGACAGACCTTAGTCGGCAAAGTAATATCTCTGCTTTTGAATATGCTATCTAGGTTGGTCATAACTTTTCTTCCAAGGAGTAAGCGTCTTTTAATTTCATGGCTGCAATCACCATCTCCAGTGATTTTGGAGCCCAAAAAAATAAAGTCTGACACTGTTTCCACTGTTTCCCCATCTATTTCCCATGAAGTGATGGGATCGGATGCCATGATCTTTGTTTTCTGAATGTTGAGCTTTAAGCCAACTTTTTCACTGTCCTCTTTCACTTTCATCAAGAGGCTTTTTAGTTCCTCTTCACTTTCTGCCATAAGGGTGGTGTCATCTGCATATGTGAAGTTATTGATATTTCTCTGGCAATCTTGATTCCAGCTTGTGTTTCTTCCAGTCCAGCGTTTCTCCTGATGTACTCTGCATAGAAGTTAAATAAGCAGGGTGACAATATACAGCCTTGATGTACTCCTTTTCCTATTTGGAACCAGTCTGTTGTTCCATGTCCAGTTCTAACTGTTGCTTCCTGACCTGCATAGAGGTTTCTCAAGAGGCAGGTCAGGTGGTCTGGTATTCTCATCTCTTTCAGAATTTTCCACAATTGATTGTGATCCACACAGTCAAAGGCTTTGGCATAGTCAATAAAGCAGAAATAGATGTTTTTCTGGAACTCTCTTGATTTTTCCATGATCCAGCGGATGTTGGCAATTTGATCTCTGGTTCCTCTGCCTTTTCTAAAACCAGCTTGAACATCAGGGAGTTCACGGTTCACATATTGCTGAAGCCTGGCTTGGAGTAGTAATTATTTAAAAAAATACTAATAATTTACTGTGTGTTTGCAAGGGTTTCCCTGGGGGCTCATTGGTAAAGAATCTGCCTGCAACATAGAAGACACAGGAGATGTGGGTCAATCCTTGAATTGGGGAGATCCCCTGCAGAAGGAAGTGGCAACCCACTCCAGTGTTCTTGCATGAAAAATCCCGTGGACAGAGGAGCCTGGAGGGCTACAGCCCAAAGGGTTTTGAAGAGTCAGACATGACTTAGTGACTGAGCATAGCACAGCATAGCAGTGTAAGTCTAGCAGCAGTTCACAATTTAAACTGTGTTGTCAGGGAGGAACTCCTGGAAGAAGTGATAGTATTTGGGCAAAGACCTGATACAGCAAAGGGTTTGCTCACTTGCTGAGATATCTAAAGGGAAGGGCAGTCAGAGGTACCCTACCTCACCCTCTGCTGGGCAAGTTTCTTTCCAGCTCATGAGGCCAGGTTCTGTTTGGATTCTCCAGAAGTCACTTTCCACACTGCTTAGTTTGGCAGATTTGAATCCCAGTGCTCATGTTGTGACCTGATAAAAACTAAAGTCTTTGTTTCAGAGCTTTTGTATCTATGTGGATCTAGCGCCATGTTTCAAATGTATGCCCCCAACACGGCCATGTGTTTAATTTTACATTCTTTTTTTTTTTTTTTTTATAGCATGTGTGCAAATACTGTCCTGGGAGGGATTTTTAGAAACATCTGCTCCCTGGGGATTACACACTGACTCTGTGGCCTGACCGACCACCTCTTTGAGCCCAGCTTGACTGTTCTCTAGTTGTGGAATTCTTGGCAGCTGTTTGAGTTTTGTGCTTCAGTTTCTTCACCTGAGTGTGGAGATAATCGGAGGGTCTCTCCAGGAGGTTTGTGAAGGGTCCTCTACCTAACAGACTTGCATCCCTGCCTTAGGCAGCAGATACATGTTAGCTAGGAGGATGATGGTGGCTTAATCGCCTGTTCCCAGTAGTGCGCCTCCTGACACGGTTTTAAATACCTGCACAAGAGGTACCAAGCCCAGCTCCTGGATGGCAGAGATCGTGTCCTCCAAGCTCCGTGGGGCAGGGGTTGACAGCTGGGGTGACACCGCCTCTCCCACGAGTTAGAAAGGTGGGAAGAGGCTTCTCTGGTTGTCAACAAGATCCCGCAAGTACGCATGCATAGCCATGCCGATTGCTTTGCAACGCACAGGGCAGTCACATACAGTGAAGCACTGTTACATGCAATCACAGAGCAGCCCTGTTGAGAATCACTGTGTACAGAGCCTTGCACACGGTAAGGGTTTGATAAATTAACTAATGATTGAGTGAGTAAAGTTCGTTCATGGAGAGTCGAGTGTTAAATGCTTATCTGGGTGCCAGGCGCCATGTAATGCTTTAATAAATGTCAGCCACTGTGGTCACTAGGATTACGACATATGAGACGTTTTGCTGCTTTCAGATTCAGGTCAAATGACGCTTAACAGTCTCTGAGCTCGTTTTCTCCAGGTCTATTTCAGATCTTTCCCTCCTTTCATTGTAATAATCTTTTTTTTTTTTCTTTCACATTTTATTTCTGGACTTTCCCTGCAAAAAATCTATTGAATGAAGAAATATAAACCACATGAGGAATCCTGAAACGCATTTACACTCTTTTAATCATAATTTTTGAACAAGAAGTTCTCATCTAAGTGAAATGGGCTTCCCAGGTGGTGCTAGTGGTAAAGAAAAGAAAGAGTGAAGTCGCTCAGTTGTGTCCAACTTTTTGCGACCCCATGGACAGTAGCCTGCATCAGGCTCCTGCGTTCATGGGATTTTCTAGGCAAGAGTACTGGAGTAGGTTGCCATTTCCTTCTCCAGGGAATCTTCCCGACCCAGGGATGGAACACAGGTCTCCCTCGTTGTAGACAGACGCTTGACCATCTGAGCCACAGGAAGTCCTAAAGAACCCGCCTGTCAATGGATGAGACATAAGAAATGCAGTTTCAGTTCCTGCGTCAGGAAGATCCCCTGGAGGAGGGCATGGCAGCCCACTCCAGGAGTCTTGCCTGGAGAATCCCATGGACAGAGGATATAGCCCATGGGGTTGCAAAGAGTTGGACACGACTGAAGTGACTTAGCACACAGTCATCTAGGTGAAAACCAATGAAACTGACAGCTTAACAACGGTTTTTGTTCTTATGTATGTTTCCCCTTATGCCTGTATGAAAACAGGTATATTACTTTGACTCCTAAAATGCAGTTTCGAAAGTATGACTTGGGCCAGTGCAAATGCACTTCCATTTCCCATAATTTCCTCCTGTACCACCTACAATTGATAGTCATGATGCTGGCCCTACTTATGATCAGATACTGAAGAACTTTCCAGTCCTTGAAAAATAAAGCCTAATCATTGTAGTGATTTTTTACTTTACATCATTTTACTTCTTGAATTCTATTTTATATATGATTTATATATTTTTTACATGTAAATTTTGTATATTAATAGCAACTTTTACCAGAGTACTCAACATTTTGAAATATCCATTGCCTAACTGAAGTTATAAGTAGTTGCTATTTCTAAAATGAACCAATAACTAATTTTAATTGAATAATACCTGGATATTGTTCCTTAAGCTCCTTCTCTCTCTACCTCTGTCTCTTGTGATATTATGACACAACTGCAGTGGAAGAAAAACATCACTTTGGCTGGATAGTATTGTTCACTTAGTTAAGTATATTAAGATTTAGTTTTATCTAATATTTTGATGTTAAATATTTCTATTTTGAAACTTTAATTTCCGTGGCTAGGAAGGAGTAAAAATGGGATCCTTTCTCTGTCCCTGCAAAAATCAACAATTATTAACAACTTAGATTGCTTTCTCATGACTGGACAAGTGGCCATCCCTTCAGTTCAGTTCAGTTCAGTTCAGTTCAGTCGCTCAGTCGTGTCTGACTCTTTGTCACCCCATGAATCACAGCACGCCAGGCCTCCCTGTCCATCACCAACTCCCGGAGTTCACTCAGACTCACGTCCATTGAGTCAGTGCTGCTATCCAGCCATCTCATCCTCTGTCGTCCCCTTCTCCTCCTGCCCCCAATCCCTCCCAGCATCAGAGTCTTTTCCAGTGAGTCAACTCTTCCCATGAGGTGGCCAAAGTACTGGAGCTTCAGCTTCAGCATCATTCCCTCCAAAGAAATCCCAGGGCTGATCTCCTTCAGAATGGACTGGTTGGATCTCCTTGCAGTCCAAGGGACTCTCAAGAGTCTTCCCCAACATCACAGTTCAAAAGCATCAATTCGTCGGCACTCAGTTTCCTTCACAGTCCCCTTGGGAAACCTTAAACTGAGTGTTGTGAATCCTTCTAAAAGGGTGCCTGGGGAGCCGACATCTTGGGGAGACACGGTTCTTACAACTCAGGGTCCTTTGTAGGTCATAACTTACATGTACCCCAGCTGCAATTGTTACATACTTCCGTGAACGTTCTTTGAAATACTCTTTTCTTCTTCACATTTTCTGAGTTGATCTCACATGAGAGTCTTCATGTGTAGCATGCATACAGTACAAAGTTTCATCCTTAACCTCCAAGAAGTAGAATCGAATGCTTAGAGTTGTTTTCACCCCTTTTTGAGAATCTGAAGTCTAAAAGTCTCATTGGAGACCAATGTGAACAATAATTATATTTTATCTGTAACTGTGGTTGGTTATAAACACAGATCACAGACTGTCACCTAATAACCTTTACCACATATTAACCAAACTCTCTGGAGGTCACATTGTAAATTCTGCACACGAAAATATCTACCCACTTCTGAGTGCTGGTCCCACTGTGTGTTTACTTTGCTGTGTTACTTCCCTATGAGCGTCACTGTGGTCTTACTTGGCCCTTGGCATTCCAATCCTACCTTCATTTCTGCCATGAATCACTCTGGCCTTGTTATCTTGTATGGTTCCACTTCAAATCCACTTTCCCAAATAAATCACTGTGATGTTGAAATGTTCTCAAATCTGTTTAGGATGTTCCATCCAAAAAGCATTGTGCTTGTTGAAGCACACCCGAAAGAAGTCAATGTACCATTTCAGGCTAAGTCAGGTATCTGCTTTGATCACATTTAGCACAGAGTGATAGCAGGAACCTGTTGTATCTCTGATCCGCTTGGAGAAGCCTGCCCGCAGCCAGGCCTGCCCCAGCACTCACCAGCTCCTCACCAGTTGCTCTCGGTCTTTCTCCTAGAGCAGTTTTCACCTGTAATGTACTCTGTATTTTCTGATTTGTCATAGTCACATTTTTTTTTCTGTCTTTCCCCACTAGAATGGAAGCTTCAGGAGAACAGGTAACTTGAAGTATCCCAAGTGCCTAGAAAAGTGACTGATACACAGTGCAGCTAATAAATATTTGTCTAATGAGTAGCAGAATGCATGACTGAGAAATATGCATATATGTGTATGATAGAAAAATCTTAAAACTGAAGAAAATTATGTGAGTAGCCTAACATTTTCTCCGAGAAGCAAAATTGCTATTCAGTGTTTGTAGAAGTGTCCCACCAAAATAGTATATATATGACTTGCTGAAACATCTGATGTATATTTGAATTCCCTATTCCTTTCACCTGGCCCTTCGTGGAACTATAAGGCTTGTCAGACTGTAGGCCTGCAGTCCTTGGGGCTTCCCCGGTGGCTCAACAGGTAAGGAATCTACCTGCAATGCAGGAGACGCAGGCGACGTGGATTCGATCCCTGAGTTGGGAAGATCTCCTGGAGGAGGAAAATGGCAACCCACTCCAGTGTTCTTGCCTGAAAAGCCCCATGGACAGTAAGTCACAGTCAGACATGACTGAGCCACTGATACAGGCAGACCTACAATCCCTAAGCTATTTCCCTGTTGTTCTAAGAGCTCCTTTCTTTCCAAGACCATATATGAATACCTCACGTTTCATTTCACTAACTTTCTCCAAACTGCTCTCACTCTTCCAATCCCTAGATATTCCCAAGGTCCAATATTTGTGTTTGGTTAATAGAAAATATGTAAATAATTAAATGAAACCAAAGCCATAAAAATGACCTACTTTATCCTTAATTATTTGGGGCGATATTTGATCATATCTGTTCTGTTCCTCTTCTTTCCTCTCTTTCAATGCAATGTTTACTTGTTTCATCTGAAAATAAACAATAAAAATAACATATTTGTACATGGGAGAGAAAATAAAATGACTATTTTTCTCATATTTGATAAAATTATTTTATTTCTCAGTATTTACATTGTGACTCTTCTTTCAAAGCATCACATCTTCAGCTTTTGTTTGTCTCTCATTCTACATCCAGTGCAGGATTTGTGGGTTGGTTCTGTCTGTATTGTGTTCTGCCTTACTCCAAACTACTTTTTGAGCTTATGTTAAGTTTTAATTTCCTTTTTTTCTACTTAAAAAAATCTCAGTAATATGTGGGATGAAGTTAAGAAGTGTAGGCAATATTGCCAACAGTTTTATTCTTTTCCTTTCCTTTATTTTTTCAATTATATTTCATCTATTTTACAAAAAAGAAATAAATATGTAAGATAGAATATTTTTCTAAACATTGTCAAAGACCAGTGGAAGCTGGAGCCAAGATATGCATGCATATAGACACATAAACTTCAGACAGAGATAATAAAGAGTGAGGTAAGAGTGAATAAATAGTGAGGAGTGAGTTTCTATTTCATTCAATGGAGAGAGTGTACTTCTAGGCACCGTGCTGCATCTTTATTCAAGAATGTCAGCATGGGCATATTTTATTTATCTAATGTAAGTTTATTCAAAATAGTGAAATTTAAAAACTTTGGAAGCAGGTGTTTATTAAAGAACCCATGTCCATTTTTGCAAATTGAGAAAACACAAAGTTGAATGTTTATTCTGGAAAATATTAATGAATATCCCAATGTTTACTAAAATCCTCCTTAGCTGGTTAGAAATCACAGTGGATGGTGCTTCAGAAAGGTTTCCTGTGATGTGCACTTAAAAAGTGGGAATGGGTTGTGCTCATTTTTCCTGCATGCTAAGTTCAATTTGTCTGTTTGTAATAAAGACACTGAAAAACTAGAAATCAGCATTGAAAAGGTGGTTTTTTTTTTTTCCGAAATGTAATTGCCAACCACTACAAGATTGCTTCAATTACTGTATTATTTTACACAGGATCTGAAGGTTGACAATATGTTGAGAAAGCAGCATACATTAATAAAGCTGTGAAAAACTAAATTAAACTGAGTTGTCAAATTAAATAAAATCTTTTTGCTCACATCATGGCAAATGCTCATGTTTAAAGACAGTGTCTCTATACTTAGAGGTGGTGGCTGTTACGTTCTGCTGCGGGGTTTTAACAGGCTTGGGACAGCGAGCACATGTTGATGCCATTTACTCTTTCCTTTCACCTCTACTTCTAGCCACACTGGTGGATTAACCAGCTTTGCCTTTTTCCTGAATCTGCCCTTCCTTTCTCTACTTCTGAGCCCTCAGACCGAGGGCTGCTCATTGTCCTCTGTGCCTCCTGTCGGTTTTAGGAAGCCGGATGGAGACTCTTTATGGCTTGTGGATCAAACGTCAGCCTTTCTTCTTGGAGCTCTGCAGGTCACGCCCAGTCGCTTCAACTGGCGGAGGGAGCGTTTTCATGACCACGGAGTGAAAGCAGCCTGGAAAGGCTGCCCTCTCTCCTCACTCTCTGCTTAGCCTCAAGCAGTCAATTCACCCTCCTCCTTGTGAGGGCTTTCCACTTCCTTTCACGCCTAGTCTATGCCTGAGAGGACCATTTCCTGCTAGATCCCTGGGGCTGCCTATTCTCCCATTCTCTGAGACCTAAGCCCTGGAAGCAGAGAGTAAAATAGGGTCATTTGTGCTCCAGTCCAAATCCAGAAATAAGTCAGAGATGCCAGAAGCACGGGGTTCAGGTGGTGGGGAAGGTGGTGAGAGATGGTGCAGTGAGTGTCTCAAGTTCAAAGCGTGCATGGCTGCGGCGTCCCAGTGCACCCATGGAACAGACCTGGTTCTTGGTAATGACAGCAGCATAAAGGAGCAGTGAGGAGTCGGGCACTTGGAGAGCCGTGCAATATACGCTTCAGACTTACAAGCCCATTACCAGCTGAGCTACCAGAGAAAGTGAAAGTGAAGTCGCTCAGTCATGTCCAACTCTTTGCTGCGACCCCATGGACTGTAGCCCGCCAGGCTCCTTCGTCTGTGGGGTTCTCCAGGCAAGACTACTGGAGCGGGTTGCCATTCCTTTCTCCAAGGGATCTTCCCAACCCAGGAATCTAACCTGGATCTCCCACACTACAGGCAGACTCTTTAGGATCTGAGCTACCAGGAAAAGGGAAAGTGAAGTCGCTCAGTCATGTCTGACTCTTTGAGACCCCATGAACTGTAGCCTACCACGCTCCTCTGCCCAGGGGATTCTCCAGGCAAGAGTACTGATGTGGGTTGCCATTTCCTTCTCCAGAGGATCTTCCCAACCCAGGGATTGAACCCAGGTCTCCCCCCCCAAAAAAGCAACTACTAACTATACAGTTATTTTTTGTGGTTCAGCACTCACCTTTCGGGAGAGTCATTAATAACAGTCAAAAACCACCAACTCGCAGACATTTGTGATATGAGGGTGAAGTGCTTTGGGTGCCTACTTTCAGATATTTAGAAAACTAGTCAACAATGAAGGTACTGGATGGTTGTAAAGGGGTGAAAAATCGTTTTCGTGAAATATGGTTAGGGACTACCACAGTTGTAAAATGACTATGATTTTGTCAAATTTTCACTATGTCGAACAACACTAACAAACTAAATCTTATAAGTAGATATCCACTTAGTTGACCAGTTGTTCTACAGTGTGACTCCCAGCATGATCAATTAGTAGCTGCTACAGGGAGGCCTGGCATGCTGCAATTCATGGGGTCACAAAGAGTCGGACACGACTGAGCAACTGAACTGAACTGAAGACTCTCACCAAGATATCTATAATTTCTCAGTGCCTCACTTTCTCTCATTTGTCAAATCTGAATAAAATAGTTATCTGACTCATGGTAGTGTTTTGAGAAATGTATTAATTTATACAAGGCACTTAAGATCATGCTCAGTGTAATAGCCTTGTTGACGCTCACTGTTTTGTTGGAGTTGGTGTGTATTCGGGCATTTATGACATCATTCTAACACATCTACCCTTTCCCACCCGCATATTTGTAGATGCCTTCATTTCCCCTATGGATTTCATTTGCCAACTCCTTCCATCAGCTCTATGTGATTTTCTTTCTCCTCTGATTGTCTGTAAATCTATATTTGAGTTTCTTATGATTCCAGTCACATGCTAAATACTCTAAGGTTGTATGTAATAAATCTCAGGAGATGACAGTATAATATAGTCACAGCAAAGTGAAGATAATAGGAAACAACGTTTTGAGGCTTGCATCTGGCAATTAAAATGCTACTTGCTGAAGTCACTTAAACCTCTGTTTTACTGTGTCACTACCTTCCAGCATTGAAGGCATCTGCTACACCAGGAGCACGCCTGTAGTTACGCAACTTGGATCATTACCTGTTGCAGGAGCAGAAAGCAAGCACTATAGGGCACCATGGGCTGACTCTGACCTGGAGTGTGAGGAATTTTTGTGTTAGGCAACTGGAGAAGGGCTTAAGAAGTAGGGCTCTGCTGTCAAGAAGCAAGACAATTGACGGGGATGAGGGATTGTATGATTGGAAATCTTAATAAATCTTGCGTAGAAACAGGGAACACAAGAGTGAGACTAAGCTGTAGCTTGTAAGAAAGTAAAGCCTTTCATGTTAGCCAGCATAGAGAGGGGCAGTCTGGCCATCTGCGGTTGGCACAATGTCCATGCTTTTGCCAGTGTTCGGACGTGGTTACGGGTGCTCTAGATCTGGCATGGTCACAGGCTCGCCTTGTCTGGTGTTGATGGTCTGTGAAATTGTTTGGGTTCAACAGCAGAAGGCCAGGCTTGGCTGAGTAATGGGGGAACTCTAACACGCTGGAGGCAGCTCTTCTGTTCCTCAACTTCATCATCTGTAAGTTAGGTATAATAACAGAGAGGTTGCAGAATTATAGTAAGAACTAAATTAATTTGAAATAAAACCGTCTGTTGTAGATTCAAAGGGAAGAGCATTCCTCTCCGGCTCACAGTTTCTACCAGGCTGCGACCTTGAGAATCATGGTGTGGACCAGGTCTGATTGCTGATTCTCCCCAAGAGTTAATAAGAGTTGTGAAAACAACAGTGAAGCTGAGTGTGTCACTTAAATAACACTGTCATCATCACAAACACATTCGAACTTTGATTAAACATTGTACAGGCATATGAATATTATTAAACAAACCTAACTCTTAGTTAAGGAGAAGGCAATGGCACCCCACTTCAGTACTCTTGCCTAGAAAACCCCATGGATGGAGGAGCCTGGTGGGCTGCAGTCCATGCGGTCGCGAAGAGTAGGACACGACTAAGTGACTTCACTTTCCCTTTTCACTTCCATGCATCGGAAAAGGAAATGGCAACCCACTCCAGTGTTCTTGCCTGGAGAATCTCAGGGACGGCGGAGCCTGCTGGGCTGCCATCTATGGGGTTGCACAGAGTTGGACACGACTGAAGTGACTTAGCAGCAGCAGCAACTCTTAGTTAAACCAATTGTTCTTTTAAGAATTTCGAAGGAGAGCCAGTCTTAAGCCATTTTGCCAGATGGTTATAAGGACAGTTTCTGAAGTGGTTAATGGTTGCTTATTGACAGTTTACTTCTCAATGTATTACTTTCTTCCCTTCTTTTGTAGTGGTTAAAATGAGGAGGTGAATCTGCATCTAATAAAGATATACACATTAAAAAAAATGGAAATGTCATCGTAGAAGTGACATTCAGAAGTGCAACAGGGCTTCAGGACAGCCCAACATTTTGTGACTATTCCAAAAAATGAAGGACCATCCTACTATTGTTCAGTTCAGTTCGGTCGCTCAGTTGTGTCTGAATCTTTGTGACCCCATGAACTGCAGCACACCAGGCCTCCCTGTCCATCACCAACTCCCGGAGTCCACCCAAACTCATGCCCATTGAGTCGATGATGCCATCCAACCATCTCATCCTCTGTCATCCCCTTCTCCTGCCTTTCCCAGCATCAGGGTCTTTTCAAATGAGTCAGCTCTTCCCATCAGGTGGCCAAAGTATTGGAGTTTCAGCTTCAACATCAGTCCTTCCAATGAACATTTAAGACTGATCTCCTTTAGGATGGACTGATTGGATCTCCTTGCAGTCCAAGGGACTCTCAAGAGTCTTCTCCAACACCACAGTTCAAAAGCATCAATTCTTCTGTGCTCAGCTTTCTTTATAGTCCAACTCTCACATCCATACATGACCACTGGAAAAACCATAGTCTTGACTAGACGGACCTTTGTTGGCAAAGTAATGTCTCTGCTTTTTAATATGTTGTCTAGGTTGGTCATAACTTTTCTTCCAAGGAGCAAGAGCCTTTTAATTTCATGGCTGCAGTCACCATCTGCAGTGATTTTGGAGCCCCCCAAATTAAAGTCTCTCACTGTTTTGACTGTTTACACATCTTTTTGCCATAAAGTGATGGGACAGATACCATGATCTTAGTTTTCTGAATGTTGAGCTTTAAGCCCACTATTGTAAATCCCCACATATCAGTTTTTAATCTATTTCTCATAAATCTTTTCCTCCTGAAATCTTTGTTGTGAGGCCCTGATTACAATAAACTTAGTCGACAGCCCCCTAATTACTAATTTGCTTTTTAATTTAGATTTCCCAGAGTTAATGCATTAATATATAGTAGAAAGTAGAGTAGTCATTCCATCAATAAACATGGAATACAATCTCTAAGAGTGTCCGGTATGTTTGTATGAGTGAAAATCTGAGTTTGTATACGGTGTTATAAAGCAGTATGTCATATGTAGGTATAATACTGTGCTGGGCTGTGCTTAGTCACTCAGTCATGTCCAACTCTGCGACCCCATGGGCTGTAGCCTGCCAGGCCCCTCTGTCTATGGGGATTCTCCAGGCAAGAATACTGGAGTGGATTGCCACACCCTCCTCCAGGGGATCTTCCAGATTCAGGGATCAAACCATGGTCTCCTGCATTGCAGGCAGATTCTTTACCATCTGAGTTACCATGGAAGTCCTAATATAATACTACTACATACAAATATGTATACCGGTGGTACAGACAGATAAATCAGTTCTGCATAAACAGTATGCTGAATTTGTGTATTTTGTGTATTTGCAGCCAATTTGTGTTTGAAACAGAATCTGATTAAAAATAAATATTGTATATATGTATATATATATATTAAAATTTTAATTGCATTCATTAACTACTGGAACTTTGTTAAAATATAATTTGAAAAATAATTCATTTTTATGTTAGATTTATTTTTGTAATAAATAATCATAATATACTCTAAAAAGAGACAAAGAAGAATTTCCCAAATCCAAACTTTAAACTTATTTAGCATGGAAAGTGCCTTATTTTCTTGCTAGCTCCTTTGCTGTTTAACAAGTTACTGGTCTGCTTCCTGTCTGAGGCTGATCTGCTGCTTCTCCTTGATTTTGCATCAGTTGTGAGAAGGGGGTTGTCTGGGTGTGATTGAAACCTGTGATAAAGCGCAGCGGGACTTTTCCTTCAGATGTATATTTTTGGTGTTGCTTTTCAACTACCCGCTCAAAGGAAAACCAGAGTGAATTCAAAAGATGACAATGGAGTCTGAATACCTAGAAGTGCATTTTATTATCAAGGTTTGAAAGTTAATTTTTGTCCCTCTATGTAATAGATGAAAGTGCAAAGTTAAAAAACATTTGTTGACTTGTTCAAGATTCACACCTAGTTGGTTACACAGCCTCTCCTAGGCATAGCTGTGCTACATGCCATCAGAATTCTTTATCTTCATTAGTCTGGTTCATCATAGTTGCAATGAATATACCAATCTAAAATATACAATATGCAGTTGTGTATCATTAATTATACAAAATGTATGATAGTAATATACTGATAAAATCAATATCCCAAATATGTTAAATAATATTAATGTAATTAATATATCCATATAAGTATATACATATATTAGTAGAATATATAGTATAATATATATTAGTATGATCCTTGGTTGCTATATGATGAAAGCATTTATGAGTGACCTCAGAAATCCAAATATTTATATTATTCAAGGTAAAATAAAGAGCTGAATCAATGGTTTCAACATTTCATAGATCAAGCCAAATCTCCAGTAATGCTTACTTATCACCTTGAGCATTGTAAAGCAACAATAATAAATCATGATTTTCATGTTTATATTAAGACCAAATATTCCTATGACTATTTCAAATTGACAGAAGTCATGACAGATACATTTTTATATGGGGTGGAGCACTATAATTCATTACTCTTTTTCCTAGTTAATGAGCCTCATCTGTTTTTAGGCAGAAGGTGGTGATTGGGAGGAGACAAGGCTGGCAAGACCGTGAGGTGTGGGAAGAGGTGCAGAAGTGGCAGGCCAGCCATTCCATTTGGGAGCATCCGGATAACTGAGCCATTCTTGGTCTCCTAGCTAACACACCTAGCCATTTTTATTCTTTCAACTTAGATTTCTCATTTGGTTCTTCCATTATCTATTCAGCAATGAATGCTAACTATTCCCTACTATTTCATAAATGCAGTAAGTATGATTTCAAGGAATCCCAACATCTGGAGGGCAAGAGAGTTTTAAGATGCCTAGAACCCTAAGTCCCACTCTCAAACAACTTCATCGCTCTGGAAAAAGTGGGTACTTGACAGTCACTCTGAACTCCACTGTATAGAGTGTTTCTGCCCTTGCTTTCTGTATGGAGGACGGAAGATTCTAGCATATTGGGACACCTTTAGACTTTCTTGTTTTAAAAAAAGTTATTTAGACTTTTAGACATACATGAGCAGGTTCATTAGCCCTTGATTGCCTCAAATGCCTCTTATGTAACTTTCCTTAGCCATTAAAAAAAAAAAAATCTAGCACATAAAATGCACGAATCTCCACTGGGGCCACTTTTAAACAAATGTCCTATGTTCTAAGTTAACGAAGGAAAGGCAATTTGAAGAAAACCCGTTTTCCTCCTACATTTTGCTCTCAGCCTCTAAAACCTAGGAACTCCCTAATAAAATGCTTGAAGTAGGTCAGCTTAACATAAAATTCTATTTGTGAAGCTCTATTACAATCCAAATAATGATTTCCTCCCTGGAAAATGGCTTAGACTTTTCATATGCATCTGTTTAATGTTAAATGAGGAGTACATGCTCAGTGAAAGAACTGTCCACTCAGAAATGAGCACTGTCCCAGGAATTCAGTTTTCCTTCTCTTCTGTATTTGACCGATACAAGATGATTTTCCTGATAAATTAAGAGATAATTTCTTAATTATGCTTAGGTTTAAAATACATTTAAAAATTCTGTTAGTCAACTATTATATTACTAACTGTATATTTAAGAGAAATGAAAAATATTTCCACTCAAAAAAATTGTACTTGAATCTTCATAGCAGCTTTATTCACAGGATCCAAAAGGTGGAAACAACTCAGTTGTCCATCAGGTGATGAATGGATGAAGGGTGGGTATATATACAAGGAAATTTTAATCAGCAGAATAAGACTGAAGTTTTCTTATCTGTTGCAACACAGATGATCCTTGGGAATATTGTACTTATCAGAGATGACATACTTTATTATTTCGCTTACCTGAGATTTCCAAAATAGGAAATGTATAGAGACAGAAAATAGAGTAATGGCGGCCTTACACTGATGTAGGTGACTGCCAGTAGGTACAAGTATTTGGAGGAGTGGGTTGGGCAAGAATGTTCTAAAATTTGATTGGGGGATGATAGTTGCACAACTCTGTACTAAAAATCATCGAATTGTGCACTTTAAATTGGTAAGCTCTGTTTGATATGAATTATATTTCAAAGAATGAATTATATCTCAAAATTAGAATAATGTTTTAAAAGACACTGTTTTGCTTTTAAATTTACTATTTGTCATTGTTTGGTCCCTCAGTAGTGTCTGACTCTTTGTGACCCCATGGACTGCAGTACTCCAGGCTTCCCTGTCCTTCACTATCTCCCAGAGTTTGTTCAGATTCATGTCCATTGAGTCACAGATGCTATCTAACCATCTCATCCTCTGCCACCCCCTCTGCTTTTGGTTTCTATCTTTCTCAGCATCAGGATCTTTTCCAGTGAGTCGGCTCTTCACATCTGGTGGCCAAAGTCTTGGAACTTCAGCTTCAGCATCAGTCCTTCCAGTGAATATTCAGGACTGATTTCCTTTAGGATGGACTGGTTGGATCTCCTTGCAGTCCGAGGGACTCTCAAGAGTCTTCTCCAGCTTATCTGTGTTTCCTGTTTCCCCTGCTAAAGCATAGCCACTCTGCACGCAGGGATTTTGTCTGTTCTGTTCAGCACCGGCCCACCGGCAGATGTAGGCGTTTGCTATGTTGAATAAACAGAGCTGTCGGGAGGGAGTTACTGGACCTGGCGCTCAGAGCACCTTCACCTGGGATGCCCTCTTCCCGGGCACCAGCAATGACAGGCAGGGGAAAGTCAGAATCAGTGCTGTAGGCTGTGATGGTAGTTGAAGCAAAATAGCAGAAAGGCCTGAGTAAAGAGCCATGCTATACTGAATAGAAATATGAGCTTGGGGATGAGGTCAGTGTATGGATAAAATGGAAAAGCTAAGTTAGGGCTAGCTACCCACTCCAGTATTCTTGGGCTTCCCTTGTGGCTCAGCTGATAAGAATCCACCTGCAATGTGGGAGACTAGGTTCGATCCCTGGGTTGGGAAGATCCCCTGAAGAAGGGAAAGGCTACCCACTCCAGAATTCTGCTCTGGAGAATTCCATGGACTGCATAGTCTGTGGGGTCACAAAAAGTCGGACAGGACTGATGCACTTTCACTTTCAGTATTAAGAACTTTGGACTTTAGGTTATAAAGAATATGTAAATCCATTAAGGACCGTGAAAGTGAATAGTGATGTAATTAAGCCTTTTTGGTAATAAATTAGGTGTCCTTTTAAAAAGCACAATAAGCAGTCATAGTCACAAGGGTCTATTATAAATACTGCCTGTTCTGTCTTCTCACATCTGTCTCCTGTTAAAGGCCGTTGTTAATGGCCACAATTTTCAGGGCCTCTAAGGCTGGGCAAGGCAGGAATGCTAGATAGATGAACTGCCTCGGCTGGAGGATTTCCTGGGGGAAGAGGCTGAGAGAGCGCTTGCCCACCCACACACATCACATTCTAGTTTATTTTCCTGAACTTGGAGTCAAACAACACCGGCACGCCTGCAGGGTTCATCCAGAGGCCACTGGGCCTTGCGCCTGTTCTCTGGGATTCAGTCAGCTGACCCAGGGGCCACCTCGGGGCTGCCTGCTTCCTTGGGGTAAGGGGCTGTGTTCAGGGGGACATCACCTGTCAGCTGCGAAACAGTTACCTTCACAAACACAGACAGAAGCAAGCTGCAGCTCTGCTTTTATAGATTCATTTGAAAAGAAAAATAAAAGTACTCATTAAATAACATTAGTACTAATTCAGCTGCGCTTTCTGAAAGCTTTTAGAAAATCGAATTACAAAAAAGCACTTGCTGGGGTGGGGTTTAGATTTATCCATGTTTCTTCTTCACGTTTATCTCATTGAAAGAATTTTGACATTCTAGAATTTATTGTTGAAGTGATTACAGGAAGCATAACATCTCACAGAGATTTTTTAAAAGGAAGGTGCATACAGAGTCTTAAGGGATGTGCTAAGGCGCCCTGGGCCCTTGAGTGGGGGTCTGCCGTAATGGAATCAGATGGGAACAGGCTGATTCCCCTGAAGTTGGGCTCTCATTAAGGCCATTGCGTTTTTCATTTTATAGTGTTTGATGAATACCTTTTATGCAGCTTACTCTTCTAAATTAATAACAACTTGTGCCAAGTCTTTTCAGTCGTGTCTGGCTCTTTGTGACCATGTGGACTGTATCCCACCAGGCTCCTCTGTCCATGGGACTCTCCAGGCAAGAATGCTGGAGTGGGTTGCCCTGCCCTCCTCCAGGGGATCTTCCCGACCCAGGGATCGAACCTGCATCTCTGCCTCCCGCATTGCAGGCGGGTTCTTTACCACTAGTCGCACCAGGGCTTCCCTGTGGCTCAGCTGGTAAAGAACCCGCCTGCAGTGTGGGAGACCTGGGTTCCATTCCTGGGTTGGGAAGATCCCCTGGAGAAGGGAATGGCTCCCCACTCCAGCATTCTGACCTGGAATTCCATGTATTGTATAGTCCATGGGGTCGCAAAGAGTCAGACACGACTGAACAACTTTCACTTTCTACCTGAGGATAATGCATCTCTTTAAATAAAAATCTCCCACGAGATTTAACTTAGAGAAATAGAAGGGAGATTTATACTGTGTTTACTGAAGGATGGGGTGTTGGGGAGTGGAAGGGGAACCCGGAAAGCTAAGACGTATTTTAAGGTCTTTTTTGAAAAACAAAACTTGATGTCAACTGTATTTTTCTAATTTTCCACACTATCAATATGAAATGTTCTCAACGAGATTTTTATCATACTTATATTTTCATGAGTCCCCAAGATATTAAAAAAAAAAGAGGGAAGACTTATTACTTGAATGTACACATTCTCTGCACCCTTGACGTTGTGAAGCAGGTACTTAGGGGCAAAAATAGTTGCTCTTTGGACAGTTTGGGCCTGGAAATAATCTGTCCTGAGTCAAGCAGAGTTTGCAAATGATGAAAAGTGAAGTCAATCCTTTTAAATTCAAGGGGATTCTTATTGCCTTCTCCAAAAGGGAGCCCCAAATCGTAATTCATTTGCATTTGTTCATGTGGAAAGCAATAAAATGCCCTTCAGAAGTTCCGTCTTTTCAGTTGGATAGGAAAATTATTGGTTGTTGCTATTATACTTCAAAAGACTTATTTATATGAAAAGCAATGCCTGAAATCATATTTCACAAGATGGAAGAAATACACACAAAAAAATCCTTCTCTTTTATTTTCTAGTAAATCATTATTTAATTTTCCTCTTTAAATCACCACATTCAACAGAAAGCAGAACTCTGTTCCCATCCATGGCTACCTTAAATAATTCAGACTCTGAGGCTTAAAATTGTATGAGGAAACTGACTTGGTAACTGCATAAAGTCATATCTACTTGATATGTTTGACATTCTAAAAATGGGGCTTCTCTTTAAATACTTAAGTCTATTGAGTCACCAAGCAAAATATTTGCTGTTTCAGCAGCTTAGTTCTCAGCAGATATCTTCATGGGGAGATAAGGAATGGACACAATGAAAATTATATAAAACAATATTTAACACAATGGGAAAAAATTAAAGTTGAAGCAAAGTGGTGTTAGGCATGAAATGATGTTTTAAGACATATTTCTTTACCACCAAAAAGCAAAATGGTGTTTGTTTTTTTTCTCTGTTTTTGGTATCTCTGTCCACTTTAGGATTAATATATGTGAGACTGTCAAGCCTTCCCATATTCTTGCTGACAAGCTCAATTGTAAACTTCTAACCTTGTATGCGATAATGGATATTGGATATAGCTCACCTATAAACTGTGTGTGATCTGTTTTGATGGTACAGATAATTTTGATGCTACTTTTATACCTGACCTTTTAAATGGAATGTTAGGATGAGTTTTAAAGATAATGAGTTGCCTGAGATAAATAATAGAGTTGTCTCTCGGAGTATCATTTGAAAATAAAACATAAGCATCACCCTAGAGGAGGTAGATAAAGCCCCACCATCAGGTCAAGTCCCAAAGTCACTTATATCTCCAGGTAAAGAGAACATATATGCATTAAAAAAATAGGATCATTAGAGAAGAAGATATCAGATTAAGAATAGCAGAGAGTACACACTGAGGCATAAAGAAATAATTGTTCGATTTTTTTTTCGTTTGGTCTCTGAACCCCACTGTTCATTACTCTGTTCTGGATTTTCAGAATGGTACTGTAAGCATCACACATTCTTAAGACAGTGTGAAATAGTGACTTAGTCAAGAGCATGCGTGGGCACATAGCCTAGAATTTCCAACTGAAAAGTAGAATTTCCACTGCTTCTGAGACTAAGTGACTTAACCTTATTGTACATAACCTTTAAATATGAGGCAGGATTTGATTCTAATCATCTGTGAATTCTGTAGCTCTATAATTCTCAAAATGCTTGAGAAAAAAATGCTTTTAGTGTTCTAAGAAATTTTTAAGTGCTGTATATTAATAAAGTTTATTAAGTAATCATGTACCATATTTTTTCCCCTTTTGGCATTCATTTGTTGACTAAATAACTTAAGATAATTGAAAATGAGACATCATCTCAGTTTTACCTGCAAGGGAATCGACCTTTTATCTTTGCTAAAGTAGAGTCATTAGGTTAGGGCTGTATCACTGTGTGTGTCCCTGTGTACATACGTACACTCATATATGATGAATACTTAATAACATTAAAAAACTTATTACTACTATGCTTTCCACATGTATCCATTTTCATTCATTTGTTCTGAATGGAAACTGCTTCTGTTTTCACAAAGATTTTTTTTTAATTAACCTGGAAGGATTCCTTCCAGCCTCTTATTATAATGACAATTGTCAAAATTGCTGTTTTTATTTCTCTTGTTGAAGAATGTTGAACTGATTGTTAAAATAATGATAGGAACACGAACAAAAATCAAGCTCCTGTTTAATTTTTTCATAATCCCAGTGTATTCATTTTCCTTCCCTACATGAATGAGACAGGATCATTTGCAAGGCATCTCCCTGGTCTGAGATCACTTTTCAGTGCCACGTTGTTCTTCTAATGTCTTCTTCCCACCATTTTCTCTTCTTAAAATTGTAGCAATAAATCTTACTCTTTGATCATTAGTCATCATCCTCCCATATCTCTTTCTGCACAAAACTTGCTTACCCTCCAAAATCACAGCCCAAATTCTATTGACTTTTAGAAACCCAGAGCCATTTTTAACAATGATTGGAGAGCAGACATTCCAAGGGCTTTCTTATTTTCTCCAACATAAACGGTTCCTCTTCCCCGACAATTCCCTCCCAAGCCCTTCAAATTCCTCTTTTGTAGTTGTTCTGTAATGGATCTAACGATAGGAATCTTTCTTTGAGCCTAACACTATCTGACATATTTTATCTTCCTGACTCCTTTTGACACATGATTAATATGATCACAGCTTCCTTTTATAATATAAGAATAGTCCATCATCAGAAACAACTTTTTAAAATTCTTTTTTGTTATTTACCCACAGATTCTGTGTATAGGATGTGTTTTATGTGATATCTTTTTAATTAGGTAATCAGTATTGTATCTGCTCTCACATAAAATTAATAAAATATCAGATCTGATTGGCTTTATCTTATTTCTTTTGGATAGTGATCAGAACTTGGAAGGCAGTCAAGATGTTTGCATTTCATAAAATAGTTTTCTATTCTCACAAGGGCACACATTTTGATGATCAGGAAACAGATTACGGTTACAATTACTTTATCTGCATGCATGCAGTGGACCTGTTGATTCATGATTTAGCTGTTCTATTTAATTGTCAGATGCAACAAAGACACATTTAATCATTCATCATTAATTCGATTAAAGACCTCTAGCTACGAGAGTTCCTGTAAGCCTATGAAGATGCAGGAGGTTAGGCACCTGACCCTGGGCTGTCTATATTTGATGAAGAAGATTTGCATGTACCCAAATATCTATCGTACCAGATTATAGTAAGTAAAGAAGTGGCTCAGACCGTAGAGAATCTGCCTGCAATGCAGGAGACCCGGGTTTGATCCCTGGGTCAGAAAGATCCCCTGGAGAAAGCAATGGCAGCCCACTCCAGTATTCTTGCCTGGGAAATCCCAAGGACAGAGGAGCCTGGAGGGCTCTGTGGGGTCACAAAGCGTCGGACACGACTGAGTGACTAATACTTACTTACTTAAATATCTATAGTATAAGTCAGTTTATAGAAAAGTTTTATCCATAGTGCTGTGTGGAAATTATGAACTATTAATTTTGATTGCTTTGTTTGCAAAAGCCCTTACTGATGAAGTGGCATTGAATATGGTTCTGAAATCATCTAGAAAGATGTAATTGAAGGGAGACGTACATCAGGGAGGAAGTGACTTGTCCTGACTGCGGCCTGACTCCTTTGTAGGAAGACGATCCAGGATATAGCTAGACCAGATAAAACAGAACCATGACAGCCATATGTGACAAATAATTACACAGTAATAAAATTATGAAACACTGATGTCTATTTGGATGATAACATTATTCTGTATTATTTACTTTTCCATTATATAAGTGCTATTATTTAGATAAAACAACAGCATGACTTCAAAGCAAGGAAACAGTAAGAATGATTAATCAAATATGTATGATAAAAATATGACAATATTGATATAAGTTCAAGGATGTATTATTACATGATATAGGGAGTAAAAATTTGCATAAAAATAAATTTTTAAATATAACCATATTGTGTAACCTTTTTTTCTGTTCTTGGATACAGCAGTTTATTTAACTATTTTTTTAAAAAATTTGTATTGAATATTTAAAATTCTTAGGCTATATTATTGGATACCCTCAATATTCATAAATTAAGAAAGGAAAATACATAATCCTAATCAGATATTGCCTATTTTATTATTCATTTATTTATTTTTATTTATTTTGGCTTCCAATAACACTGACATGTTGCTTCCTATCCCACTGTGCATAGGATAGTTTTTCCTTCTTCCCCCATAACACTTTGCGGGACTGCCGACAGCCCTGGGACGTTCCCCGTTTCTCTGTGTGGTGATGAAACTGGACACAGTCAAACATCAGTTTCACTTGGACTTGCAGCTCTGCTCTTAAAAGACCCTCATGACACTGATTTCTGGTGTCAGTCCTATGTGAGGACCTGAGCCAAATGTTCTTCCAACAGTAGGGCTGGAGTGTGGGATTCTTAGGGTTTGACTTGCCAGCAACAGCAGGTTTTAGACATGTAGGAATTAATTTCCAGGTTTCCCAAAATGTCCATCCACTTTGTACCCACAGGCTTGTTTTGGTAGACCAGCTGTTAGTCAATTAGGACCTTCAAATTCATCAGACAGGCTATCTGTGCTTACAACATCTGATATTTTTAAACACGCTAAAGCACGTCGGCTCTCCTCACTAATTACACGGCCCTTTCTCAGGGAACATGCTGTTAAAGCACAAAAGCAATCTGAATTTGTGAAGTCCAGGTTGGTTTCCAAATACATTCCAATTTAATAAAGAAACCGAAGAAGGACTGTGTAATTTGTTTGCCCTTCTCTGGTAACAGGGTTTTTTTGTTTGTTTGTTTGTTTGTTTTAGTTCTTAAGCAGTTTTGTTAAAAAAAATTTTTTTTTAATTTCTTCTGTTGAGTTTTCATCGCAGTGTATATGTGACATTGAACAACTCAGGTGTAGTCAGTCCGTCCCTTTCCGAGTTCCTTCTGGCCCCTGCACAGCTCACTGCGCTTTGGAGGAGCAGCGTGGAGGTTCTCTTGCTTCATCCCGCCCTTCGTTCTCATCCAGGGCGCTGCACGGTAGTGGGCACTTGGAAGGTCTCATCTTACTTTCAGGTCCATCTTGTCTAGGGGTGGGTGTTCTCTCCGTAGCTGTGAACTCACATCTCATTCAGTGCATGTTTGGAAGCAACTGAGGAGTGAAGATAACTTTATGAAAACCTCAGCGTCTCAGGGAATCAAATCTCCTGCCGTCTTGCAGTATTGTATGCAAGACACATGAAGCATTTGGGAGGTAGTTTTTAAGGAGCAGAGTGAGAGGGCAGAGTCTATAGTCTAAATGGAATTTATCCAAATGCATATTTGTACTTTCTGCCACATACGCTGGTGGATGAACAGAGTCTAGTTTACAGTTGGACAGGGGCTTCCCAGGAAGCACTAGTGGTAAAGAACCTGCATACCAATGCAGGAGACATAAGAGACGTGGGTTCAATACCTGGGTCAGGAAGATCCCCTGGAGGAGAAGTTGGCAACCCACTCCAGTGTTCTTGCTTGGGGAATCCCGTGGACGAAGGAACCTGGTGGGCTACAGTCCAGTTCAGTTCAGTTCAGTCGCTCAGTTGTGTCTGACTCTGTGACCTCATGGACTGTAGCACGCCAGGCTTCGCTGTCCACCATCAACTCCTGAAGCTTGCTCAAACTCATGTTCATTGAGTCAGTGATGCCATCCAACCATCTCATTCTCTGTCATCCCCTTCTCCTCCCAACTTCAGTCTTCCCCACCATCAGGGTCTTTTCCAGTGAGTCAGGACTACAGCTTATAGGGTTGCAAAGTCGACACAACTGAAATGAATTAGCATACAGCAAACACAAGCTGGAGCTTACCAGGTGGTGCTCGTGGTCAGGAACCCACCCGCCAGTGCAGGAGGTTCAAGGGGTGTTCAGTCCCTGGGTTGAGAAGATATCCTGGAGGAGGACATGGCCACCCACTCCAATATTCTTGCCTGGTGTGCTGCAGTCCATAGACTCACCAAGAGTCGGACATGACTGAAGCAACGTAGCTTGCATGCACGCACATAGAAGGTAGCAACAGCTTTTTCGTTTTATGTTTTCTGTGCTTTCATTAAAATCTGCATGGAAATCAAGATGATGATTTAAAGCTCCACTTTTCAGAATAACTAAGAGCTAGGAAGACCACTTTTGATTGTGTGGCTGTAATTAGACAGATCATGTTTGATACATTATGGAAAGCATGATTGTTAGTGTTATCTGACAAAATCAGCTCTGCGTTCTGAAGGCCAGCACATCTGTTGTCAGCATTCTCCCTTTTGTCCCCCAGTGGAACACTTGGGTTTCCACCTGTGATTCAGGAAGTGTTACTTGGCTTCACTGAGCCCTCAAGGGAATGATGTGATAACTATGTTTGTTTGAATAACAAGATATCATGTATTTGTGCAGTGTGATAATGTGTTCCTCTGTGCGGTGTGGTGTGCTCGGATAAGTTCAGTAACTGCTGCGTTAACTGAGTGGTGTCTTTGGGGAGACAAAATCTTCTGATTGATTTATTAACACCTGTTTGGCTTATGCCAACCCGGGAGATTCCGTGTGCAAGTTGGCTTTTATACCCCCCTAGTCTGTTGTGCGAACTCAGAGTCTGTTGTCAGATACACTCTTTTGGTTGTTTACCTTCCTAACCCAGTTGAACATGTCCTTCTATCTGTCATTTCAAATACCACTGTTGTTCTTTTTCAGTGATGTCTGGATCACACTGGCTTGGTGTAATCCTGATGGTTTTCGCTATGTGAATTCTTAGGAAATGTGGACACAATAGCCATCGTGTTAAAAATTAAGCTAGTGAGATCTTGAAATGCAGTGCAAGCACAAAAGTTAAGCAGTAGGCAAACAAGCACTTGTGAGACTCATGGTTACAGCGCAGGAAAGCTCCATCGCTCAGAATGACGCAGCCACAGAGGATCCAACACCGCAACCGGAAGCCCTGGCCCCGTCAACGTCAGGGGGCGGAGGTAAAGAGCAACCGGGACGCCTAGGCCAATCATCTGTGTCACACCCACCTGAAACTGAAAACGCGCTTTCAGCCCGTAATCTGCAGGCTGACTTTGGAGTTTTGTTCCTTTCCCTAAGCTTCCCGGGGACTCAGTGGTAAAGAATCCACCTGCCAACAGGAGAGGCGGGTTCAATCTCTGGGTTGGGAAAATCCCCTGGAGAAGGGAATGGCAACCCACTCCAGTATTCTTGCCTGGAAAACCCCCTGGACAGAGGAGCCTGGCGGGCTACAGTCCATGGGGTTACAGCTTAGCAGCTGAACAACAAAAACAGCCAGGTTTCAGCGCTCATTGCCCAAGGCTAACTTCCTCAGCTTTGCATCCCGGGAGACATTTCCTGGGATATGGAATTCTCCTCCAGAGCAGGATTCTTGGCCTGGCAACAATCACAGAAAATGAGCATGGTGCAGAAGCCAGCGGCTCGGCAGAGTAAGGCCTCTGTGCTGGTTGGAGTTTGGGACGTGTCCTTCCATTCTGCGTCTTTGTCCCTTTATCAAGAAGGTCAACAGGTTCCTCTCTATCTCAAGCCGTTTCTATCTGGAGATGTCAAAATGAAGAATAGCAAGATCAGCCTTCTCTCCACCTGCTTGTTGAATCCCAACCCTTTAGAACACTTTTATTTCTTTGTTTCTAAATGTCCCTAACTGTGAATTTGTGCTGGTGGAATAAATGTACTGGTTCCTTCAGTCAAAATAAGGTGGTGGCCTTTCACCCACTGAGACTCCAAATCAGATACCTAGGAGATCCTTACCCTGTTTCAAAGATTTTATGTGATAAGAAAAAGTTTAAAATAAATTTCACTTTGTACCATTACTTTCCAGGGTTATTTTCTGGATGTAAATATTCCTAGGTGTTGCCTTGTCCAGCCCATCCAACATTTTTTGTTTTTGCTTTATTTTCCTCAAATGTAAAGTAGAAATGATAATGTCTTTTTCTGCATATCAGGGCTATCATGAGAAGATGAAACCATAAAGATAAAATAATAATTATGAGAGCACTTTGAACAGTTCTAAGAAGGAAATGGCACCCTACTCCAGTATTCTTGCCTGAAGAATCCTGTGGACCGAGGAGCCTGGTGGGCTGCTGTCCATGGGGTCATACAGAGTCTGACACGACTGAAGCAACTTAGCAAAGATGATAAAATGGTGGATGATCCTGTTACATAAAATTCCAGTGATAAATTCTGATTCAGCCATACTTGTTCTTAATAACAGATTGCTCCATTTTTCATAATTATTCTCCATATTAATATCACTGTGAAGTCATTTCAACAGCTGTCTCTTTTTGGTTGCAGATGTTTTACCCTCAAAGAAAATGAAGCTGTGTACTTCTTTTCTTTTCTGGAGTTTTGATTGAACCAGTTTTGAATCTAAATAACTCCAAAAATGTCTATTGTTGCTTATCAGTGAAGAACACCCATTAGCAGAATCTCATAAGTTAATCTTTTCAACATACTTTTTTTTTTGATACCTAAGAAAACATCCTACTTGCAGAGAGCAAGGAACTGATAGGAAAGTAGGAGAGAGAGAAATAAACAGCCAATTATAGAAATACTGTGGAATTGCAGTCCTAGAGTTATAGATGAGATGATGTTACAACAAGCCATTGGGGAAGGCAGTGGAGGCTTCTTTGAGGAGGTGACCCGTGAAGTGAGGTTTTATAAAAGGAGAAATTTAAGGAGGCAGTGGTGCAGAGGAGAGCTCAAGAAAGCCTGCGGGGGTGAAGGGAGATAATTGAACTTTTTGGTACTATTTCTGCTGCCATCGATCGGCCCCATCAGGCTGAGTTTCAGACAGGCCAGTAAAAATGAGGCAGAAATACATTTGCAGCCTACCCGAGTGCCTTACAGGGTGTATGTGCCCAGATATCATTTATCAGCATGATAACAATGGCAATGAACATTACTATAATTATTACCGTCATTTAAAATAACTGATCTTTAGTTTGGCTCGTTTTGGCCGTTGTCTTTAGCTTCTTTTCTATTTCCTTTATAAGTGATCTTTGTAAGAATGAGTATGGTTCTCAGCATGTCACATTTATTAAAAACGTATGGAAGTGTTCTGAAGAGAGAGGGTCTGTGTGTCCAGAGGTGGGGATGGGTGGGACTGTGAAATGTGAGCTCAGCTTTGTGGCTTAGATGGTAAAGAATCGGCCTGCACTGCGGGAGACCTGGGTTCCATCCCTGAGTCAGGAAGATCCCCTGGAGAAGGAAATGGTAACCCACTCCAGTATTCTTGCCTGGAGAATCCCATGGACAGAAGAGCCTAGTGGGCTGCAGCCCATGGGGTCGCAAAGAGTCAGACACAACTGAGCAACTAACACACAGAGACAGAGGACAGGAATCAGCGGTAGTTTCTGAGGGGGTTATTTTGATGAATTTCAAATCCAGTTATTACGGCTGCTTTCTCGTGGTACACGATTAACTTAATCTGTGCAGAGGACCATCCTAACTGGCATGGCACCTTTTGGGAGCTGGATCAAGACCCCCTGCTGTGGGCTCAGCCTTGGGTGTCGGACTCCCTTCTGATCTCCTGGCAGGGCGCCCTGCACCCTGCCGCCCCCCCCCCCCCCCCCCCAAAAGCTGCACATCCCCCCATCAATACAGCGTCCCCTGCTCCTGGCAGGCGCCCTGCACCCCGCCACCCCCCCCTCAAAAGCTGCGCATGCCCCCATCAATACAGCATCCCCTGCTCCTCTGCAGCCGCGCCTTCTCTGCAGGCATTTGTGTTTTGCTTTTCATGCTCAGACCTGGACTCAAGTCACTGAGACGGCTTTCTCCCACTGTCCTTCTCTCCTTGTAACTGACAAAACCATTTGTACGTGACCCTCGAGGGGGAAACAAAGATCCTCTTCAGGCCTTTCTGAATGTTCTGAATCCCATCTCCTGGTTCGTCCTTGAGGTTAGTTCCATCCTGACGAGGTGTTCACTGTGCTGGGAATCCACTCGGGATGTTTTCTCTGCCACAGCATCGTGTTACTTTGTTCTCAAACATCTCCGGCTCTATATCTGCTGGCTGGTTAGACTCAAGGTGTTCATTATACATGACGTCGAGGTAGAAGGTTGTGTGACTTTTTTGAGTTGAGCATGGAAGACCCACGGCTTGGCTTTGCTGAGATAGATCAGTAACTGGGATATGGACCCCAGTGTCCTTGTTCCTGGAAATGTGGGTGTCTTTTCAGCATAACGTCTCTTTGCAGAGTTGAATTGATTCCACATTATTAGTCTTTAAAGTATGTTATATTGTCATTTACTGTGTTTTTATGCTGCAGTGTATTTCTACATAATAAACTTGAGCAGAAAACCCCAAGAGGGTGATGCTTGTGTTGATAATAGCCCATTTTTAAACTGTGACAGCTTGTGGAGGAATAAGAAAATGTTACATAGAACTCTGTGTAACATTAACATTTATCATATCAGTTTATACATTTTCAACCCCATGGATCCACAGCAAGTCCATTCGTGGATGCTGAACCAGTGAGGTTGTCCCTTTTGATACAAAGTTTTCATCATGTTGGTTCTAATCCCCCCATTTCCCCACAGAAGCCTCCTGTTTATTTGTAAGTACCTTCAGTTTAGTTCCATTCAGTCAGTTGTGTCCGACTCTTTGTGACCCCATGGACTGCAGCACACCAGGCTTCCTTGTTGATCACCAACTCCCAGAGTTTACCCAAACTCATGTCCATTGAGTTGGTGATGCCATCCAGCCATTTCATCCTCTGTTGTCCCCTTCTCCTCCTGCCTTCAATCTTTCCCAGCACCAGGGTCTTTTCCAATGAGTCAGTTCTTCGCATCATGTGGCCAAAGTATTGGAGTTTCAGTTTCAGCATCAGTCCTTCCAATGAATATTTAGGACTGATTTCCTTTAGGATTGACTGGTTTGATCTCCTTGCCATCCAAGGAACTCTCAAGAGTTTTCTCCAACACCACGGTTCAAAAGCAAGTACCCTCCTAACAACATTAAACTTCTCAAGAACAAGACAGATACCTGCAAACATGCTTCCCAAGTCCTAACTGTATGTGGCTGTGTGTGAAAGTTAGCAGTGGTTTGTCCACTCCTGCTTACCCCAGATAATTGTCCATAGTTAGTATTGTCCATCTGGAGAGGAAAGTCTATGCATTTAAATGGTTACCTCCTGAGTTGTCAGAAACCTCCTGGGATGTGTCCATGAGGGCCGTGTGGATGGTGCTCTTCACTCACGAGGGAATAAAGCTGAGAACAGTCTCGGAAACACACAGGCAAGATCACTGCACGGGAGGAATTCATGTTCTCTCTCTGCACGATTTTCTGTTTTACATAGAATCCAATCTCTTTCCTTGTAAATTGGTACAGACTTTTTTGAAGTTAGGATTTAGTAGCCTTTTGAATAGATACCTTTTAAAGGCCTTAGTGTCAAGACACAATGGGTATGAATGTGAGCAAACTCCAGGAGCTAGTGAAGGACAGAGGAGCCTGGCTGCAGTCCGTGGGGCCGCAGAGTCGGACACGGCTGAGCAACTGAACAAGGAGGTGTCAGGTTTAATTGTCACACAGAGCATGTTGAGGAGACAGTGGCACTATTTCCCTACAAGGTTAACTGCTTCCATGAACACAGGGTGAGAAGAAGTGATACCCTTGGGTATCTTGGGGCTTCCCTGGGGGCTCAGATGGTAAAGAATCTGCCTGCAGTGCGGGAGACCTGGGAGCAATCCCTGGGTTGGGAAGATCCCCTGGAGAAGGAAATGGCAACCCACTCCAGCAGTCTTGCCTGGAAAATTCCATGGACAGAGGAGCCTGTAGGCTACAGTCCATGGGGTCACAAAGAGTTGGACACGACTGAGCGACTCCACTTCTTCGGGTATCTAAAGAGACTGAGTAGAAGCATCTTATGGTGGGCAGGAAATGAAGGGAAAGAAGAAAGTAATGCATTCCTTGCCTTCTTTCCCCATCAAGAAAACTGGGATTGGAAACAGGAGGTGAGAACGTCAGAAAGAAACTCCCTTGTGTGTACCTGCTGTGCCCGAGCTTGCCCCGCCCACCGCGGGGTCGCTGGCCCCAGGTCTCTAGTGAGAGGGCAGGTGGGGTGAAACCACACCAGGCTGGAAGCATCCCGAAGCACAGGAAGGAACAGACTTCTCTCTCCAGGGAGCTCACCCTGCTCTCGACTCAGAGGCACAGGGGTCCAGGGAACTGGAGGATCCTGGCTCTGGCTTAATAGAAGAGCTGTCTTCCTAGATCCTTGCCTTCCGATTCTTCTGCTGATGGTGCTTCATGTAATCGTACTCCTAGTAACTCCTCTCTACTTCGATTGCCTTTCCAGTTTAACAACTAAATAATTAAATATTCGTCTCCCTTTATCAGCCTCTAATTACTAGATAGGTCTCGCTAACTGGTCCATGTCAGTAGTAGTTTAGTCTCTCGGTCATGTCTGACTTTTTGCGACCCCATGGAGCCCGCCAGGCTCCTCTGTCCGTGGGGTTCTCCAGGCAAGAATACTGGAGTGCGCTGCCATTTCCTTCTCCAGGGGATCTTCCTGACCCAGGAAACCAACCCGGGTCACCTGCATGGCAGGCTGATTCTTTACCGACTCAGCCATGAGGGAAGCCCCAGTACATGTCAGACCAGGACCTACAGCAAAGGCCCATTTGTCCAGCCGTTTGGCTCCGGCCAGTCCGTGGGAGCAGAGGGCATCCTGCATTTTTGTGTGCAATTGTAGCCAAGAGGGAACGGAGCCTTCTTAAAAGTAACGAATACTGGCGGCACTCAACTTTATGCCTGACATTGAGCTAGAGTCTAGGAGTAAACCAGGAAGTAAAAACAAAGCGGGTCACAGAATTTGGTGGGGTGGGTAAGAGGAGGAGTTGTAACGGGACCGACGAGCAATTTCACAGGTTTATGGAAAATTATTACTATTCTAAGTGCATGAGGGCATATAACAGGGAAACCTGTCCTGGTCCAGGAAGTGGGCATATTTCTACAAGGAGGTAATTATCTTGGCATTAGCTCTAAGGGGGTGATGAGGAGGCCGATCGTTCAAATGTGCAAAACTCTGGGAGCTGAAGCTAAGGAAGACCCTGAATATATGTAAAAGGTTTTGACTTCATTTAAACGTCAGGTAATCGTCACTGGATGGTTTACAGCGGTTGTATATGGATACATTTGTATTTTTATTAGAGCGATTTTCATTTGTACAATCAGTGTGTGTGTGTGTGTGTGTGCTCTGTTGTGTCTGACTCTGCAACCCCGTGGACTGTAGTCCACGAGGCTCCCTCTGTCCATGGGATTTCCCAGGCAAGAATATTGGAGGGAGTTGCCGTCTCCTCCTCCAGGGGCTCTCCTCAAGCCAGGGGTTGCGGCTCTGTTTCCTACACTGGCAGGCAGGTTCTTTACGGCTGCCCACCCGGGAAACCTGCACTCAGTGTCTAGTAACTGAAGATCCTCTGCATACTTCTCTCTCTCTGCTGGACGCTGGGGACACAGCAGCGACTGAGGCCCAACCACTGCCTGCACGCAAGCGGTTTCATCCTTCAAGTATTCACAGCATCAACGTTGAGCATCTGACAGCAAATGAGAGGTGGACAGTGTCTTTGCAGTTAAGGTGGAGAAAGCTAGAGTCTTTGTTTCAAATGGGATGAGGCCGGTTCACAGGTTTGTCCTGCAATGCTTTGCTCTCATGGCTAACGGAGGGGCCAACGTCACTGCAGACACCTGGGGTTTTCAGTGCTGGGAAACGAGAAAGGAACTGAAGGAATCCCAGCCCAGAGCTTCCTACAGCTCCAGCAGAAGTGCCGGTCAAGTGTCTCATTAATTTTTGCTAATTGGCAGTCGCGGAGAGAGGCGACAGTGAGCCGCACCGCCTCCCTCTCCAGGAGGAGCACAGACACACACAGTGTAACTGGCGGCGGCTGCTCTAGTGGGAGGGTAGCAATTACCCACGGAGCCCCCCGTCTTAGCGCTTCCACCGGAGCTGCACGTTTAGGAGATGTGCTTGAAAAATAGTCTTTTCCGAGCGCTGTGTGAGCTAACTAGCGTTTACGAGGCTAGCAAGTCCCATGAGGGTATAAAAAGCGGCAGGATTTGATACTCCATCTTGTACCACTGGCCAAGTACTTTGATCAGTAGAAATACCCTAAAGACAAATAGTCCACAGCCGTGATCCCTCTGAAAGGCTTTCAAACCAGAAATGGATTATTATGGCTGTGAACTCCAGTTTTCCTGCAGACTTTCTCTGTTACATGGCCTGTAGTGATGACTTGAAAAACAACTATTGCCTTCTGCGGCTCAGAAGAGAAGAGGCCTATTCTCAGGGCTTTATCGCATTCTTCATCTACCGTTTAAAACTCAGCACAATGTCAAAGTGTCTTAGGCATTTCTTCCATCCTCATCTTTTCCTTAGAGCTTCCCTGGTGGCTCAGTGATAAAGAATCCACCTGCAATGCAGGAGATGCGGATTTGATCCCTGGGCTGGGAAGATTCCCTAGAGGAGGAAATGGCCACGCACTCCAGTATTCTTGCCTAGAGAATATCCCACGGACAGAGGAGCCTGGCGGGCTACAGTCCACAGGGTCGCACAGAGCTGGAGGTGACTGATCACACATGCCTCTTTTCCTGCCTCTGGTTAAGTGTGATGTATTTCATACATATTTCATTCTTATATTTATATTCTTACATAAATATTTCATTCTTATATTTCATGTTATAAGAGCTACCAGTGATCTGGAAACATTTATCACAGGGGCATTCATCCAACAAGTATTTATCAAATGGCATAGGGAAATCCAAGGTGGGACTAAGGAACCCTGTTAGAGGCTTTCTTGTTCTTCATTTAACCTCAATGAGGGAGAAGGAAAAAAGAAGGAGGAAGAAGAAAGTCCCTGTCGTGCAGGGAAGAGGCTCCTCACCTGCACACCTGTTCTCTTCGCCAAGGTCTTACAGGAGTTTCAAAATCCGGCAGAATAATTGACGTTTCAGACATCTAACGTGTGCTTGTGATTAAAAATCTGACCATTCCCTAAAGTCATTTTCCAGAAAGTGTTTATAAAGGAAGAGAGTCACAAATGGACACAGAGCTAGTTCAATTTGGTATTGAATATAGAATGTGCAGGAAAAAAAATAGATAGTTCATTTTTTTCTAGAAGTACTGTAATATGTGGAGATATTGGACACATATTCTTTTATTTCAGTTACCTTTCTGCTGTCAAAGAGCTGTAATGAATGATGAATTTTTCATTCCTTTTTGGCCTTCTACATTGTGCTATAGAGATGTGAGGGAAAGAGACTGAAATTTTAGAGTCAGAAAATTTGCATTTAATGTCAGCTTTTCCCTTTACTTGTTGTGGACTTTGGATAAAGCATTTAACCTCCAAAATTGTGAAAAGTGGGAATAGTAATAATAATAATAATTGTGATACAAGTAGTATCCATTTCTTAGAATTTTTAAGACTTACAATATTATATATATTTTTAAAAGACGTCTTTAAAGATTTTTAGTTACTATTTGTATATAACATATTTATGTCTATAAAATTGCAGTCCTTTTTAATGCTACAATGTTATAATGTTACAAGTGCAGAAGTTTAAAAATTAGCTTCCAAGTTGAGGGTCCAAACTCTTCCTATGTAAATCTCATTATAGTCTAATATAGTAATGATAATCATTGGTTCCAAGCTCTTCAAACAAAACTCTCATAGTTTAAAAAGCTATTCCACTCCCCGAATAACCTGAAGTTTATTTTACCTGGTGGTTTCTTCCTTTGAAGGCCCATATTTATATCTGTAGATTAAAAGAGTAAGAAATACCCTTTATGATTGCCGTTGTAGTTGTTTTAATAAATCAGACTTCTAAGTTATAGGGCTTCCCTGATAGCTCAGTTGGTAAAGAATCCACCTGCAACGCAGGAGACTCTGGTTTGATTCCTGGGTCAGGAAGATCTGCTGGAGAAGTGATAGGCTCCCCACTCCAGTTTCTTGGGCTTCCCTTGTGGCTCAGCTGGTCAAGAATCCGCCTGCAATGTGGGAGACCTGGGTTTGATCCCTGGGTTGAGAAAATCCCCTGGAGAAAGGAAAGGCTCCCCACTCCAGTATCCTGGCCTGGAGAATTTCATGGACTGTATAGTCCATGGACTCGCAAAGAGTCGGACATGACTGAGCAGCTTTCACTTTCTTTTCAGTTCTCACTTTTTCTATGTTACAGGTGGAAATCTGATTCATACCAAGTATACATTGCATTTCATCAGACCAAATATCCCATCGATCATAGGACTAAGAAAAAGTCACAAAGTATGACAAGTTATGGATTTTATTACACAACTAGACTTCAGAAACTTTACAGTGCAGTGGATGAAGTTGTCTTAGAGTCAAAGAAATCAGAGACGTATATGCATTTTACCGGTTAGCACACACTGCTCATCATGGTGACTGCACAGCCTTCACTCATGCATTCATTAGCTGATAGATACTGAGTAATCTTGTAACGTGCCTTGATGTCAGGTGAATGAAAACAGACTCAATCAGTGCTTGTTTGTATGTGGGAGCCTGTGCACTGTACGGCAGGCAGGCCCTAAACCGATAAGCCAACAACTACAGGAAAAGCCCGGCTCTCTAAAACCATTTGGTAAGGGTTACCCTCAGCGTGGAGCAGAGGAAGCCCTCTCTGAAAGAGTGGCATGCAGCTGAGAGGCAGATGGCAAGATGATGCTCATTGCGAAGGAGGTGGAGACTGTGGATCACAGCTTGAATTGCTGATCATGATGGACTGGGCCCCCGTGGCTAGGAAACAGCCCTGGGACTGCTCATATTCCTTTTCTCCTTGCCTCTTGAAATCCCCTCAGAGTTTTCTTCCAAATAGGATCACTCTCCATTTTCCAAGTTGATCTGGACCAAAATGCATCTCTGTTTTCCTAGGGCAGTTATTCTAGGCCATTTCCTAAGCTCTGGCTGAAAATTCATTTCCTATATACTTATTAATGATTCTGCTTAAAGGGCTTATTTATTTCGCATCTGTTCTATGAAAGTTGGCTGCCTACCTGACTTGAAATGGCGTGGTTTCTTTCTTTCTTTCTTTTTCCATGCTTTTTTACTTAACATGGATGTTCTCACTCCTATATTTGAATTGTCTGCTCCTCTGTAAACATAGATGGATATTACAAATTTCCTTGGTTGAAAGCTACATTTTCACTGGGGTCCCTGAATGTATCATTTGGGATTCTCTAGAAAAAGAGGGTTTCTCTGGTGGCTCACACAGTCAAGAATTTGCCTATAATGCCAAAGACCTGGATTCAATCCCTGGGTTGGGAACATCTCCTGGAGGAGGGCATGACAACTCACTCCAGTATTCTTGCCTGGAGAATCCTCATGGACAGAGGAGCCTGGAGGGCTACAGTCCATGGGGTCACAAAGAGCCAGACACAACTGAGCGACTAAGCACAGCTCAAAGAGATCTGTGAGGGGTGTGTGTGTATGTGTGTGAACAGGAGAGAGAGATGTGTTTTAAAGAACTGGCTCACAGTTATGAAGGCTGGCAAGTCCAAAGTCTGCTGGACAGGCTGGCAGGCAGGAGACCAGGAAAGTGTTGATGTTGCAATCTTGAATCCACAGGCAGTCTCCTGGCAGAAATCTCTCTTCTGTGGGAACTCCAGTCTTTTCTCTCTTAAGATCTTCAGCTAATTTGATGCGACCCTGCCCCCCGCCCATGTTATAGGGCACCATCTATTTTGCCCAAAGTCTATGGAGTTGGAAGTTAATGTCATGTAACAGACACCTTCACAGTAACATCTGGACTGTTTGGCCAAATACCTGGACCAAGCAGCTGACCAAGCAGACACGTAAAATTAACTGCCATGCTGAGATCATCAAGTTCATGCAGAAGGCAGAAATAAGGATGAGGGAACACTTTCCACGTGGCCTAAGCTGTACTTCCGCCAGAGCTCATGGTCTTTCTAGGACTTGATCAGGTAGAACCATGTAAAAACCACAAGGTCATGGACCAGAGGACGCCTCTCACACTCCTGGTCCTGCAGGGCCCGCGTCAGGTAACTCCCTTGCCTGGAAGTGTTGCTCGTCCCGCTCCTTAGACCCGCTCGTCCCGCTCCTTAGACCCGCTCGTCCCTTCCCCTCAGTGCCCAGAGCACCTCCCGCCTTCTTTCCCTCAGGTTTTCCCTCTTAACTGCTGTGCAGGAGACACTTCGACAAGGGCAGCGTGTTGTGTTGTTTTCATCCTGTATCCTCCAGTGACTTTCACCCGAAAGGTGCTTAACAGATCATTTTAATTGGATGACAAAACCCCCTAAAAAGTCAAATTCAGTGTATCTGTTTATGTGTTTTGCAGTGAAGTAACATAACTCATCACAGTTTATTTTGGGGGGCTCCAAAATCACTGCAGAGGGTGACTGCAGCCATGAAATTAAGACACTTATTCCTTGGAAGAAAATTTATGACCAACCTAGATAGCATATTGAAAAGCAGAGACATTACTTTGCCAACAAAGGTCCGTCTAGTCAAGGCTATGGTTTTTCCAGTGGTCATGTATGGATGTGAGAGTTGGACTGTGAAGAAAGCTGAGCACTGAAGAATTGATGCTTTTGAACTGTGGTGTTGGAGAAGACTCTTGAGAGTCCCTTGGACTGCAAGGAGATCCAATCAGTCCATCCTAAAGGAGATCAGCCCTGGGTGTTCTTTGGGAGGAATGATGCTAAAGCTGAAACTCCAGTACTCTGGCCACCTCATGCGAAGAATTGACTCATTGGAAAAGACTCTGATGCTGGGAGGGGTTGGGGGCAGGAAGAAAAGGGGATGACAGAGGATGAGATGGCTGGATGGCATCACCGACTCGATGGATGTGAGTTTGAGTGAACTCCGGGAGTTGGTGATGGACAGGGAGGGCCTGGCGTGCTGCGATTCATGGGTTCGCAAAGAGTCGGACACAACTGAGCAACTGAACTGAGCTGAACTGAACTGAATATAACTCGTGATTCAGTCTATGTGATCACTTTTGTATGATAATAGCCTATTTTTAATAGAAAAGAAAATGTCACAGGGTTTCCTTTTTTCCTCTAGAGTTTGAAAGCACAGCAGAAAAGACTTTTAGACTTTTAAATCATTTCATATAGGTCTTTGTGACAAATGTTTATTTTGAGTAAATTATTTCAAGATAGTATTTCATTTATTATGAATTTAAGGTATGGGAAAATTTCAGTCATAGAGAGAAGTTTCGTGATAAGAAATCCATCAAACTATGTACAAAATGAACACATTTTCAGTGACTTTCTCATGATATCAATGACATAATGTAATTGCTTTCTAATTACCCTAATCAAACTTTTAGCAAGCAATCCAGTTTGTGTATGTTTGTCAGATCAGTTTAATTGTATTTAATAAAAGAGAAGATCTTCATTTTCAAAGAACCAGATGCTGCCACAGAATCTCTTTGGGTGGTCAGATATACTAGGATTCAGATCTTAATCTTTAGTAAGATCAAAGGGTTACTTCAGTATCAAATGATCAAAACCTTTTCCCTCTCGTTTGTTTTTCTTTCAAATATTTTTAAAGAATACAGTAGAGTTAGTAGATATATTAAATCAAAGGATATTAGAATGCCTTCATCAGTATATCTTGTTTAAAATTTGAGACTTGTTGGCAATCCTATTGTTAGTGAATACTTAGAGCTATTAAGTTTACCATATCTCATGTAATCTTAGTTCTGTCCTAAAATAATTTATTTTAGACCACTACCCAATGGCTCAGTGGTTAAAGAATCTGTCTGCAATGCAGGAGACACAGGAGACATGGGTTCCATCCCTGGGTCGGGAAGATCCCCTGGAGGAAGAAATGGCAACCCGCTCCAGTGTTCTTGTCTGAAAAATCCCTTGGACAGAGGAGCCCGGTGGAGTGCAGTCCAAAGTGTCACAGTGTCGGACATGACCAAGTAAACACACACACGCACAAATGGAGAGTGGTCCCTTCATATAAACAGATGTAGCTGTTCTGTGTAGAGACCCCAAAGACTCATGCCTTGTAGCAATTTGAAATTTCACTGAAGAACAAATTTGAGTCAAAATACTGCAAGGCAGATATGCGAGGATGATTTAGCAAATGAATGACTTAGCAAATGAGTGAGTTAGCTAATGTGTGATTTAGCTAATGAGTAAGCTTAACCTCCAGAGAGACAAGATTAGTGTTGTTATTAAAGAGGGTCTCTGAAGCCAGCAGGCTTGGTTTCAGCCCAGCTCTGCCCCTTGCCAGCCACAGGCCCATCTCCTCCTCACTGAGCCCCACTGTCCTCCAGGGTAAAGTGGGACAATACCAGTGGGAATGCTCCCTGCCGAAAGATGGTAGCTGTCAGGAGCCTGATTGGCTTTGACCTGTTGTCTCCGTGTTTTGAAAAGTAATTCCCCTCCAATGATTAGCATGCTTAGTTCTTTATGAAAAGTAACTCTTTTCATATATATGTGACTCTTTTCAATAATATCAAATATTGAGTTTGGGCTCAACTCAAATGTATATATATATTTTTTCCCTTGCACTATATAATGCCAGAAATTCTTTAAATGACACATCTTCCTGAGTTTCAGGAAGGTGTTATACTTCCTTATACATAGTGTTGCAAACACTTTTCATGAAGGTAAAACTTAGAGAAAGAAATGGGAAGAGAGAAAGAAAAAATTGAATGGAAATAATTGTGCAGGACTTTCAAAAATGAATCTTTTTTTCCACAATATTAACTTCTTCCTGAGTTCTTAAAAATAATCACTTTGACTTTAAAAAAAAGGTACTGGCAAGTTTCAAATACATGACTGCACATCTCACATCTAAAATATTACTTTGCAGTAGGCTTAAAGAGTAGGACTGTAGCATAATTTTTATATAATATAATATATATGATGACATCCTTCTTGAAGTTCAGGATGTTGATTAGTAATATACATAATTAGAAAAACATTTGCTTCTCTTCTCTACAAGTTTTTGTTTTTTCTTTCTGGAAGAAATCTCATTTAAAACCCCATCTAGCACTTTAATTCAGTTTATAAATTTAACAATTCTAATCGCCAAAGAGCAAAATGTCACAGTTATATCCAGAAAGTGGATATACATGAAATATATGCCAGTGAAAAATCATTTATAAAAAAGACTAAGGCAGAGGAGAGAGCATAATTAGATAGAATGGGTCCTCCTTGACAGATATGTTAAAATAACAGAAACATTTCACGATATAGGAAATGCTGATAATGTTGGTATTTCTTTAATGTAGGCTTAAATCTAGTACACGACAGAGATAATATGAAGCAAAAGTTCCTAGGAGGCTGACTGTTATGGTGCCAGGAATTTTGAAATTCCCAAAAGGCAGACCGTGATTACACATAAGGTGTCCTGAGGAGTTTGCATTGTCAGTTCACATAATCAGATATCTGAGATGCTGACTAGAGAGCCTTGGCAAGAAGGGAGGACGTGATCTAGGAAGTGGGGTGGCTGGTCCGCTCCTGGCTCCATGGACCGACTTGAAGGACATCTTCCACAGAAGTCTGGAACTGCCAGCATCAGCGGTTCCTTTGACACTCAGAACTCATTTGAATAAAAAAGTGACTTTGATCTAAAGAACTTTTTATCCTCCTGGTTTGCTCCATACGATGAAACTCTAGAGAAACTTTGGAACTGTAACTTTCGTGAGAAGTCAGAAATTATTTTATTTTGAAATCTGAAATGAGTATATTTGCTTCTAAAAATCTTATATGTTTCTCAAATATGTATTTTTAATACTTAATGCAGCTGTAAAATCTATGTAACAGTGTTTCATGATGAACTGATCCAAATCTAAGGTTTTAATGAAAACTAAAAAAAAAAAAAAAAAAGGCTGCGTTTCTTTAGTTTCTCCAAAGCGAAAAAAAAAAGTAATTAAAAAAGTAAAAATAAATGTAAGCATTTAACCATAAGGAAGAGATTAAGTATAGCATAGTGGTTTAAACACAAATTTAAAATCCAGACTTTGTTTGTTTGACTTTTCTCCGTTGCTTGGACAAGTTCCATAACCATTTTGTTCTCCGTCTCTTTTCTTTAAGCTGTGTTATAGAAATGATAATTTAAATAATTTCATAATGTTTTGTGAATTTTAAGTAAATTAACACAAAGAACAATGCCTGCTGTTTATTACGTAATATTTAGTACCTAACAGAAAATGTGATTACCTGTACTTTCACAGGTCTCTTTTACCTTGCTTGATATATTATTTTACATTTGCAAATAATCTGAAGCATTTGTGTTTTGAGTCTTTCCAAATATTCATTAATTAGGATGAGTAAGCAATTAGATATTGTTGGATTCTCTGAGGAAATAAAAATAAGGTCCAAACAGAAATGAAAATCCCATTTAGTAACCTTAACATTCATTTCAACAAAGAATGAGTTGTACATTAAAAATCATACATTTCTTAAATAAGAAAATGAATACTGAACACCAAATACCTGAAAGATCCTGCCAAAGCAAAAATATCATCTGATAATGTTAAACAAGCCAGGGTGACTCTATTCAAGACTGAAGACTCTTAAGAGGCCCTTGGACAGCCATAAGATCAAACCAGTCAATCCTAATGGAAATCAACCCTGAATATTCTTTGCAAAGACTGATGCTGAAGCTCCAATACTTCGACCACCTGATGTGAAGAGCCGACTCATTTGAAAAGACTCTGATGCTGGGAAAGATTGAAGGTGGGAGGAGAAGGGAATGAGGATGAGATGGTTGGATGGCATCACCTACTCCATGGACATGAGTTTGAGCACACTCCCAGAGATAGGGAAGGGCAGGGAACTGGGGCTCTGCAGTTCATGGGGTCACAAAGACTTGGACGTGATTTAACAACTGAACAACAGGACCCAGAAAGGTCAGTGTTTTAAAACATGTATTTATGAATAAACAGTTGTTTCATCAGAGACGGGGGCTGTTTGAGCAGTCTATTGCTTTGGGGAAAGTTCCTGAAGCAAACAGTGAAGTTATTTACTGGTTTACAGTCTTATCTTCTTTGAGCAAGAATTTGCTGGAACAAATGATAAAGTCATTGTGATACAGAAGGTCTAGACTTTGGTCCTGCTAATTAAACTGTAGAATGCCGTGTGGTCTCAGCTCACAGTAGTTATTTGAACATCCAACTGTACAGTTCTTTTTTTTTTTTCCTAGAAATTGAAATAGGAGGCAAAGATGATTTTCATTTATTTCACTGGATTTGTTTCTCAACTTAGTTTTCCTGACCACAAATGCAATTAGTAAGAGCTTCAAATTTCACATGAAGATGCTTTTTAAGGTTACATTAATATAACTTACATTTTTAAAGGACTAACTGTTCCTTTAAATGCTGCAGCTACTTTCTTAAATTGCTGGTTGGCTTATAAATTAATTGATCCGGAGTTCCTAAATGCCTCTTGGCTCATTATGGAAACATTTGTGTTAATTGACCCAGCCAAGGGTCTCTGTGATTGTCTCTGTTGCCAGCGAACTTCCACCAGGTAAGTTTATGTAGGGATTCCAACATAAATCTATAGTCATAGCCTAGTGAGATTGAATGCAAAAAATCCCAACTCTTGAGTGCTTAAATTGAGGTGTCCTTATAAACAAAATCAATAAAATGACCAAAGGTTATCTATACTTCATTCACTGATTATATGAAAGATTAAATGTTTTGAATGGTTTGATACTATGCAAATATGAAAGAAATATTTTAGAGGTCTTGCTCTTAGAATGATCAATTTACTTATAACATATTCAAAATAATTTGACTGATTTCATATTATCACTCAATGGACACGAGTTTGAGCAAACTCCAGGAGGTAGTGAAGGACAGGGAAGGCTGGCGTGCTCCAGTTCATGAGTCACAAAGAGTCTGACACGACTTAGCGACTGAACAACAACAATATTTTTAACCCCGTCTTTTTCAAAGCAGGATTATAAACTTTTGTAGCCAAATTTTAATTTAATCTAGCTCATTTTTCTCTTTTCTTTCATGCATGAGAAAAAATACACTCAAATGGTTAAGGATATGGTCAGATAGTTAAGGGGAAAATTAAAGATTCTAAACCTGTAGATTGTTGCTCTTTATACCACATTGCCTGCCAGTTCAGAATACTGTATTTTGCAAACACTTTCTTTGGTTAGTGATTCATGGTTCAAAATTCAGAGCTCACGACAAGTCTTCTGTGTCCATACAATGTCAAATCCACCAAGAGGGTGCCTGCTGCCTACAGGACAGAATTTTCTTTGTAACTTGAGGGTGCACTCCCAAACATAATTGTATTAATCTTAAAAGCATTTATTTTTGAAATATTTGTTTCTTTCATAAAGTTAGTGCAGTAATTGATCTCCCAAAAGAGTAAAGTTCTACAGACCTGAAATCTTCTCTATCACCAGAGGCATCATGTGCCAGAGATTTATAGAGTATTGTACTGATATCCGTTTCATTTCTCCTAGCATTTCTGCTCCTTTATTAAAGAGAGTCCAGAGAGACATGTATGTTTGCACAGGGTGAAGCCTTTGGGTATGTGTTGCTCCTTCTATGAGTTCCTACATAGTGTTGATTGAACAGCTCTCAATAAAGAGCCTCTGTGAGGCCATAATTTCTCCCTCAAGCTCTCTTACTTTTTGATTTAATTGTGTGCATTTCATTGAGCTGAGACAATAGCTTCACTGATCATTTCTCTAGCAGTTTCCAAAATAAAATTGTTATACTTATTTTCATAAGTTTTTTACTTGGCTCCTCAAGGGCATCTTTAAAATGCTGATTTGAGAAGCAAATGTTTGTGAAGTCGTAGTCGCTCAGTCGTGTCCAACTCTTTGCGACCCCATGGACTGTAGCCCGCCAGGCTCCTCTGTCCATGGGATTCTTCAGGCAGGAATACTAGAGCGGGTTGTCATTCCCTTCTCCAGGGGATCTTCCCAATCCAGGGATCTAAGCCGGGCCTCCTGCGTTGCAGGCAGATTCTTTATCATCGAGCCACCACGTACCCCTACAAATCTACAATAAACTCTCTGTCAAGAACACCGGGCATCTGATCCTCTTTGGTAATTAGTGTCTTATGTTTGCAAACAGAATGCTGTGTAAGGAACCAAGGCACATGTTGTTTTCCGCATGTGTGAGTGAACACGAGCAGGATTTGAATGGAATCTTCAGGAATTTGCAGCCCATCATTCTGTGTGCCTCTCACGCATCAGCTCTTTTGGTCTCCTCTCTCGGAATCGAGTGCCACCCCCCCCGGTTCTCTTGTAAGAACATTTTATTCCATTTTTCTGGATGGTTGCAGCTTCAAATACTAGGTCTAGCAAGCCATGGATTTGTCTCTCAGCATCTCCAAGTAGGATGGATAGCTTTATCAGTAGGGTTCAGATAAAGAGTGGCTTAATGTCAAAATGCCATTATCCACCTTTCATTATATAATTTCTGAAGAACAGTTTTCCAGCTCTGTGAACTAGTTTTCCGTCTTGGTCGTATATTGTGAAAGCACTATATACTCTGTAATACCTTGATTGATACAAAATGGGAAAAAAATATAAAGTGAAAGTTGCCCCTCGAATTATCCTGAGTAACTGTTATTAATAATTTGAGATTACCCTTTTGTGTGGGTAAATATGGCTATGTTTATATAAGCTTTATCATCACATTAAATTTTCCATTGACGATATTTCTTTGGCATCCCTCTGTGATCCCTACAGAATCATCTTAGTAGTGCTTGTGTCTGCATCAGATTCCATTGTGTGTGTATAAAATAATCCATTTAGCCGTCGACCATTAAGGGGCATTTAGGTTTTTCTGCCTTCATCAGTTTTTTAATTAATGCTGCAAGAGACACATTTGCGCCCTCGGGCTGCTATAACAAAATACCATAGACTGGGCGTCTTAACCAACAGATATGTATTTCTCCAAGTCCAGAGGCGAGGAGATCAAGGTGCCGGCAACCAGCAGATTCAGTTCCTGGTGAGGGCCCTCTTCCTTGCTTGCAGACAGCCATCTTCTTGCTCTGTCTTTTCATGGAGTGTGTGTGAGAATGGGGGGGGGTAAGGTGGGGGTGGAAAGAGAGAGAAGGAAAACAGAGAAAGAGAGAAAAGGGCAAGATGAGCACACTGCACTTCTTGTGAAAGTACTGGTCTCACTTGAGGGCCCTATCGTTAGGACCTCATCCAAACCGAGTTACCGCCCAAGGTTCCATCTCCAGATTCCATCAGATCAGAGGGAGGACCTCAGCACATGGATTGGGTGAGGGGCACAATAGCAGATGTATATCCATGTATCTGAATACTTCTGCAGGATAGCTTCCTAGAAATGAAATGCTTAGTCAAATCAAGCTCTGTTTTTATGGGGAAGGGATCATAACTGAGCAATGCAGGAAAATACCCTGACATCCCTAAGGTTTGCAGCACATGACCATTACCAAATATTCATGACCAGCTCCAGCCAGGAGAGCCTTTTACTCTGCTGTCTGCAATGCGCAACGTGAGACTTATGTCTGCCCAAGACAGAAGACAGCTAACTTGTCATTTTCCTTTTGTACTTGAATCAGTGAAAATAGTTGATTTTTAAAGCATTGAAAGCACTAAACTTTTCTATGGTATCTGGCAAATCAAGAGAGAAATAACTTAAGAAGAAAATAGCTTGGGAATAACTACATGTATCTTAGCGATGCTATGGACTGTAGCCCACCAGGCTCCTCTGTCTATGGGATTCTCCAGGCAAGCACACTGGAGTGGGTTGCCGTTTCCTCCTCCAGGGGATCTTCCCAGTTCCCAGGGATCAAACAAACATCTCTTATAAGTCTCCTGCCTTGACATGCAGGTTTTTTTAGTCACTGGTGCCACCTGGGAAGCCCAAGACAATTTGAGTTAGGGACTATTAGATTCTTCCAGCTAAGACTCAGTCATTCTAGCTTGTTTTAAAATAATTGTTTACTTTTTAATGATTCCTCTGAGAATCAAAACAGCCTGTTGTCCATTTCATTGGCATGTAATTGTTCATAGTTATCTCTTGTGATCCTTTGTTAAAAGGTCTTTTGAATATGTTTATTTTATCTAAGAGTACTAAGTGTTCTGTATCTGGAATTATAAAAAATATATCCAATCAGCTCTGCTGCTGAAAAGAAACAAAGGTCCACACATTATTTTGTTTTATTCTCATATTTTTCTTAACAGTAGCTAGTGTTAAAGTGCGGAAACTCAGTCCCAGAACTCAAGTGGGTTAGCCACTCTGCCCAGCATGGCAGCCGCGGGTCATGGTCCCAGATTCTTACAGCAGCACACCTCTGCCCTTCCTTCACTCTGCCGTGTTCTGGAGTTAAGTGTTGGTCTTTCTCCTCCGGATGTTAAGGTTTACCAGGGCAGAGACATGGCAGTTCTTCTTGGAACCAGTAAATATTTGTTGAATGGAATCAGAACTTTTGGCATAACGGCCTCCCCTAAGGTAATTGCAAGTAAATTTTGATAAATTAGACTTGGGTTAAATTGAAACAAGAATCACTGCAGCTCACCAAAATGTTTAGCACTTTTCTTCTTTGAGTTGTAAAGCATCAGCAATTTGTTTCTTGATTGCATTAATCAAGAGCATTTATTCAGTACAAGACAGAGGTAAGGGACAGTCACATGACTTTTCTTAGCCTGACAGTTACTGAGGTTAACAGTTCCAAAATATTGATTGCTGAATCTTATAAACATTTTACTGATGGGTTTAAAGTATTTGATTTTTCAATGATCTTATTTGCTTCCCTTGTAGCTGTTTCTCTTGCTAACTGCAGTATTGGTAATGTAAGCTCCTTAATTGGTACTTTATTTTCATTGATCATAAAAAATTATGCCATAAATAAGAAGAAGATAATGGAATTTTTATTGTGAATTTCAGTGTCTTGATTTTCCAAGAACACTAAAGAATGAAATGGACTGAATGCACTTCTCTTCCTTTATAGGTGGTTTGCAAAAATTTGTATTAAATCTTACTACACAGAAATGAGAGGACATAGAGTAGAAAGAGCTCTTTAAAAGAACCGGAGGCATATTTCAAACCTTCGTCTTTCAGAAGTGAAAGTGTATATCTGTGTCACGTGCTTCTTCACTGAGTTCAGCTGAGAATTTCACTGGATCTTAAAATCAAGTTTCAAAGAACATGTTTTGAAAACTTGTAGAGCATACTTAGTGACGTAGGCGCTGCTATGGGTAAATTAAAGGAAAAAAAATGCAGACACGACGTCTTAAAAATGTCTCTGACCTAGTTGGAGACAAAATACACATGCCAGAAAAGGATACATTTCTTATTCTTCCTGCTTCATAAAGGAGGCTGTTAGAATGACTTTATGTAGAAAACACAGTTTTGGAAGTTCAATACAGAAATAAATGTTTCTTAAAGCATTTTAGAATTAAATGTTTCCAAAATCTCGTTTTCTTCAGCTTGGCAGTAAGTCTAATATTGTCTTCAGCAGTTTAGTTCATAAGTGACATGACATACAAATGTTTATGCAAATTATAGCATGATTTCACCCAATTTTAATTACTTCATGCTCGTGATACTTTTAATAAAAGGGCATTTAAAATTTATCTTTAATTTTTTCTATCCAATAGGAAGAGTACAGTTTTCTCAAAAATAATTTAATTTGATCTAATTTTTTAAGGAACATAAACTATTTCTACTTTAAAAAATGTCAATGAGGACTTCCCTGGTGGTCTAGTGGTTAGGACTCCATGCTTCCCATGCAGGTGGCAAGGGTTCAATCTCTGGTCGGAGAACTAAGATCCCACAGGCTGAGTGGTGTGGCCCAAACAGAAAAAAATGTTAATGATAAATTGGAGAGCTTGGGGCCTGCTCCATAGGTTTGGTCAAGGTTTTGTGTTATGAACCCTTTTAACAAAATAATTCTCTGAAGTTTGGTCTTTTAGATGGTCAGTTACAAGCAAGGCAGTATATTTAGACTTTATACTATATTGACTTTTAAGTTCCACATTATATATTAAAAGATGTGCCCTCATGTGCCAACTGATTCTTTTTAAGAAATATAGTATAATATTAAAGACAATTTCAATATAGTTTATTTCCTTCTAATACCCATGACCAGACCACCTGACCTGCCTCTTGAGAAACCTGTATACAGGTCAGGAAGCAACAGTTAGAACTGGACATGGAGCAATAGACTGGTTCCAAATAGGAAAAGGAATACGTCAAGGCTGTATATTGTCACCCTGCTTATTTAACTTATACGCAGAGTACATCATGAGAAACGCTGAGCTGGAAGAAGCACAAGCTGGAATCAAGATTGCCAGGAGAAAGAGCAATAACCTCAGACACGCAGATGATACCACCCCTATGGCAGAAAGTGAAGAAGAACTAAAGAGCTTCTTGATGAAAGTGAAACAGGAGAGTGAAAAAGTTGGCTTAAAGCTCAACATTCAGAAAACGAAGATCATGGCATCCAGTCCCATCATTTCATGGCGAACAGATGGGGAAACAGTGGAAAGAGTGGCTGACTATTTTTTCTGGGCTCCAAAATCACTGTGGATGGTGATTGCAGCCATGAAATTAAAAGATGCTTGCTCATTGGAAGGAAAGTTATGAGCAACCTAGACAGCATATTAAAAAGCAGAGACGTTACTTTGCCAACAAAGGTCCGTCTAGTCAAGGCTATGGTTTTTCCTGTGGTCATGTATGAATGTGAGAGTTGGACTGTGAAGAAGGCTGAGCGCCGAAGAATTGATGCTTTTGAACTGTGGTGTTGGAGAAGACTCTTGAGAGTCCCTTGGACTTCAAGGAGATCCAATCAGTCCATCCTAAAGGAAATCAGTCCTGGGTGTTCATTGGAAGGACTGATGTTGAAGCTGAAACTCCAATACTTTGGCCACCTGATGGGAAGAGCTGACTCATTGGAAAAGACCCTGATGCTGGGAAAGATTGAGGGCAGGAGGAGAAGGGGACAACAGAGGATGAGATGGTTGGATGGCATCACCAACTCGATGCACATGAGTTTGCGTGAACTCCGGGAGTTAGTGATGGACAGGGAGGCCTGGCATGCTGCAGTTCATGGGGTTGCAAAGAGTCAGACATTACTGAGCAACTGAACTGAACTGAACTGAATACCCATGATTAGATTATGCTGCCATTAGTCAAAGAGTTCTTACATTTAAAGGCTAAATTTGATACAGTCTGTAAAGCACCTTTAGAAGAACATGAATTTTTAGAATGATTTAACCTTGAGAAATATGAGTTGGGAGAAAAGTAAAATCTAATTTAAAAACTCTGATAACTTTTCATTATCAATATACATAGTTCCGTGTATATAATACCAAATACCACTGTAAAAAGTGTAAAATTCCCCACCTGCGATGTGCACCCCCTTTCAACAGGCTGCAGCACATGAAGATCTCCAGTGAGATTTGCTCAGTGTGGACCAGATCAGTGCTTTGCTTAACCACAGAATCTGTGTAGCCTTTGCAGACATTGAATCTGGTGCCCAGGAACATCTTTTATGGAACAAAAGGCCTAGGAAAACAGGAAGCATATTAGGGCAGAGCACACCTACTCCTAGAAATGGACTAATACCCTGAGTGTCAGTTGTTCGTTCTTAATGTTAGAGGTAGGTGCCAAGTCTCAGAATTTTTGAGATGTGTGTTGAATGAGGAAAATAACTGGCTGTTACGTAAAGAGTCACTCACCCTGCCTGCTGAAGCCCCATCTCCAGCCTCTCTGGGACACGGGCTCACAGGAGGGATACACGGCAGGGCCGCCTGGGGGATAAGAGTGGAGGTTGTGACTCCCCGGAGATGGCCAGGCTTCTGGCTTTTTAATTTATCATCTTGTCACCTCCCACTCTCGCCTCTTTGGGGTTGAGATGAAAGAAGTGAGATATAAAGGAATATTCATTTCACTTTTTAATTAAACATTTGGTTTGGTTCCAGCATACAAGGCTTCAGTTCACATGCTCAGAAAAGATGTCAAAAAATGGTAAAAGAAAATTAAGCTTAGAGATTATATTCTTACATACAAGAGACTTCTACTTATTTTGTGTTCAGCAGAAAAAAAAACACAAAAAATTCCTCTTGGAGGGCCCAGACGGGGTTCATAGAGTGTCTTCTTGGAATGTGGATATTTCTTGACCTCTATCAGTGAAAATTAGTGCAATGGACCATAGAAATATACAACATTATTGTGGTTTCTGATTTTTTTAAATGTTTCTATTTTTACACATATGCAAAAATGTTTAACCAAAACTAGCTAACTAAAGCCATAGAAGCGTGCTTGGAAAGTGTTTATTTGTTGGACTTTCTTAACCCAAACAAGTGCTAGAACATTTGTTTGAAAGATTGTCTTCTCTTAGGTTCCTGTTGGCATCTGTTCTCATCCTCCTCCATTGGCCATTTAGTTCCAAGCTATAAATAGACTGTAGATGCTCAGAAACATATACATGTTTGTGTTTTATCTTAGCCTATAAAGATGCAGTTACTAGTTCAGCAGATGAAATATTAAGCATCCTCTAAGAGTCTAAGCAAGAAGGTTTTGTTCCAAGGAAGGGAGTCCCTTCCTGTTTCCTACCTGCCACAGATTCTTGGGTCTCAGCATACTGTTTACAGATGCAAATTCAAAAAATATCTCGAGTTAGGTCAGTGCCAGTATGAGTTCAGAGGGTCTGAGAGTCTCAGGGTTCTTTCCCAGTCTCCTGGTCTCGTACGCATGCTTCTCAAGGCCCAGTGGGCCTTCACTGGTTAGTGAGGTGACCATTGCAGGTTTTAACTTCCTTGTTAGTAAAACAAGGGATTTAAATCAAATTTCTTGAATCTCCCTCCCAATACTGATCTTCCAGGGATCTCTTTAATGTGTCAGTGCCTCATGGAGGGGTTTTACTCTAAGTCAAGATCAGAAACTGTTGGGATGTAAACTTCTTTAGCATTCAAGCAGGACCTAGACAACTTTAATGGAAAAATTAAGCCAGGAAACACTCTTCCCATTGACTTGATCATCGAGTTTTTCTATGTATCACGTTCCTTCTGATAGTGGCCTTCTGCTCTCACATCAACAAATACAATATAAATGCTGTCATTTGAAACCTGTGAACTAAATAAAGATGGCGATTTACACAGCTGTTGGTCTGGGCAGGCAGCGGATCTCAACCCCATTCATGGCATCTGTGGGGAAGGTTCTCATCTGCCACACCTCATGCCTTTACTGAGACGATATCCTTTTCTGAAGCTCCATGTGATTTTAAAGATTGTGTTCTGAAAGCATACACAATAGAGCAGACTTCTTACATGCCGTCCATATAGACCTTTCCCAGAGTTGAATGAGTTCTGAGCAAGGACAAGTTCTGGCCTCATCTTTCTGAAATAAAACCAGTATGAAATCTGAGACTGCAGAAGGAGATCAAAGCTTACAAGACATTGTATATCATCACTGAAAATAAAACTCCTGCTGTGAAATCCGCTAGCGGTAGAGTTTCCCCATGTACACTCCAGGTCGTGAAACTTTGATGCCGAGCCAGAAGCTATTGTTTAGAGTTCCTACATATTTTATTAAACATAATGAGCCAGGTAGACAGTACGATTTATTTGGGTGATTCCTACTGGTCCCAAGGAAGTGTTGCTTGAGTCTTTAGGCAGGAGATCATTCCAGTAAGAAAAGAATTCTGAAAACTTAATGATAAATGCCATGGGCAGCATAAACCTGGGTGGCAAGGTGTTCTGAATGTTCGTCATTTCTTCCACTTTTGTTTTTGCACTTTACTGGAAAAATAGCTTGTGTCCCAGTTCTGAATTAAACAGGGACTGAGTATCAGGGGAGAGAGCTTCTGACAAGCCTTTTTTTTTCTTTTTATGGTTTGTGTCGATGAAGAAGGGCCCTCTGACTCCCCTTCCCCACTATGTTGCCCCTGACATTCCTGCAGTCAACAAAAGCACTAAAATAATAATAATAAGGTGAAGCAATCTACAGTTGTGCACCTGGGTATTTATCCAAAGGAGTTGATAACGTACTTCCACACAAAAGCCTGCACACAGATATTTATAGAAACTTCGTTCATAAGTGTCAACACTTGGAAGCAACCAAGGTGTCCTTCAGGGCGTGAGTGGATAAATAAACATCCAAACAATGGGATATTATTCAATGTTAAAAAGAAATCGGCTATGAAGTCACACTGTGGAGGGATCGTAAATGCATCTTGCTGGAAGAAAGAAGTCAATCTGCAAAGGCTCTATTCTGTCTGATTCCAGCCTTCTGGAAAAGGCAAAATTATGGAGACGATAAAAGGATTGGAGCTTGCCAAAGGTTAAGAAGGAGGAAGGGATGGAGAGGCGGACCACAGGAGGTTTTAGGGTAGGGAGGCACTTCTGTATGAGACTGTGAGGGTGAACGCATGCCATTAAACACTGAACTAAACCCAGCAGAACGTGCAACATCACGAGTGGATCCCGCCAGGAGCACAGGCTTTAGGTGACAAGGCCATGTCAGTGTTGGGCTGGGGGTTGCACCTCCTGCCGCACTTTGGTGGGGGGTGTCACCCTGGGGTGGGGGTGGGGGGTGCTTTGCATGTGTGTGAGCATGGAATCTTTGTTCTTCCCATTTGGTTTTGTTATGACCCTAAAGCTCCTCTAAACATAAGTCTCTTTTTACAAAATAAGACAATAGTTCTCTTCAATTATAGAATTTTGAGGAGCCTCATGTTACTTATTGGAAAAATAAATGGCAAGCCACTCCAGTGTTCTTGCCTGGAGAATCCCATGGACAGGGGAGCCTGGCGGGTTACAGTCCGTAAAGCTGCACAGAGTCGGACACGACTGAAGAAGAGACTTAGCAGCAATAGCACTATGCTACTTATACTGCTTAATCCACATTAACATTAACTAGGATGCAATATGTTCTATTGCTGAGTAAAAAAAAAGTGGGTCATTGAAAGCACTCTCATTTCACTTTAATGATAAATTTCACTAGCCAGACCTAATATGTTACTAGTAATACATCAGTCTCTTTCATCAGGCTAATGGCAAAAAAGATTGAACTCCTAGCAAACAACAATAGTAGTCCTGGGAAAGGCTCTGTGGGGCCCCGGAAAATTGTCTGAATGGTGGGAAATCTCCAAGAGGAACCTCTGAGCTGAGCTGCAGAGTGTGCTCCATGCAGAAGGATGGTTGTCAGGTAGAAATATTTCCAGATTTTTCAGGTTTTCAATAGAAGCCAGAGTACTAAGACCTCCCATTTTAAAAATCATGACCCAGTGTTAAGTAAAACATAGCAGATCAAACACATGTGTCAGACCACTGTGACCTCTGGATCAGCAGTGTTTTACCTTCTAGAGCAAGAGACGTGGGCTTGAGAAAAACACGGGGCTGGGAGCAAAGAATTTACCTAGGAGGAGCAGGAGGAGAGGAGGTCAATGAAGAAAACACATCCGTGTGTGACAGACGGAAAGATGGACAGGGACAGACAGGAGAGAGAGGAGGGAAGGACACGCGAAATCAGGGAAGCTAATAAAGCGGAAGACAAGGAAGCTAGCAGGGTGGATGGAGTCCACACAGTGTCTCTGGGATTCACGTCCCAACACGTGAGGCTGAGGACAGTCCACTGGGCTTAGCCACTGAGGTCACCTCTGGCCCTCGACACTGTGACATCTCTGGGCATCAGGACCACAGATGTCCTCCAAGGAGGGAGAAGACAAACTGGGTGGAAAATTGGAAGGAGTTGTGCACAGTTTATTTATTTAACAAGTCTGATAGAGGAAAGAAATTGGTCAGAAAACGGGGAGACAAGGGAAAGCAAGAAAGAACTAATTTTTCTGGGTAAAGGAGATCTGTTCAAGTGTAAAGCAGAAGTAAGAAGGGCAGCGCGGAGAAGAATAAATAAAAATGCCGGAGGGCAAGAGAAAAGGGGCTGAGAAACCTCAAGGGTTTATTCACAGACACTCCTTGTGGCCCCTGTTTCCAGAATGACACTGTGCTCTGTCATTTCGTGAGCTTGTGTGACTTCACACACTCGTGGCTCAGTGGCCACTGTTCAAGGACTGTCACCCCTAGGTGGTCAGGACACAATAGATTAACAAAGCTTTAATATTCATCCAATCTAGCATGTGTGCTTTGAAGGATGTTCTCTATAGACACCCACGATGTAATAGAACGGAGGGGGTATGGGCAGGTAATGAACTCAGCCACGCCAGCCCGTCTGCATGGTTGTGTGAGTCCCTCAGATGGGTCTTGGGATCTGTCGGCTGTGTTAAGGGTCTGGTGGCTGCTTCTGCCTTAAGAGGGGCCAGCGGACCCCGCCCGGAGCTCTGAGCCAGCCTGATCCTCCCAGTCTGCTCGATGGAGCACAGCCATCCTAATTGCCTCCCTTTGGGTTTTCGTTTCGTCTACAGGGCAGCCAGGCTCCGAAGGTCCACATCCTCCGTGGAAGCAACATAATATGAAATCCAGTGTTATTTCCTGTGCTGTGACTCACACCCCATCTGGCAGAGCCAGGGACTGAAACATCATCTCCAGGGCACCAAGGATTGAAAATGTAGCTCATCGTTGGAGATTTCCACAGCCAACTCAAAGCCTATATTTTCCATCAGTTAAATATTTAGCATTGGCAGCATGAATTTGGATTCGTTCCTCTTCCTGCAAATTAGCTGTTTATAACTATTAGTGATGCCTCGTGAGGCTGGCGATAAAGAGGGCTCCTTCCTCTCCCCAGCGCCAATCTCTCTTCTCGGGTGTAAGTCGGTTCAGGCCACAGAGCTTGGGGAAGGGAATTCACACACAGCAGCCCCAGACATCTTGGGCCTGGCAGGCCTTCGGCCTTTGTTTTCCTTTCTCTGCATTAAAAATGCTTCCTTCACCTAAACATCCCCACACCCCAAACTACTCAGCGCAGCAGTCTAAACTTAATGCTTCCACTTTCTCACCTTACTCCTGCGTTCCATCCCCTTGCAGCGGAGTTCCCTGATTCACTGCAGAAAAACGGCTCTATTTTGATCTCCGTTTTCGAGCTCAAGCGCTCTCTCAGGCGCGTGTGTTCAGTTCTCCCCGTGGTCCTTCCCAGCCCTCTCCCCTCTCTCCGGCACTGGCCAGAGGCTGCCTCCGCTGCTGGGCCCTGTCCGTCTCCAGGCTCCGTGGCAGCTCCTGTTTCCCAACAGCCTTTCCAATGTCTCCCTCAGCTGCCCCGTTTGCTTCCCCCAGCCCCTCAACTGTAGGAGTTCTTAGGGGTTTATCTTTTGGCTCCTCTCCCCCTCCTGTTAGCTGCACTGACTAGAATGAAGCTGGGCTTGGGTTCCAGGGTCCGGGGCTGGTGTGGGAGGCGGGAGTGGTAGAAGGCAGGTCGCTACGTCTGTCATCTTATAAGCTCTTTATGCCTTATTTATGCCAACCCTTCCATCACTGTCTCTCAGCCTCCTCCTCCTCCTGGACAAACACTTTGGAGAAAACTGGGGCTGCAAACACTGGCCACCGCACCTTCGTGAGCAAGAAGGTGAAACAGTCTGCCCTGCTCACTCTCCTAGCTGCCTAAGAATTCTAGGCAAGGTGTCCAACTTCTCTATGCTTCTCTTTCTTTCTGTCTAAAATTTGGGCTATTAATGAGACCCCTAGGTTGTTGTGATGCTGAAATTAGTTACGGTATTTAAAGCACTGAAAATAGCATCGAAGAGCCCCTAAAGCACTGAAAATAGCATCAGAGAGCCCTGTGTGGACGTTGGCTATTATTATGACGCACAGCTTTGTTCGTTAGCCTACATTTCTAGCACCCAGCTCTCTTCTAAGCCGCAGGACTGACGTCTTGACCTCCATGTTCCCCACGCTCCTGACAATAGGAGAAAATCAGATATCTCTTCACCTACTTCTTCTGCAAACCTGCTTGATGTTATCTTCCCAGACTTAAAAATATCATCGTTCTGTTTTACCACTGTCCTTGCTCGAAAGTCCTCACTCGCTTTAATTCCTTTGTCTCTTTTGTCCTCCTATTCACTCTTGGCAACAGTGCCTCTTCCGTTTTCATCCGTTTCATTCCATTGTCAATAATCGAGGTCAGGCTTTCTTCCCCAGTTGGCACAGTGAGGAGGTTCTTGACAGGTTTACCCCCCCACCTCAACCCATCCTGCGACTCCCCACCAGGCTGGCCTGGGATGTGCTGACACCAGCTCTGCTCTGCAGGGCAGAGTTCAGAGGACACCCAGAAAGCACCCAGGGCCCTTATCCCAGCCACTGCAAAGAGGCAGTGCCCAGCTTGAACTGTTAGGGAAGGGTAATATCATTCCTGGGGCTGCCTTAGTGGCTCAGACAGTAAAGAATCTGCCTGCAGTGTGGGAGAGCTGGGAAGATCCTCTGGAGGGAGGGCATGATAACCCACTCCAATATTCTTACCTGGAGAATTCTACAGTCTACAGGGTCACAACTGAGGAGACACAACTGAGCAACTGACACTTTTTCACCAAAAAAGTGCATTAGAGCATGTGAGTGCATTAGAGAGAAAAAGAGCATTTAGAGAATTTGTTTTCTTTTATTCCAAATGCAGATTTTAAAGTTTTTTTTTTTTGAATATTCCTCTGAATTTATTTAGTCCCTAGGTAGTGCAGTACACAACTACATAGAATCATTTCTCAAGTCTTTTTCACTAGCATTTGAAGTACTGAGGGAAAGCTAAAAACCCATCTCAACGTTGCCACATTCTTTTATAATAATGCTTTTCCATAATTAGACAGTAAGCCACCCTATGATACCTTTGTTGTTTACATTATCTTACCTGTGTTTATTCAGCCCTGAAAGTACCAAAATGAGTAATAAGCAGTGATGATGAGAGCTATACAAAAGTTATAAAGAGGTAAAGAAAACATTTAAAGGCTGTCAGTTCAACTCATGGTGCAATTTAAGATTGTTAAAGCTTGTTACTGGTTAGGAATAGCACTTTTAAAATTTTAAAGATCTGGGAAAAGACAAATGTATGCAGTATCTTTCCAGCTGAAAGAAATACAAGCTTAAGAATGCTGCTGATTTGTATATAAGATCTATTTCAGAAAACTAATGGTATCAGTTCTGTCTTTGTGCATACATAATAGAATACAACCAGATAAAAATGATAGACGCTCCAATTCCGGATTATTGTCTTGACTGGGGTTCTTTCCCAAGTGAAAGCAGTTTGGATTGGTTTTGGGCTCGTGGACCATCCTTTTTCCCTCTGTATTTACACCGGAGACCAAGACCTTTAACAACCATAAATTGCTCCGTGAGTTGAACTGACAGTCTTTAAACTTTTTGTTAGGTGGTGTTCTTGGTACTGCGTGTGACACCCAGTCAGAATGACAGAATATGAGCTTACTCTTTTTCTTCTGTAAAACAATCTCTCATCTGACAATCATTAAAAAATTCCCCATGTGCTCAGTCACGTGCTTGGTTGCTCACTTGTGTCCGACTCTTTGCGACCCCATGGGCTGTAGCCCACCTAGCTCCTCTGTCCATGGAATTTTCCAGGCAAAAATACTAGAGTGGGTTGCCCTTTCCTTCTCCAGGGGATCTTCCTGACCCAGGGATCCAACCCGCATCTCCTGTTTGTCAGGTGGATTCTTTACCACTGAGCCACCTGGGCAGCTCCGTGTGTGTGGTAGACAGATCTATGGTATCATCTCTTTGGTCATCACGGTATATCATGTGGCCTTCATGACACCATGAGCACCGGGTGTGATCCCTCACTTGCTGGTGAGGAATCGGAGTTTTAGGATGTCAGAGAGCTAGTGAACTGTGCTGATACAGATCCAAGCCTGAAGGGGTCAAGATGATTCCACGTTGCTCCACTGCTGAACGTCCGCGAGCTAAGGTGGATTTGGGAGAGGTTGTTACTTAGACTAGCACATCTTGATGCCTTCATTTCAAAATGCAGCGCTGAGGGAAACTTACTAGGACAAGGCTCTTTTGGTGAAGAGACCGCCGGGGTCAGTAGGGAGTGGCCGGGGCCGCAGGAGGAGCAGGGGAGAGGCGAGGTGGTGGGGAGGTTTCCCCGGCGGCAGTAGCCACAGGATCGCAGAGCAGATTTCTTTTAGTCCACCCGAGACGGGAACAGAATGGGAAACTGCAGGTCAGGACTCTGGAGTGCAAGAGAAGTGGCAAAGTGACTTAACACTGTGTTTCTGCTCTGGTCCTCTCCGCCCCTGCTTTTCAACCCAAGTGTGCCTCATGTTCTAGGGGCGGCCTCGGGCCCTTAAGAATGGCTAGGGATTCAGGAAGGTCCGTGCTGGTCCTGAGGGTTGAATCCCGACCCGACCTGCTGGTTTTCTCCTTCTTCTTCCCTGACGTTGCCGGCGGTGAGCAAGGTGCGCAGGAGACGAGGCCACCACACCAGCCTGTTTGCTGACCACTGTTCTGTGTCCATCGTCTTCCAGGATTGCCCGGCGCATAGGTAGCTGCCCCTAACCAGGGAAACATAGAACAAGCCCAGATGGCAGAGCGCTGACCCGTCCTGAGACCCCACAGACGGCAGCATCTCCGTCACGGGCACACGGACCAGGGGAGACGGCAGCATCTCCGTCACGGGCACACTGACCAGGGGAGACGGCAGCATCTCCGTCACGGGCACACTGACCAGGGGAGACGGCAGCATCTCCGTCATGGGCACACGGACCAGGGGAGAACGGCAGCATCTCCGTCATGGGCACACGGACCAGGGCGACCTATTTTTGATTCATGGATTGCAAATGTCTTTAGCGATGAGTGTCTTCCTTCAAATAATTTGTTCCTGACACCGAAGCCCAATAATTAAAACAGATGAAAAGTAGAGCTGATAATTTAGGTGTCGGACACGACTGAGCGACTGAACTGAACTGAACCAAAACCCTGTAAAGAACAGTAATTTCAAATAGAAAATAAAAGTCAGAGAGGTGGGAAGAGGGGAGTTCCCAGAGCTAGGCTGGGACTCAGAACTGCCCCAGGTGCCCTGGCCAGCGTTTGCTCACCACTCCTCTCTGGAGGCCTGGAGACACAGCCCCAGCTAGTCTACGGATGACATCAGTGCATGAGTAGAGGCGAGAGTTTCAAAGCGGCCTTTAAAAAAATGCCTCTTGCCCAGTAGACTTTACTGTTAGCAAATTGAAATAGTCCACACTTAAAAAAATTTAGCAACTTGAAATAGTCCACACTTAAAAAAATTTAGCAAATTGAAATAGTCCACACTTAAAAAAATGACAGTGTTAATCTAAAGAAGGATTGGTCAGCCAGAAAATTTAGTACAATGAAAGTCACAAAAAACAAACAAGCATAAAAACTGGCAGTGTCCCTCAGAACATGGGCTTCCCTTGTGGCTCAGCTGGTAAAGAACCCACCTGAAATGTGGGAGACCCGGGTTCAATCCCTGGGTGGGGAAGATCCCCTGAAGAAGAGAAAGGCTACCCACTCCAGTATTCTGGCCTGGAGAATTCCATGGAATGTATAGTCCATGGGGTCCCAAAGAGCCAGACACAACTGAGTGACTTGGAACACGGTCGGGAGAGAAGCTGGCCAGAATTATGAATCTGTAACCATAGCACCGCGAAGAGGAAAACCAGAACAACTAACATATTATTGATATTATTGAAGGGGGGCAGGACACTCTGGCCTTTGCCCCTTTGCCACCCATCACCACATGCCCTCTACCTGCCCTTTTTCTGTGGAAAACTTCAGTCAAAGACTAAGTTTAATCAGAAAAGTGAGAAATATGGAAACAAAACAAAACAAAGAAACCCCAATCAGAGGAGACTAAATAATAATAATAAAGTAGTCATTAAGCATCGTCAAGGACCGTCAGCTCCTTCTCAAGGGCTACTGATCATATTCTGAGGCACACCCTGTGAGCTGTCTTATAGAGACTGAAACCCCGGGTGGAGGAGTTAACTAATGATGACCAGACCGTACCCAGGACATGAGCTGCCCCAGTTCCGAGAACTGACCAGTGCACCCGGGACTGAAGATTAACTGTACCTGAAATGACCAAGACGATGCTGGTCAGACGGCTGACGACCACCCTGGGGATGACTGTCAGAGATGACTGGGCCGCTTCTGCATGTGGCCCCCCCACCCCTGACTCTGTCTATGACAGCTCTCAGCCCCTGCTTGTCAGCAGGTCGGGGGGAGTCAGCCTTTGGACAGATGTCCACCACCACCCCAGCCCCAGTTGCTGGCATCTGAAATAAGGCAAACTTTCCTTTCCACCAACCTGGCCTGTTTATTGGCTTTTGAGCAGCTGAACTGACAAACTCCTTTCAGTGACATTATTGCCATGTGCCAGATTTTGTACTGGGTGTTAATACTTTTTATGTTAACTCATTGAATCTTCCTGATAACCCTATGAAGGAGATCACTATCTCCACTTCACCCAGTAGAAAACGGCGGCACAGAGAAGTTAAGCGAGTTACTCCAGGCCACACAGGAATAGAATCAGGGCCAGAATTTGGAGACAGGGAATCTGATCCGGAGGCTGAGCTGTACCTGAGCACGATGAACACACCAGGCAGCCTCACCTGACGCCCTAAACATTCTCACCCTGGAAACAACTTTGCTTGTTCTGCGTTCTAAGCACATTCTTCTAATTATGATAAACCTTCACCTGTAGTTCTGCCTGCAGAGGTCATGCTGGTTATTGATAGTCTTGTTTCTAATGGTAAAATGAGAAATCAGCATTTTGGTTTAAAGTATCAGTCTTTCTTAGTGGAATCCCTGGAAACCATTCCCCTTTGATTTGCTTCAAGATTAGTTCATCGACTTGCAGGTAGCCCTGTTGTGAATTCCCTGTTGAAATGCAGACACAGCGCTCCTGGCCAAGTGACAGGAAATGCCCAAGGCCTGCACGTGGCTGGAGGTTGCCCTGTATGACCCTCTTTCTTGCCAAGGAAGCCCCATGTCCACGCCACTCTTCTCATGGGCTCCTGGCATAGACAGCAGTCAACCTGCCCTGGCTGCGTTATGGGGCCCAGTCCATGATTCTGGCTCAGACATGGCAACCAACTTAGGACTGATCCCGCTTCCCTGAGACCCTCCTGAGTCCTTCACCTTCCCTTCCACCTGAAGCCTGAACCGTGCAAAACATGCTTCGTGCCAAGTCCACTTGGAGTGGCGTTCCTCAGTTCTTCCCCAGTGCCTTCTGAGTTTGCACCAGGTTAATAAACCCCATTTAGTCAGACTGCAAGCGTGTGCCCAGTGGCCTTTGGGCTTCGGTAGCCCCTGGCCCCTCGCACCTTGTCCAGATCCGACAGCTGGGTTCTGAGACTCCCAGCTGGGTTTAATGCTCAGGGCTTCAGTTTGCTGCCCTAATTCAGATGGGCCTGTGTGTGTGATCATCAAGATGTCATCTCTGGCTCATCTGCCAGCTCCCCAGTCCTTTCTATCTACTTAGATCCCTGCTTTTTTGAGAAAGTCAGCAATGCATGCTTTGTAGAGAAAGGGCTCAGCGTTCACACAAGGCTGATTATACGACGTGCGATGCGGGCGTAGACAGGTTACTTCACGTCTTGTGGCCTCGTTCTCATTTGTCAGATGAGAATAGTTTCTACCTCATCTAATGATGTGAGAACTGGATAAATTGTATAATGTGTCTTAAAAGTAACGAAAGCAAAAAGTGAAAATGTTAGTTGCTTCGGTCGTGTCCAACTCTTTGTGACCTTATGGACTTGTGTAGCCCACTAGGCTCCTCTGTCCCTGGCATTCTCCAGGTAAAATACTAGAGTGTGTTGCTATTTCCTTCTCCAGAGGATCTTCCCGACCCAGGGAACCGACCTGGGTCTCCCACATTGCAGGTAGATTCTTTACCATCTGAGCCACCAGGGAAGCCCCTTAAAAATAATAGAAGTTTTAAAAATGTTTATCCCTTCCCTTAAGGCTGCTTACTCTCCTGACACCAAACTGCAAATTCCAGTTGCTGCCCAGTTCCAGCCATAGTGTCTACCTTGTGTAAAACAGTAATAATAATAATAACGATAGTACTCATTTGATAATGAACACTTAGTGACTCTTTTGTTAGGTGTTAGGCAATATCCCAAGCAATTTGAATTTATTTAATGTTTTCAACACCTTTATAAATTGAGCCCCATTAAAAATCTTTGTAGATGAGAAAACAGAGACAGAGAGGTTGAGCAAGTTGCCCACAGTCACACAGCTTGGTCGAGGAGGGATTTAAACCAAGAAAGTCTGCTTCTAGATCTAGTATGCCTACCCCGTGCTGTGTATGTTCTCTAAGGAGAGGCTTTATTGTAAGGTGATAGAATAGTGTTCTGAATGTTGATCTCTGGGATGTAATGTTTATCATGGTGCTTTAAAAAGTTGAATTGGTGGGAAATAGTTTTTTAGAATTAAAAAAAAAAACTATGCAAAATTTCAGATTTAAGAAAGTGAAAGCTGTAAGGATCCCTGGCCTGAATACTCACCTGGCGAGATCACCTCTGGGTTTCCCTGGTGGCCCAGGTGGTAAAGAATCTGACTGCAATGCAGGAGACCTGGGTTCCATCCCTGGGGTGGGAAGATCCAGTGGAGAAGGGAACGGCTACCCACTCCAGTTTTCTTGGGCTTCCCTTGTGGCTCAGCTGGTAAAGAATCTGCCTGCAATGTGGGAGACCTGGGTTCCATCCCTGGGTTGGGAAGGTGCCCCTGGAGAAGGAGAGGCTACCCACTCCAGTATTCTGGTCTGGAGAATCCCATGCACTGTATAGTCAATGGGGTCGCAAAGAGTCAGACGTGACTAAGCGACTTTCACTTTCACAGGATCATCTCCAGGTGGGTGTACACCTGCAATGGGCCCATCCCTGCCATGGACTCCTGGCCTCTCTGCTGCTTCACGCAGACATCTGAGCCCTGCCACCCCTGGGGTTCTCGAACTGGCTTAGATGCCTGTCTTTGTAAGTGGTAAAGGCATATGTTCAGAGACATTATGTAGCTCAGGTTGGAAAATAATAAATGTACCCTAAATTAGACTATTTTGTTGAAAAGGAGGAGCTTACAAGTCTTTTTCATCACTGTGAGTTTTAAATATAGAGTAGATTTTAAGATCATATGTTAAAAAAAAAAAAGTGGCCTTATCTGTGAAAGTAAGACCCCAAAGACTTTGGGAGAAACCAAGGTTCATATTTTACAATAAAATTCTATTGAGTGAGAAATGCAGTATGCTACTAGGAAAAGAAGACTTTTCAAATTTGGGGAACCTAAGCATTGGAAAATAGTGAAACTACCACAGTTTTATTTGTTTAGCTTTCAGAATTAAACTACAGACTGTAATACATTAATAGTGTTTCTGCTCATAACAGTGTTGGACTTTCTATGACATTAAAAAAATAAACTCATGAATCAAGAGAGAAAATTGATTGATGTCAATTATGTAACATTTTTTAAAGTGATATTTTAGTTATTTTCTAAGGGAAATAAACATCTATATTTGAAAATTTCAAGCCATATGTCATTTTTAAATGTTAGGTATATTTTGATTACTCTAAACAAAATAGATACATCTTTTCAAACCACCCCAAAGAATCCTTTTACGAGGAAAAGATAAGCCTACTTTAAGAGTGAATAACTTATAGCTAGGATCAAAGGCATGGCCCGGGAAGATTTAACTGTCTTGCTTAATCTAAATAATTGTTAAAATGAGGCTTAGAACATAGATTCACTCAATTGACTTCAAACTAAATCTGAAATAGCTAGGGAGTCCCTTGGTACCTGCTATAGATAGTAGAGTTTCAAATGCAAAAATATAAAAAGATAGAGATTAGTCAATATTTCTTCTTGTTTCAAAATCTATTTCTGAAGCTTTCTATGTAATTGCAGGATGTTAAACTGGAAAAGTTTTTCTATCTCCTCCTTTTACCTCAGGTTAAATTTCTCTGCAGATCTAATCTAATTGTAAAGAAGAATAATTTCATAATGACAGATTTATTTATTTCAAGCAAATCATTTTTTGTGGTTGCACCAGTGATGAAACACATCAATATTCTCAGCTATTAATTACCGTCACATGCTTCTGTCTCTGACAAATGATATCAGGAACAAGAGGTTTAAGGACTATCACGGTTTTTAACAGACTGAATTTCCTGGGATTTGGCCAAAATGGCAAACTGTACAGAATTAGATACTTAAAGAGGACCTTAACAGATTCCCCAACACAATTTTTAAAAACTTCTCTCTGGGGGTGGTGGAGGGACCTTTTAATTACCATCTACCCGAGGTCGCCGTCTGGTGACTTGGTTGCATTGGTTGAAGAAAGGGGCCATTTTTTGTTTATTTTATACAAAAAGACAGCCCAAAGGAAACTAACACTACAGGCTATCCAGGCTTTACGTAAGGTCACATGTGAAGGAGCTGCCTGAACAACACGAGAGTTAAGAAACAAGTCCAGTCTGATGACAGATTGGCTTAAGTGCCCAGATTTTAAGTTACAGAGTTTGCTTAGTGCCCTAAAATCCAATCCCAAGCAAGATTCCATGCTGCCTTCCTCACGAATAAGTAAATGGAAGTAAATACGCAGACTCACAGATGCCTCATTTCCGGGGTTTGCTTGTCCTTCACACGTTGTATTTCAGCTGCAGACCTGCGGGTTCTTCCCGGAACACACCATCCTCTCCCTTTTAACTGTCCAAACCCCTTCACTGACTTTAGAAGAGATGTTTTCTGTTGTTTCTCCAGCACTTGGAAGAGTGTGCATGGTAGGCGTTAAATAAACCCTTGTTGAGTAGATGAAGACGTGTGACACACCCTTTGGCTTCTTCAGGCTCAACTTTCCTAAGTGGAACATATATCCCAGCTAACCACTGCACTGAGCTGACATTCCATGTATCAGCTGTTACGTTTTCCCCACCCCTCATGCCCCCCATGTCTGTATATCCCTCAAGGCCCCTTCCATCAGTCAGGTAAGCTAGGGTTAGCCACTGTGGTTGAAAACAGGTAGAGTTTTAATGCAAAAAAAGAAATAGAAATTATTCAGCATTTCTTCGAGTTTTGAAACCTATTCCTGAATCCTCATCTGTAACCAAGGTTGCTAAGTTAGGAAACCTCTTGAATCTCCTTTTCCCATGATTGTCTGATTCTGCTTAAACTGCAGTGATAATGGATAAAGTCAGATATTCTGAAATATTAAGTGGAGGCATTTCTTTTTGAAAGTTCAAATATTAAAGCATACATATAATTAAAGCACATATAATTTGCCCTCTTAAATTGTCAGAGATCTGTAATTTGCTTTGCAATTTCAGTCACAGTTGAAGGATAATACAGTCAAGGGTAAGAGGTTTTTCTTTCACTCTCCCCACCTCCTTCTCCTCTCCTGGACCCAGGATCAGCCAAGACCATTTTGGGGGAAACTTACTGACTTTGGCAGCAAAAATCTGGCCTCATTTTGAGGGTAGCTGACGGATCCTAGATTCAGGGGACAAAAAGATGCTGAAACCGTGACGTGTATTCTGGAAGTGAAGGAACTCTGGTTGAATGCCATCCAGTTGAAAGCAAAGTTCTCCAACACATTTGAGAATTGAGGGGATTCATACACACTTTAAATGAGTCACACGGAGGAGGACAATACATGAGGGAAGGAGTGTGGAAAGGGAGTTGCAGTTGGGAGGGGAGAGCTTATCCAGGCATGTAGTTGTCTCTTCTCCTAAAATCACAGATCAAGGGCAAGTGGGATTTTCTTTAGCTATCTGGGAAATATTGTCATTCATTACCGTGAAGACACAGGCCAATGCATCGTGCTCTCCTTGTAGACACAGCATCAGGAGAAGGAAAGTAAGGTCACGGACCGGGTCCTGGTGAGAACCAGCTCTGAACGGGAGGACAAAGGAAGGCTCCCTGGTGTCAGTCCTGTAGCCCTGAGCGTTCTCACGCTCTTCCTTCCAGGAAACTGATACATGCGTATTTCCCTCCGGATGTTATAAATTCCATGTTAACCACATAGGCATGATGGCTAAGTGCTCAAGGTGAGAATCACAGAACATGCCGAAAATACGGTCTCTGTCTTCAGGCTCTTGATGCTAATTTAACATGTAAGACTGTCTTAGAATAAGGGCACCAATAAGCCAGCACTCTGGTTGCCAAGCTTTAAATATGCTTCATTAAGAATTCAAATATTTGTGAATTTTTTTAAAAGGCATTTGCATTTTAGCTCTTGGGTGGTGTGAACTCTTTCCCTCAGCTCTTATTAATAATAGATGACGTCTCTGTGTTTAAACGCAAACACCAAAACATAACAATATGCCTTAAAATGAATGCCTATAGCCATGTGAAGGATTGTGTTGCTAGTATGCATTATTAATTAGTCTTTCTTAAAAAACAAAGCCAAACATCTGTTACACTGTTCTGCAATTTTACTCTGCCGATTTCAAAAAGCCCAAGTTTGATTGTAACCCAGGAGATACTTTTCGTCCTACTTACGTTTCTTAAAAGATCTTAGGCAAGCATTGTAGAAGTTACACTCCAATCAAATTTCTGGGCCTTACCTTTACAAAACCAGTGTTTCAACTTCAATGACACCATGTAAAACTTTTAACTGTTCTTGTCCTGAAAATAGTAAGTATGCTTTTTTTCCTTTCTAACTATATCTAGGTCATATCTGGAAGAAATTTGAAATTTATTTCCTTCTCAAAGATGAATTTTCTTTCCCAAGGTATATGTAATTTAAAATCATTTCTATACATACATATATATATATATATATATATTCAGATCATTTTCAAACACATGGAGAGTTGTAAAACTATACACTGGCCATTCATACACCTGCCGTCTATATTCTGCAATTAATATTTTTCTCTATTTATCACAAAAGTATGCACAATTTGTTCATATATCAGTTTTGATGGATTTCATAGTAAGTTGCAGACATCAGCACACTTCCCTACTGAACACTTTGGTATAATTTATAATTAACTAAAGGTCAGTATTTTCTTTTCTTTTTATTTTGAGGTAGAATTTAAATGAACTGTCCTATTGCACAGATCTTAAGTCTCCATCCCATGAGTGTTGACAAATGCACACAGCTGTGTGATACACACCTACGACTTTGAGAATCTCACCGTTACCCAGGGAAGGAGTTCATGGCTCTTTTTAGACGATCACCATCCCCACTGCCTCAGGGGCCACCATACATGAGCTCAGCCTGTCCTAGAACTTCATGTAAGTTGAATTGTAGACTATGTACTCTTCTGTACAAAGCATTTTCCACTCATAATATCTTTAAGAGACCCCTGTGTGGTTGTGTGTGTTGAAAGTTCATTCTTTTTCACTGCTGACAAGTGGCTTCCCTGGTGGCTCAGATGATAAAGTATCCGATTGCAATGCAGGAGACCCAGGTTCTATCCCTGGGTTGGGAAGACCCCTTGGAGAAGGGCATGGCAACCCACTCCAGTATTCTTACCTGGAGAATTTCATGGTCAGAGGAGTCGTGTGGGCTACAGTCCGTGGGGTCGCAAAGAGTCAGACGTGACTGAGAAATTAACACACACATGCACACACAGTATTTCTGTATAGTGAAAGTCACTCAGTCATGTCCGACTCTTTGCGACCCCTATGGACTATATACAGTCCATGGAATTTTCCAGATCAGAATACTGGAGTGGGTAGCCAATCCTTCTCCAGTGGCTCTTCCTGACCCAGGAATCAAACTGGGGTCTTCTGCACTGCAGATGAATTCTTTACCAACTGGGCTATCACAGAAGCCCTTATTTCTGTATAAATACCACAATTTATTCAGCTGTTCTCCTGCTGATGCACATTTATGTGGTTTCTAGGTTGACAATTTTAAATAATATGAATGATACACTGTGAGCATTTTTGTACAAGTTTTCTGGTTTTCATTTTCTAGACCTTGGTGTGGAAAGACCACATCACCGTATAGGTGTGTGTTTGGTTTCATAAGCAATCAACAGGCTGTTTTGCAAAGTGGTTGGCCTATTTTATACACCTAATGTAAAGGAGGAGAGAATCAGCCAGCCCCTGCCCTTGGAGCAAAGTTTGTCATTATCAGTTTTTGTTTTTTTGTTTTTTTAAAAAATAACTCTTTCTACTGAACATGTGAGGGTATTTTGTTGTTCTTCTAATTGGCAATTGCCAGATAACTAATGATTCTGGACATTTTTTTAATGTATTCCCTTAATATTTGTATCTCCTCCTTTGTGAAATGTCTAAATATTTTGCCTTTTAAAGTATTCTTGGATTGCTTGTCTTTTTCTAAATTGAGTTGTAGATGTTTTTTAGGTACTTTGAAGATCAGCTCTTTGTCACGTATATGAAAAGTAAAAGTGTTAGTCACCCAGTCATGTCTAACTCTTGTGACCCCGTGGACTGTATGTAGCCCGCCAGGCTCCTCTGTCCATGGGTTTCTCCAGGCAAGAATACTGGAGTGGGTAGCCATGCCTTTCTTCAGGAGATCTTCCTGACCCAGGGATGAGAGGACAGTTTCTCTTCTTTCTGAATTTCTTGCTCTTGTATTTTCTTGGTTTACTGTACCAGTTAGGACCTCTGCTACTGTGTTCAGTAAAGGTGGTGAGAGTGCACATCCTTGCCTTGTCCTCTATCTGAGTGGAAAAATCTTCAAAATTTCACTATCTATGATGTTAGTTTTTCATTGTGTTTTTTATCAGGTAGAGAAAGCTCCATTTAAGTCTTTGTACTGACCTTTTTTTAATCATAAGAGGGTGTTGAATTTTATCAAATGTTTTTTTCTGCATTGATTAAAATGATCACAGACTTTATTTCTCCCTTTATTCTGCCAATACAGTGAATGATGTGGATTTATTTTCAAAAATTGAAGCAATCATATTGTTTGGAATAATCCCCACTTGGTCATACTGTATTATCCTTTTTATTTACTGCTAGTTTCTGTCTTTTATTTAAATCTCTACATTCAAGGAGATGTTTTTCAATTGCTTGTTTATTTCTTTTTTCAACAAAGTAAATTTTCTGTTTGGATAATGTTCTGAGATAATTCTAATTAGCTGAGTAATTGTAACTGCAAGACCTATTTCTGAGAGCAGGTTTATACAGTTATTCAAAAATATCCTAGGAGGACACTATAAATCACAGAACAAATATATTAACAAATGCACAGTGTTCACCAAGCTAATAATGAATAATTTGCTATTATTGCCATTTCTTTTTTTAATTTTTATTTTTAAAAATAAAATTAGCTATACATATATCCCCTCCCTTTTGAACCTCCCTCCAATGCCCCTCCCCATCTCACCCCTCTAGGTTGACACAAAGCCCCTGTTTGAGTTTCCTGAGCCATACAGCAAGTTCTCTTGTCTATCTATTTTACATATGGTAATGTAAGTTTCCATGTTTCTCTTTCCAGACATCTCACATAAGCCATAGAGAATAGACTTATGATCATTGCCATTTCTTGCTCTCTAACATAAAGCTTCTTGAGAAATCTGTATGCAGGTCAGGAAGCAACAGTTAGAACTGGACATGGAACAACAGACTGGTTCCAAATAGGAAAAGGAGTACGTCAAGGCTGTATATTGTCACCCTGCCTATTTAACTTCTATGCAGAGTACATCATGAGAAACGCTGGACTGGAGGAAGCACAAGCTGGAATCAAAATTTCCTCAAAGATATATCAATAACCTCAGATATGCAGATGACACCACCCTTTTGGCAGAAAGTGAAGAAGAACTAAAGAGCCTCTTGAAGAAAGTGAAAGAGGAGAGTGAAAAAGTTGGCTTAAAGCTCAACATTCAGAAAATGAAGATCCTGGCATCTAGTCCCATCACTTCATGGCAAATAGATGGGGAAACAGTAGAAACGGTGGCTGACTTTATTTTTCTGGGCTCCAAAATCACTGCAGATGGTGATTGAAATTTAATTCAGCCATGAAATTAAAAGACGCTTACTCCTTGGAAGGGAAGTTATGACCAACCTAGACAGCATATTAAAAAGCAGAGACATTACCTTGCCAACAAAGGTCCATCTAGTCAAGGCTATGGTTTTTCCAGTAGTCATGTATGGATGTGAGAGTTGGACTATAAAGAAAGCTGAGCATAGAAGAATTGATGCTTTTGAACTGTGGTGTTGGAGAAGACTCTTGAGAGTCCCTTGGACTGCAAGGAGATCCAACCAGTCCATCTGAAAGGAGATCAGTCCTGGGTGTTCATTGGAAGGACTGATGTTGAAGCTGAAACTCCAATACTTTGGCCATCTGATGGAAAGAGCTGACTCATTGGAAAGACCCTGATGCTGGGGAAGATTGAGGGCAGGAGGAGAAGGGGACGACAGAGGATGAGATGGTTGGATGGCATCACTGACTCAATGGACATGGGGTTTCTGTGGACTCTGGGAGTTAGTGATGGACAGGGAGGCAAAGAGTTCATGGGGTCTCAAAGAGTCAGGCACAACTGAGTGACTGACTGAACTGAACATAAAGCTTTGATCCAGTGTTGATTTTAGAAATGCGGTGCAGTGCTCCTTGGAAAAGACGTGACTGTTTTCTCATCAGATGCTCCATTTGTCTATACAATTTCCCTCTTGCTCTCTCTTTCCAGCCCCTTCACTCTCAGTCTCATTCATGTTCGCTCCTTCTTCAGTCACAGTGTGAAGATGTGAATGCCTGTCAAAGCTCCTGTGCTTCAGACATCAGCCTGTTCCCGTTTCCCTTCACTCCTCTTCACCTGTGGGAATGCGGTCCCTTCCAGCCATACAGGTGCAATAACAGCCCGAGTACTTGTACTTCCGTGGTTATCTTCAGGGAGCAGACGGCTAGGTGAACAGCTCCGCTGTGACTGCTAGACCTGTCTGCAAATGAGCACAAAATGTACATGTAATTATGCAGAAAGCATTGAAGATGCTAACAGATTTATCACTCAGAAAAGCAGGTAAAAATGCTGCCTGCATTTCTGCATTTAATAAAGAAAACCACTTAAAATGAGTTGGCTAACAACATTTTGAGCTAACTTGACTTTCGCTTTTTTTAAATCAACCTCTAAGGTGCTATTACTTTTCATATCCTCTCAGCTCCACAGCTAGGAAAGATTCTCAGAAACCCCCAGCGCCTCCCCACGACCTGTTTTAGGGCCACAGCTGGACGAGCTGCCTATTTTGTTTTTCTTTCATGACTGGCCTTCCCCCGCCACCTTGGCCTTTGTGTCCACACATTTCTCACAGAGGCCAAGTTCTAAATAGTAAGAAATTGCCAAAGTTATCCCGGCAAATCTCACGAAACCCATCAAGGGCCCTGGGAGGAAAACCTCTTTGAAACACACCTGATATCTAGAGAAACCTCCAGTTATTTGGCAACCATTGCCATTTCGAAGCCGACTTGGAGATAAGTGTGACGTTGCAGAAGAAAGGCTACAGCGGGCCGTGTTTACACCTCTCTCCCCATGTCTGTACACCCCACCCTCCTGAGAAGACTGGTGTCAGTGACTGAAGTTACTGAACACTCTCTGCATCTTAGGTTCTCTGCTAAACTCTTTCTACACACCACTGTATTGAAATCCTACAAAAATTCTTTAAGACATACTATTCTCTGCATTTGCGAAATAGGGAAACTGTTTTGAAGAGGATATTTCAGCGCCTTGAAATCACTGCTAGTAAGCGGCAGAGCTGGAATATAAAGTCAGGTTCATCTGGCTCCCAGCACCGTGTTCTTGAATGCTGTCCCCCACCCCCACCAGTGGCTCTACACCCAAGAGTTAGGTCAAACGACCCAAGTCATACTCTATCTGCAAGCTTCTATTATTGTTTATTTTTGAAAAATATAAATCAGTTTGGGTTTCCGGAATCAACTGGCAGAAAAGTACAGAAGAGCTGGGCTGGCAAAATGCACAGAGAGAAAAATCTAATTAAAGAGACTCATGCGAGCTGAATGGTCCTCTTTTACAACTCTGGTTAGTGTGAACTGATGATGGATCTTTATGAACTGGTGAAGAGAAGATTCGATTTCTCTTTACCTATTACTTTGCCAACAAAGGTCTGTCTAGTCAAGGCTATGGTTTTTCCAGTAGTCATGTATGGATGCGAGAGTTGGACTATAAAGAAAGCTGAGCACTGAAGAATCGATGCTTCTGAACTGTGGTGTTGGAGAAGACTCTGGAGAGTCCCTTGGACTGCAAGGAGATCCAACCAGCCCATCCTAAAGGAAATCAGTCCTGAATATTCTTTGGAAGGACTGATGTTGAAGCTGAAACTCCAATACTTTGGCTACCTGATGCAAAGAGCTGACTCATTGGAAAAGACTCTGATCCTGGGAAAGATTGAAGGCGGGAGGAGAAGGGGACGACAGAGGATGAGATGGTTGGATGGCATTACCGACTCAATGGGCATAAGTTTGGGTGGACTCCAGGAGTTGGTGATGGACAAGGAGGCCTAGCATGCTGTGGTCCATGGGGTCGCAAAGAGTTGTACACAACTGAGCGACTGAACTGAACTGAACTGATGAGAAAGGATAATGTGAGCATCCACTTTAAGGGTCAGTGACAATCAGCACACAGTAAATTGGTATACAGTCTCTAATTTCATAAATATAGAAATCAGGATGGCAGAGTTCATTGACTCTAGGTGTCTTTGTGTGTTAACAAAACACTCTCCCACTCAGTTTAGGATGGGATTATGTGATGCTGAAACCAGATCTCTTATTCAGAACATGACATATTTCTAAAATTCCAAAATTGGATGTGCAGTTGGTTCATTTACTTTGCATTTTAGTGCCGGGAGCCAGCACGGGAGATCCCACCCATGACAAGGTCATGCGGAGGAGACCTGACAAGCAAGGCAGATCAGGACTCGAGGGACTCCCTGGACCCGCTCGAGCATCTACCCCAAACCAAAATCTGTCTGTCTACTGTTTACTATATTATGCCTTCCACCAACTCTTCTGAAATTAACAGGAGGCTATCCCCGACCACCTTTCTCTGGAGAAAATCAACTTAGGGCTCTAGATGATAAGTCTCCTGGGCATGAAAGGAGAATTTCAATTCAAACCCCCCTGTTAACATTCTAGCTTGCTTGGCAGGTTTATCCAGACTCTTGCAACTACGCATATGCTTGTTCACAACATCCCAACCATGATACGAGAGGCCTAAGCATTCTAAAAATATAGAGCCCTTCGAGGGGTGAAAAAGTTTTATTAAAATAATACTGGTGAAGGGTTTCATTGTTGAGCCAATGCTTGCTGCCAAGTTCCCATATCCCTTATCCATTGTGTGCCTGGGAGTACATTAGTTAATATAGTTGGAATATAAGAAAAACAAGTAGTAGCCTTGGTATTAACCACATCAGACCTTTGCGCTAATAAGATCTTTTTTTTGTTGTAACCCACTACACCTTTGCTCCATGAGAATGTAACTTTGTTTAGTACTTTCTGAAGCTGACACAGATTAGAGGTATAAAGAAAAAAACACTTCAAGGGAAAACAAGTTTTCTGCTTGATCAACCTTTATCAAAAAAGGATCATAAAATGTCAACAGGCCTCCAAGGCCAGAAGATAATGTACACAACATAGGACCCTTGTTTATGGGAAAGGTATGCAGAAAAAAATCCTGGTTTCGATAAGGGCAAAACTGCTGGAGTGTTTGAGCTGACTCTGCATGAACGTGCGTCTTTCATTTCCCTCTATGTACAAGTCAGGGTATAAAAGCCCCTTTTGAAAATAAAGTTATGGGCCTCACTCACTGAAGCTTGATCTCCCTGTGTCACTCTCTCTCTCTCTCTTTTCTCCAGCACCATCCATCTTGAGGGTATCCCTGGATCCTGCTGGGGCTGGATCTACTTTAGTAGGGTGGGGGGGTATCAGGCTTCAGGTTCTCACTTGACAATTTTTTGGTGTTCGAGCACATCCTCCTTATTCAATGGACATCAGATTTGCTCACATTTCCTTGTGGCTTATAGTCTTAAGTGGCCAGGGCTTGTTAACCATGAGATCTTGTCTTCTTCACGCAGAGCTCGCCAGCTTCCGAGTGCTTGGTTTCACATCAGCTGGCAAATTGGCGGCTTGGATGTTTCTTGAGCTGTGTCTCTATTTCAGCAAAGCACCTGGGAGTCTGTTTAACCTTACACACTAAATGAAAAATGATCTCCAGGGAAGTCTTCTCCTTACACTTCTCTCAGAATTTCTGATCAAGTACAGTCAGGGCTCACAGTGCCTCCATCATGACACAAAATGAACCATTTCTAACTAGAGAAATAGGAAGCATTCTTCTAGGAATAAATGAGAGCTAATTATCTCCCTAATCTCCTTTCCATGATCTGTAACTCCAGTGGCAGAGTGATTTGCGATAGGAAGGGCAAATTACCCTCAAGGCCAAGTCTCTGACCAGTGAAGATGTGACTCAAACAATGTAAGGTATTTGGATTTTTGGAAGAAACAGTTCACCTAACTGTAGAACAGTTTCCATCATCCTTATGTAGCAACTGGTCTCTTTTCCAGCCTAAAGGTATTGCAATGTACAATAATAAAGTAAATTTATTCTTATTTAGCAAGTGTAACAAAATCAGCATTTTATCAAATTATCTATTTTTAATAGTTTTGTTCATTTATTATTTATTTGGATTGCACTGGGTCTTCAGTACTACATATGGGTTTCCTCTGGTTGCGGTGAGCGAGGGATAGTCTCTGTTGCGATGTGGCTTCTTGCTGTGGTGGCCCTTCTTGGGGAGCCCAGCCTCTGGGGCATGTAGACTTCAGTGGTTGCAGCCCATCAGCTCAGCAGTTGTGTGAGCCAGCTTAGTTGCCCTGCAGCATGTGGCATCTTCCTGGACCAGGGGTCGAACCTGTGTCCACTTCATTGGCAAGACCAGGGGTCGAACCTGTGTCTGCTTCATTGGCAAGCAGACTCTTATGCACTGTACCAACGGGGATGTCCTCATATTAGCTGCTGCTGCCAGAATTCTATTTAGGGTCAGCTTGTTTCTGACAAAATACTCCCAGAATTTGCTTAAAAGTGAAGCTAGAAGAACCATGGGGAATGGATGTCTACTTGTGGCCCAGACAATAAGATAATAGATTTTTCTGTACGAACAAACATGAAAGTGTATCTTGAGATGGGAATGAAAGGAAAGATGAAGAGACGAGTAAGGGGGAAGAGTCAGAAAGAGAGTAGAAGTTTGGGCGGTCCCTAGGGTAAGTGCACTGCCTCTGTGGTGGGACGACTGAAGAATATTTTTTAGGAGATGAATGTCTAATCTGCATCACATATATACCTCCGTAAATGTAAATCCCTCCCCAATTCTGAAAACAACATGTAAAACCAATCATAATCTGAAGTTATCTGAATGGACCATAATTGAAATTGCAAAGAAGCGCTGAAAGCACCACAAGCAGTTGACGGAGCCTACGGACAGAGGTCCCTACAGAACCGCGAAGCTCCGTGGGAGCTGAAGTACTTTGTGGAAGGTGTTGAATTTACTGGGGCAGGGAGTCTTGGAGTCATGTGAACCCTGTCTAGAGGTGTAAGGTGAAGGTACAGTGAGGACTGTTCCTGGGAGAGGCTCACTTGCCCAACAGGAAGAGGATCGTTTGACAAAGAGCAAAGAAGCAGAGTGTCTGGAGCCCTGGAGACACACTGAACCTTGTTTGATTAGGAACTCCGATATCTGTTGGCTCGTGGCTTTGACATGTCTAGGGCTGGCTAGTTGAATTTTTGGTCTTGATTAATATTATGTTCCAACTTCCTTCTATGGAATGGGTTTTCAGTAAGAATAATTGAATATGGACAGAGTGATGAATATATATTCTAAAATCTCTCTTTGTTTGAGGTTCCCTGCTGTGAATGTATTCTGCAGAAAATGATGTCTCTCTTAATATTAAAGCTCAGAACTGAACACCAAGATCCAAATATAGCCTCTTCTCTCTTATGTAGAAAAGTTAAGCAGTCTATTAATTTATATATTTGTTTAACAGCTTTATCAAAGGTTGTTCTTATTAAGTTGGGCCATGTAGAAAACCCAAGTATTTATCCATCAAGCTGATTTAATAATGCCTGCAAACCTGAAGAATATATTTGATAGACTGATTTTAGGATTTTTACGTTTATCCCCTGATAAATTTACCTCGTGTATTTCAGGTCGATGTTTCCCCTGCATTCCTTTGCTTGAAACTTTGGTCCTATTTTAAATCATCTCATTATTTCTTACTAGCTTGAAAGCACTGGAAAATACTCTTGCATCATTGGTGACAATATGGCATGAGATGGGGAGAACAGTGCAATGCCCACACTGTAGAAGCGTCCCTCTGACATTATTCAGTTTATGGACACTGATGAATAGGCCTCTCCGACCGGAAACGAGTCAACCCAATGGTGTTATCACACCACGCTGATTTTATTGCTTTATCTAAACAGAGTGTAAGGGCGACAGGACTGCCCTTTGTTTTCCCTCTCAATTATTTTAGCCACTGGTGCTCCACCTAGATGATATTAATTTGTGTTTGGCAGGTAAGCATAATTAACACATGCAAAACATTTTGATGACATTAGAATTCTTTTCTCTAAAAGATCTAGACAATCCATGTGGTGAGGATTTCAAGGAGACGGTTACATGATGAGGACCCAGGATAACATCTTGTTCATATTAAACACCCAATAGCCATGCTGGGGCTTCCCAGGTGGCTCAGTTGGTAAAGAATCCACCTGTGGTGCAGGGGACTCGGGTTTGATCCCTGCTTGGGAAGATCCCCTGGCAAAGGGAATGGCAGCCCACTCCAGTATTCTTGCCTGGTACATTCCATAAACAGAGGAGCCCGGAAGGCTACAGTCCATGGGGGTCACAAAGAGTCAGACGTGACTGAGCAATTTTCACTCACTCACACAACCATGCTGAAGAAGTTACCTTTAAATGTATAATGATTTACTTAAAGTCTTGTTAGAAGAGATCTTTCATGGTATAAAGGTTGAAAAGATTGTTATTAGAACTTATTTTCAGTTGCAGCAAAATGTATATAGTTTGTTAAAATAAGACCAATAGGGTACCATAAATAATTAGTTAGTAGTGAAATCTTTAACTTAAAACTTCCTCAAAAGCATTGGTTTGAGTAAATATATTTTTTGTTTGAATATTTAAGAATCGAGAATTTAGCAACAGAAATCTAATTACTAATTACATTAGAAATTAATTACATTAATTACTAATTAATCTAATTTCTAATTATATTAGAAATCTCCCTTCTAACGTTTCCTCCATTGTTTTGCTGCCCAGCACCTTTGTTGGGCTATTCCTTGTTTCTAGGAGGTTCTACCCTCAGAATTTCAGAGCTGGAAAGGAGTCTAAAAATAATCCAACCTCAAATCCTTCTCAGATATTAGGGGGAAAATGAGATCCAGAAAATGACTTTTGACATTAAAGCTGTCAGCAGTGCACATTCCCTGATTTCCAGATCAGAAGGCAGCATAGATGGGGGTAGGGATTCGCATCCCTGGGTCAGGAAGATCCCCTGGAGCAGGGGAGAACAGTGGGCTCCAGTATTCTTGCCTGGAGAAGCCCGTGGACAGAGGAGCCCGGCGGGCTACAGTCCACGGGGTCACAAAGAGTCGAACATGACTGAGCGACTGAACAATCCTATCTAAGGGGCTTCCCCGAAGGCTCAGTGGGTGAAGAGCCTGCAGTGCAGGAGACGTGGCTTTGATCCCCGGGTTGGGAAGATCCCCTTAAGAAGGAAATGACAACCCACTCCAGTATTCTTGCCTGAAGAATCCCATGGACAGAGGAGCCTGGCGGGCTATGGTCACAAAGAGTGGGGCACGACTGAAGGTCTTGGCACAGCACGGCTCAGGGCAAGCCCTGCATCCTACCCATAGTCAGCTCTGTCTATAGTCAGCTCCACACACTCCTTCAAGGGTCAGCTCTTGCAACGCTTCTTTTAAGAAATCTGTCCAGCCAGTTTCAGTGTTTCCTCCCCGGTAATTCTGTTTTGCCAATTACTTCATTCTGATTTAGAGAACTGGATGTCTCTTCCTCCCGGTAAGGTTGTTTGTGCTGTAAGCCCTATAGAATATTTCAAATTAAATACATGCTTGTTGACTTGAAGTACATTTTCCTTTAGGATACTGAATTTTTGAGATAGCTTTATCTTTTCTTTCCATCCTTAACAGCATTTAGATGGAGAATTTGTATTCCTGGAACAGAGCTCTCAGCCAGCTTATGAGCAGCTCCTAGTGAGGCCACTCCGCAGAGGAAGCTCCTAATTGGATCTGAGAAGGAAATCCACTCCCTGCCTGGTGGCCTTGTCCTGAGTTAGCCCCAGAGAGAGTGCAAGGCGGGGGAGTTTGTTTTGTTTTTAATTAAAAAGGACAAAGATGTCATGAAATGGTCTTAACATTGCTCTTCATCTCTCTCTTTTTCCTTCCTTTCTTCTCATCTGAAGTTAACTGATTTGAAGTATTATTTAGAAACTTCTTATATAAAGCTGATGACTTGACTCCAGTCCTCTGAATCTTCCTTCTGTTTCTTAAGAAGTTTATTTTTCAGGAAGTGAAATTCAAAGAGATGTGTATTTTTATACCTCTGGTAGTATGTCTCTTGGAAAAATAAAGCAAAATTCCCCAGTCAAAATGAATATGATAATCCTTTCTCAAATTCCATTGATTGCTTTTTAAAATTAAAAGTAAAATATTATGCTATTATACTTTAGGACTAAAAAATATTTTGGAAAAGTGCAGTAAGTATAAAAAGTGAACCAAAAAGCACAAGTATTTGGTTGTTCTAAAAAACAATGAAAATAGTATAATTATTTATATGAAATGGAATAAAATATTTATTTAGTGAAAAAAGAAATTTTAGCTTCCTCAGTTGTGTGTATTTATTCATTTGAAATGTCAATATTCTCATTTTTTGAACTATAATAAATTTGTGGCTCAGTGGTAAAGAATCTGCCTGCAATGCAGGAGACTCAGCTTTGATCCCTGGGTAAGGAAGATCCCCTGGAGAAGGGAATGGCAACCCACTCCAGTACTCTTGCCTGGAGAATCCCATGAACAGAGGAGCCTGGTGGGCTACAGTCTATAGGGTTGCAAGAGTTGGACATGACTGAGAGACAAACACTTTCACACTTAACCGTTAACACATCATCCTGACATCATTATATAATTTTAATTTTGCATATTGCATTTCTCTATATGTAAAATTAGAATATATAGTAATAATTAGGATAATTGGCTGATATTAGATATAATGTTATATAATGTGCTAGGCACTCATGTTGTATGAGAGATATTATCTTCACTTTATAGTCTTTACAACGATCAGTTTTAGATACTATTACATTTCATTTTATCTAAAATCTGAATTATTTTACAACTCAAGGTAGCATGATATCATTGAGCCAGTTTTTTTTTTAAGAAGCAAACAGCTGTAGGGAAAGAAAGGGAAGCAGTGTCTCTGGAACCAATCTGATGAAACCCTTTGGTGTGTGTGTGTGAAGACGCTGCTTATTTGGTTGGAAGAAATTAGAAATTCTGAAGCTGCATTTCCACTTCCAGGAAAGAACCTGGTTATACAGAGGCAGCTATGAGCACAACACTCCAGTATCTCTCAAAACATATTGATTGGACCATTTACAAGTTCCCCTAATTTTTTTGTATATTCAGTGATTTGTTGTGCAAATGCAGAGAAAAACTCCCAAACACACTTCTGGATTCCAAAGACGGTGGAGGAGGCAGAACATCCCCACGCGGTGAAAAGCCCGTGGACCCTAATGTCACACTCTGCTGAAGGTTCAAGTACCTGTTTCTTCAACTTTGTAAAATGTTACAGCACTTTTCTTCAGTTATTTCGTGATATCTGGTCTCTTGGAGCTCACCATCGAACCCAGAGGATCAATACTGATCAATCACTGATGTCATGGAAGGTGTAAGAACAGATAGGTGTACGTGTAGAACTGAATCACTTTGCAGTACACCTGAAACAAACACCACATGATCAGTCATCTCTACTCAAGTATAAAATTTAAAAATAGAAAGACAAGAAAATTTTTTATAAAATGGAGAGAAGAGAAAAAAGAAGGGAGGGAAGTTCTGTTTTACATCCCCAGGAGATAAAGGCCCTTACGTTGCTTGAGAAGCCAAGGAAACTTTCCTTGAGGCAGCGATCTTGCTGTGTGAGCAAGAGTGAGAGGAGAGCTGGGTGTGGGACGGGAACTGCCCGTTGGGACCACTTCCTGTGGAAGAAACGGAGCTACCATCTCTCGGAGCGGGGAGCGCGTCCCCCTTGCAGGCAGAAGAGGAGGCTGTGTGGTTGACAAGATGGACCAAGAGACCAAATGAGAAAGTGCCCAACAGGCTTTCTGGTTCAGGTCTCCTTACCGTGCTCTTTTCAAGAAGAATAAATGAATAAAATCTGTGTTAGTGGGAAGTCAACCTTTTCCTATCATCTTAGTCCTAACTTGACCATTCTCTTTCTTCTCCTTCTACATTTTGATATCAAATATATGCTTTCTCTCTGCTATTTTGGAAATCCCCGAATGAATATTTTAGGTCAGATTTTCTAATTAAGTTTTTCTCTTTAGAAATGTACCCAGTCAATGGTGAATTATGGATCTAGCATGTATCCACATTTTCACCCACATTTGATTTGTGGTTGTACATGTCAATTCAACCAGTATAAAATTCCAAAATTTTCTGCCTTTGGTTAAAAAGCATTTGTTTCTCAAAGTTTATTCCTGATTGCCGATTTGGACTTTGTTCCAATTAACTTTCTTTCTGAATGTTTCCAGGAGAGGAAATGGAGAGCAAACTGTAGCTTTCATTTGCTAGAAAGGATTTGGTTTGCCTAAGGGAGCCAGGTTCTGAGATCAAATACCTCTCTCTTACCCAAGAGATAAAATGAAAAACTTTACATATATATATAACTTTGTCGCCGATACATATTGTACGTATTGTGTGTGTCTCATTTGTAAGGAATCCTAAAGAATAGAGAGATGTGTATCTAACAAAGTCTCATTTCTTCAAATAGAATACTAAAGACATGTCAAAGAGCCTTTCAGTGACCTGCTGTTAACTTGTGCTTACATGCTTAGTCGCTCTGCATGTCCGACTCTTTGCCACCCCGTGGACTGTAACCGGCCAGGCTCCTCTGTCCATGGGATTCTCCAGGCAAGAATACTGAAGTGGGTTGCCATGCCCTCCTCCAGGGGATCTTCCCAACCCAGGGATGGAACCCAGGTCTCCCATGCTGCAGGCGGATTCTTTACAGTCTGAGCCACCAGGGAAGCTTGGAAGTTCTTAAAACTCCCTGAAGAAGTTATGGAAATCAAGTGACCTTTTAAAGAATTCACAAAAGTTGAGATCTACAGGACTTGAAGAGAAAGATGACATATTGTCAGTGGTATACCTCTAAGAAAGATCTGAAGTATGTAATATCTCTTTCCATCAATGATATAAATTACACAAAAAATTTTTAAGTGAGATAGATAAACTGGCTTTTACAGGGCCATGAGCAGTCGCTTGAATTAAAATACAGTTCTGTTAATCACATGCAAAAGCAATCCGCAAGTACACGATGTGTCAGAACTGCCCACATGTATATGAGAAAGAGGCTTATTTTCAAGTGGAGCAGGGCATCTCCAGTCACTTTGGAAAGTTACCCAAGAGTTTTCTTGAGGTGTGGCTAGTACTGGATGAGATCTGAAAATAAATGTGAAAAAATTAAACTTTAAGCAGTGAAAGAGTTATATTAAAATTAGAAACACCATTTCTTCACACAGTTTCTTAAGAGCTAGACAGATGCTGGCAGGTAAAACCTATTATGTTCAATTAATAATTTGCTGCCTTTTAAAAATTACTGAAGTCACATGGCAGATCCATCCATTCATCTGCGATTCATGGTCTCAGGAAACTAATAAACAAAAGAAATTTGTAGCGAGCTTCCGGAGGCAGCAGTGTACTTGTGTGTTTGTGTTTGTGTTTGCTTCCTGGTTGTTGAGATAGTCCGATTCTGGCTTTAGAATCAGTAAAGACCAAATGTTCATTCCTCCAGCTTATTAGTACCTTGTTTTTATTCATTCTGGTCAACTTCCAAAGAAAATGCTTATTAGTCAACATAGTAAAATGATTATAAACAGAGTTTGGAATAAATAAGTCTGGCATCAATCAAGTCCTGGCTTGACCACTTAAATATACATATTACTTTGGGGAAGTTATCTTGGAGCTTTAAACCACAGCCTGTTTGCAAAGTAGAGATAATACAGTCTCCACTGGATGTAAGTATTTGATGTTTGAACAAAGTCTATTCTTGATAACCACTCAATAAACTGATACTAATGATCAAAAAGATGTGAGAATGCTCTTTCTAGCCCTTTCGTGATATTTTTGACATTCTGATGAGTGAAAAACATTGTTAAATAGTTGATGGTGGTGCTTGGAAGGCTGCAGAGCTTGCCTGCCCCACTGGGTGGCTTTCTTGTTGGGGAGCTGCATGGACAGTGCTAAGGAGTCAGCTCTGGGCTGGGGCTCTGGACTCTGGAGTCAGTTTGCTTTGACTTTTACAACCTACGAGACCTTCCATGGGTTCCTAAAAGCCATGTTGTGTCATCACGCCTGTCTGCAGAGTGGAGATGTGCGTCTCACACTGTGGTTGGAGGTTCAAGTAAAATTCCGCACATACCGCCACATCCGTGGTGTGTCGTGGCCACCCATGCACGTTAGCTATTATTATCTGCAAGAAGAGCATCTGTCAGACCAGAACAAAAAGACAGCCAAGCCTACTGCTTATTGCGTGTGGGTGGGAGGCTGGGAACTGTTCAGCCAGCACCGCACGCCTCTTGGGGGTGTGTGGAAAGGCATAGTGATTTCAAATTTGTCTTTTTCCCTTTAAGGAGGATTTTTGTTTATCCAGAGAGAGAGATGAAGAAAGTCTAATCTGTGCTAATATTTTGTGTCTGAAGTACTAAGAAAGGATCAAAAGAGGCTGAAAGAAAGGGGATGGAGAGGTTGAGAGGGAGAAGGTAGATAAATAAGACCAGTGATGCTGCATGGAGCTGAGTCGAGAGGAAAAATCCCAGTCTCTCTTCCAGAGCACGTCCCATCAGCCAGGATAGGTGGATGGCATCACTGACTCCACAGACGTGAGTCTGAGCAAACTCTGGGAGATGGCGAAGGACAGGGAAGCCTGGTGTGCTGCAGTCCATGGGGTTGCAGAGAGTTGGACACGACTTAGCGACTGAACAACAGATTTCTCAACTAAGGAATCAAGACGTGTCCATTCTCCACTCCCTGTTTTTTCCTTCTCTTCGTCTTCACCTCCCCTTTCTCCTGCTCCTCCTGTATCATCTTCTATTTTTTTTTCTTTTGTTTGTATGACACTGTTGTGATGACTTGTAATAGCAGAGGGAGGTGTATCCGGCTACTGTGTTTGGAAGTAGAAATGCCAGGATCTCTAGCCCTGCCCTATGGCATCAGGCTTTGTAAGGGGTATTAAGAACTATGTCTTCTTCATTGCAGCAGAACTGCAGTTAACGCAACAGAAGGGATGATTGAAATAGAAATCACCATTTAGCAAACACTCCAGTAATAATTATTTCAGGCAATTAGCATCAGTGAATGTTAAATCTACTAGCCTACAGTATAATGAGAAAGGAGATATTTGCATAGCCTTAGAGTATCTTTCCATAAGATATTTATTAACTGCAAAGGATAAGATAATGACTTTACAGTGGAAAAACATGACAGACGTCACATTAACCGGGTCACCAAGACAGACCTCACCAGCAGTGAGACGTGCCGCCAGCACGCACACCCTGATGTGCTGTGAAGAGCAGGGCGCCGTTTCCGTGGCACTGTTGTCCAAGAAAATGCAGATCCCTGATTTTAATCTTGATGAAACATCAGACAAACCCAAACTGAGGGATATTCCAAAAGTAAAAGCAACTGTTTCAGGGACTGCTTAAACACTTCATCTGGATCACATAATACAGTCTGGCTTTGCTGTAAAAACATCTCAGAAATAAATAATTTGAAGATTTATATTCAGCACATGAAATTATTCTAAAGTTTTTGGTAGGTCTACAGGATTATCTATATGTCTTGAAGTAGATTCATAATAGTAGCACACTGCTTTTTCCAGAGTAACTCCAAAGCTAGAAATGCTATTATTGCTCCAAGATTCATTTTATCCTTCATGTGAGCTGAAAAGATTTAATATGACAATATTACCGAATTTTCAGTCAAAAGCAACTGTAGTGAGGTATACCAGGAACCCTTAATGCAGGATTTATGTACACAGTTTTGCTGTGTTTTTCCCCTTCTGCCCTTGGCGGGGGGGAATAAAGAAAAATGTATTTCCTTCAAGTTGTTTTTCCACTTTTGAAAATAATAATAATAATCGTTGTTTGTGAAAGAGGTCTCTCTTTTGGAGTAGTGGATTTCCAACCAGTGGAGATGGAGCTTTCTACAGGAAACGGCAGCAGCTCGTGCTGCAGAAGATGGCAAAGAGCACCTCCACACAGAGCTCCACCCTGCCTGCCTCTGGCTCTTTGTTCCCCCAGCCATGGAGCAGGAACGCTTGCTCCAGACGACCTGCTTTTTGTCGTTCCTACCTTCCCTGAACTCTGCTGCTCAGAGTCCACTCTTGATTGCTGAGTTATTCATTCCAAAGTGTTGTTTTTTTTTTTTTCCTTATGAAACCTATAGTGAAAAGAAGTGCATCCGATGTTACTACCTCCCAAGGCAGGAGCTGAATTACTCAGGTCCTCAGTTCAGTTCAGTCACTCAGTCGTGTCCAGCTCTTTGCAACCCCATGGACTGCAGCACGCCAGGCCTCCCTATCCATCACCAACTCCTGGAGTTTACCCAAACGCATGTCCGTTGAGTCGGTGATGCCATCCATCATCTCATCCTCTGTCGTCCCCTTCTCCTCTTGCCCTCAATCTTTCCAAGCATCAGGGTCTTTTCAAATGAGTCAGTTCTTCATATCAGGTGGTAAAAGTATTGGAGTTTCAGCTTCAGCCTCAGTCCCTCCAATGAACACCCAGGACTGATCTCCTTTAGGATGGACTGGTTGGATCTCCTTGCAGTCCAAGGGACTCTCTCAAGAGTCTTCTCCAGCACCACAGTTCGAAAGCATCAGTTCTTCTGAATGTAAACAAACCTGCTGTGTTTCAATACAGCATGTTTCCTCCCGCCGCTGTAACAAGTCACCCCTGATTTAGTGGCTTAAAACCACACACTTTTACCGGACAGATCTAAAGGGCAGAGGACCAAACTAAGCTTTCCTAGGCTACAGGCATGATGCTGACAGGATCGCATCCCTCCTGAGACTCGAGGGACCCGTTCCATGCATCCCCTTGCCAGCTCCTGGCGGCTGGCCGCGTGCCCTGGCTCCTGGTCCGAGGCAGCAACCACAGCGCGCAGACCTCAGCTTTCCTGGCCACAGCTCCTCTCACACTCTGACCTCACTCTTTCCCTGATAAGGACCCTTGTGATTCCACTGGGTCCCTCCAGCTAGTCCAGAATGGTCTCCCATCTCAAGAGCCCTACCTTATCCACATCTGCAAAATCCCTTCCACCATGTAGAATAATGTATTCACGGGTTCTGATGATTAGGAAGTGGGCATTAGGAACCCAGTACTCTGCCGATTACCCTTGACTTGCCATCACTGTGCAGTAAGAATGACATAAAGGCAGGATTTTGAAGATATGGAGAACAATCTACCCAACTAGGGTCCTGATGCACTGAGTGTGATTATTATGCATGCAGTAGTTTTAGGCTTTATTTCTTGGGATGCTAATGTGTCATGGAACAGCTCTCCCACTGATTTACAATAAAGTCTGGTCAGCGGAGGGTTTGTGGATTCAAGCTCTTCTTCATCACTTTCATGTGCTAAGGTAAAAGTATGGCAGCAGTTGGGATCCTAGGGCTGAGAAGCAACATAAAATGTATTTTCTTGTCAATAGCACCAGTATTAAATAATAAGCTCTTTGGTGGTTCAAACGGTAAAGACTCTGCCTACAATGCAGGAGACCCAGGTTCTATCCTGGGGTCAGGAAGATCCCCTGGAGAAGGGAATGACTTCCCACTCCAGTATTCATGCCTGGAGAATCCCATGGATGGAGGAGCCTAGTGGGCTACAGCCCACAGGGTCGTAAAGAGTCAGACATGACTAAGCAACTAATGCACCCACTTAACGGGGAACAAAATAGGCATTGAACTTTTTGGTCTGATGCCTGGTACAGTCATGCAGAGGATGAGGTTGGATACGTGTGTTTCCTAAGAGTGACTGTAACCACGATGATGAATGGAGCCGTGGTCCTTCCCCTAAGAAGTGAGCTATAAAATACACACAGTGCTTTTTATGGGCAGGGCTCTAACAGTGACAGGAGAGAACCCTCCCCTCCCAAGGAACAGGACACTAAAAGAAAATAAATCCCTGCCTTATGGACTGCCACCTTCAGAAAACCTGACTGGTGTTGCCGTGCTCCTAAATCTCCAAGATTCTCAGTCTGACTCCTCCATGGCTGTGTATCAGTCAGGGCTTTGGCTAAGACTGGCTGACAACCAGCAACGCACTGGTGGTTAATCCCACCAGGACCGTTTTTCAACGTTTACAGAGAAGGGGCAATGCCAAGGAGTGACCAGGGCAAGTCGGCCCCCAGGAGCGCACACGGATGCCTCTGTGGCCCCCCTGGTGGACTACTTGGAAGGCAGCTACTTGGAGCTCACCTGCCTCCTGCGTGACCTCCTGCAGGGTGAGACAGCTCAAGCACAAACCATCATACACGGATAACTAGCCTCTCATCTATCTTTCTGGCTTTCTCTATTTAGGGAATGAAATAAGATATACCTGGTATGATTTATTTTACCCTCATTTAGAATTCACTGTTTTCTGAGTCAGAGTTACAATGCCCTGTTTTACTAAATAGACTGTTTTCTTACACCTCTCAATAGCACAAGAACCCCCAATAAACAAATAGAAATCTATGACTCTGCAAAGCGATGCATACCGGAGCAGTTAGAATCCTCCGGATACAAGTGAAGAGGAAGCACCAAAGACAACACAGAACAAATGTTTGCTTATAAATCATCGGGGCTCTGAGAGGACTGCTCTGCAAGACCCCAGCTCCCATCATGGGGTAATGTGACACTGAATTTTCTCTTTCCCACGGTTTGAGGGGAGACGCTGCTGAAAGGTAGATGGATGTTTTGAGATGAGTGCCATTTCCTTCCACCTTTAAAGCCACTTTCATGTCGTCTGTTGATGAGATAAAGACCTATCACATCTCCCCTTTATGACCCCTTATTTGTGTTGCTGAGTAAAAGCTGTTAAGGCTGCCCCTGTGATAAAAATAAAGGAAAGAACAACCAAGAGATACTGGATGGCCTGCCTGGAGAAACGCGCAAAAACCCACACGAAAGGGAAGTTGTAAAATGTTTCCCAGCTGATGATAAATAAGGCCCATAAAAATGCAACTGTGCCTGGTATGCCTGTGTGTGTGTGGTTGACTCTCCCTAGATTAATATATTGAGTGGATGCCATTAGAAACTCTAAGGAGGCAATATAATTTCTGAAATGAAATTGTATATGTAGCTGTCGTCTCTTTTGGGTGATTGCCATCTCATTTCTCAGCTCTGACTTCTCTAAGAATTGCTTCTAAGACATGTGAGCTTCAAAAGAATTCTGTCAGTGAAAGATGAATAATACCTGACTTAATTGCAAAAATTAAAATATGCACGTTTCCCCTAATACATAGTTATTGTTTTATTGATTACTTTTCCTCAAGAAAAGGCGTTATCTTTTTTTAGAATGTCAAGTTACCAGCATAAGAAAATTTTTAATAGTGAAATCCTCTAAATAAAATAAGCATGGCTATAAAATAGTTCAATCATTGCATTTTTGTTTTTGTTTTATTCAAAACTGAAAGAAAAAATCTCTCTCTCTCTCTATTTTTTTTTTTAACTTTTTCTGACAATAAAATCATGCAAGCAATTCAAAGCATTCATCTTTTAGTTCTCTCCGGAGACACTGAAATTGAATTCTCTAACTATAGTGTCCTAAGGGCAGTTGAAAATGGATATAGAAAATGTAGTTATAAAGTTTAAACTCAAACACACCTCCATTGGTTTTCTTGTCTTTTCAGCTTTTGCCCCAGACATGTAAAACGTCAGTAAGTTATTTTCCCAAAGCTCCATAGCCAACGGACTTCTGATTTTTTTTTCAAATATTTTTAGAGTTAGGCAGTTTTACTTGCAAATAACAACAAAAGCTATCAATTTTTACTGACACTAAAAGTCAGAAACACTGCAACCATTACCTTATTTTATTTGCCAACACAATTGATACTTCCACAATATTATATATTTTTGCCTCTTTTTTCTTTAAGAAATATGTCATTATAGTGTTTCTTAAGTTTGGAAGGAATGGATTAAGAAGGAGAAATAAAGAAATTTAAAGTATTGCCCTATGTAATTACTTCATTAAACCTGCAGTATTAAAGCTGGAAGGGATCGAAAAGTTCAGCCACCCAGTCAGGGCTCCTTCTCTTCCTGGCACCCTCATTCTGCAGTTTTCCAGGCTACACCTGTAGCTCTTCAAGGATGTGAGACTTACTGCAAGAACTGATTTTATTTGTGTTGAACTCCTTTCCTCTTTTTTAAAATTTTATTGAAGTATGGTTGATTTATGGCAGAAAGTGAAGAGGAACTAAAAAGCCTCCTGATGAAAGTGAAAGAGGAGAGTGGAAAAAGTGCTTAAAGCTCAACATTCAGAAAACGAAGATCATGGCATCCGGTCCCATCACTTCATGGGAAATAGATGGGGAAACAGTGGAAACAGTGTCAGACTTTATTTTTCTGGGCTCCAAAATCACTGGAGATGGTGATTGCAGCCATGAAATTAAAAGACGCTTACTCCTTGGAAGAAAAGTTATGACCAACCTAGATAGCATATTCAAAAGCAGAGACATCACTTTGCCGACTAAGGTCCGTCTAGTCAAGGCTATGGTTTTTCCAGTGGTCATGTATGAATGTGAGAGTTGGACTATGAAGAAGGCTGAGCACTGAAGAATTGATGCTTTTGAACTGTGGTGTTGGAGAAGACTCTTGAGAGTCCCTTGGACTGCAAGGAGATCCAACCAGTCCATTCTGAAGGAGATCAGCCCTGGGATTTCTTTGGAAGAATGATGCTAAAGCTGAAGCTCCAGTACTTTGGCCACTTCATGGGAAGAGTTGACTCATTGGAAAAGACTCTGATGCTGGGAGGGATGGGGGCAGGAGAAGAAGGGGACAACCAAGGATGAGATGGCTGGATGGCATCACTGACTCGATGGACATGAGTCTGAGTGAACTCCGGGAGTTAGTGATGGACAGGGAGGCCTGGCGTGCTGTGATCATGGGGTCGCAAAGAGTCGGACACGACTGAGCAACTAAACTGAACTGCTGGTTGATTTACAATGTTGTGTTAGTTTCTTCTGCACATCACTGACTGTGTTAGACATATATATATATTCTTTTCCATTGGGGTTTATCATGGAACTTTGGATACAGTTCCTTGTGCTGTTACACAGTAGGACCTTGCAGTTTTTCCATTCTATATATAAGTTTGCCTCTGCTCATCCCAAACTCCCTCTCCTTGCCCCGACCCTGCCCTTGACTCTCAGCAGCAACATGGTTGGACCTACTGTTGATCGTTGGAGGAGGAAATGGCTGCCCACTCTAGTATTCTTGCCTGGAGAATCTCCATGGGCAGAGGAGCCTGGCGGGCTATAGTGAATGGCATCACTGTAAGTCAGACACGACTGAAGCGACTTAGCATGCCCGGTGATTATCATACTAAGTGAAGTAAGTCAGAAAGAGACAGACAAATATCATATGATATTACTTATTTATGGAATCTAAAGGGCGATATAAATCAACATGTACGTTCTTTCTTACATAAAACTTTAATCTCTTTCTCCATATACTTGAAGACTAGCTTTGTAGCAATATTCCTTGAGGTCTCTGTGCAGAAAACTGTCTGATTTTATATATAGGTGTGATGTGCCCAATAACTGATCTATGTTACAGGACTTTCATTGTCAAATGTAGCTTCACACTCCTAGCAGTTTTAGAAATAATGTAACGTTTTTATTACTGTTTAATTGGATAATCCACTTTTAAGCAGATCATATACAAATCTACAAACCAAAATTAGAAAGAGCCATAAACAACCATAGAAACCTGTAAAGGAAAAAAGAAACCTACTCAGAACACATGCTGTTTAACGCATGTGCACTTTGCTTGGGACCAATCAATCTTACCTCCAAAAGGCAATAAATTCTACTGATGCTGCCGTATTAGTTACTGGATCTAACCAGTGTTAAGTTCGATCCCTAGTGCCACTCTTCCTATCTAATTTTCCTCTCCATCCTAAGCAATGGAAGATTCAATTTAGTGTCTGTCAAACAGTTCACTGAAACAAAATTTAGAATTCTGGTACTAGATCACTTTCCTTTTCTAGAGTAGAGGCAAGCAATCTGCATTTCAGTGGTATTATACGTATTGTGAAGTGAAAGTCACTCAGTCGTGTCGGACTCTGCGACCCCATGGACGATACAGTCCATGGAATTCTCCAGGCCAGAATACAGTCCATGGAATTCTCCAGACCAGTGGGTAGCCTATCCCTTCTCCAGGGGATCTTCCCAAACCAGGAATCAAACTGGGGGGTCCTGCATTGCAGGCAGATTCTTTACCGACTATCTACCAGGGAAGCCGTTACACGTGTATTATCCGCATACATGCAAATTATCCTCAGGCTTAACAACTGAGAAAAACGAGTGTGTACTATCTCACAGTTTCTGTGTGTCTGTAATTTGGCGATAACGTAGCTAGGTGGTCCTGTTCAGGGTTTCCATGCTGGTGGCACTTTGGGTTTGTGGTGCAGCTGGGTTTGCAGTCACATCAAGGCTCCACTAGGAAAATATGTGCTTCCAGCCTCAAGGGGCCTTTCCATTATGGTCCCCTCCTCCTCCGGCTTTCCCAAGAATTAAGTCATCTAAGAGACAGAGAAACAGAGAGACATGAAGATAAAGGAAGACCCAAGCCACAAGCCTCCATCTTTTTATAACCTAATCTCAGAAGTGCCATCTCATCACTTTTGCTGTATTCTCTTCATCAGAAATCAGTTAACTCTGCCCACTTCCCAGGGCAGGAAGGTGCACAGGGCCTGAGTGCCGAGAGGCAGGAATCATCCAGAAGGCAGGACCACCTTCCGGCTGCCAGCCCCGCGGGCCTCCTCGAAAGAACACAGGAAGGCCGGATAACTGGAGACCATAACTTGTCTTTACTGGGCCAAGCAAGCAGGGAGCATATCGCACCATTATGAATGAATTTTTTTTTTTTTTCAGTTCAGTTCAGTCAGTCAGTCATGTTTGACTCTTTGCAACCCCATGGGCTACAACACTCCAGGCCTCCCTGTCCATCACCAACTCTTGGAGATTACTGAAACTCATGTCCATCAAGCTGGTGATGCCATCCAACCATCTCATCCTCTGTCGTCCCCTTCTCCTGCGTTCAGTCTTTCCCAGCATCAGGGTCTTTTCCAATGAGTCAGCTCTTTGCATCAGGTGGCCAAAGTATTAGAGCTTCAGCTTCAACATCAGTCCTTCTAATGAATATTCAGGACTGATTTCCTTTAGGACTGACTGGTTTGATCTCCTTGCAGTCCAAGCAACTCTCAAGAGTCTTTTCTGACACCACAGTTCAGAAGCATCAATTCTTCAGTGCTCTGCTTTCTTTACGGTCCAACTCTCACATCCATACATTACAACTGGAAAATCCATAGCTTTGACTAGCAGATGAAGATGATAGCTATTGACTTTGATGATACTCTGAAACACCTCTTTGGAAGATGTGATCGATTGGTATCTGGGGCTTCAACAAGATAAAAAATCTGATAGGGACAGGAAAAGAACTCACTCTGAGAAGTTAGAATCATTGTTGCAAATCACAGACAGTGGTTAGGGGTCCAAGACCAGGGTGAGTTTGAATGTAACATGGACAGGTTACTCAGAAGGTCGTCTAGCAAGTCCCAGAAAATACCTTCTACGTTGCTGGGGAGGATGGCTGAGAGATAAGAGCTTTGGAAAGGAGCTAAATGAACCAAAGCATTGTATCATATATCCATTGTAAGAAGTGGAGTGAATAAGGAAACCCTAATGAAAGATGTCAGAGATGGGAGGAAGGTTCTCCCTCTTGGCAGCGTGACCGTTGGAGGAAGTTGCATGTAAGACCAGCAGTGAGACGGGGACCCACGAGTCCTGGAGAGCTGGGTCAGTTGACAGGTCAGACCTGTCACCAGCAGGTCCTCAACTCAGGGAGGAGCGGTTTCTTCCTTCAAAAGTGTGCTGAATAAACTCGAGAAAGGACAGTACAAGCATAACAAACAGTATAAGTAAATATGCAAACAGTGGCGTGAAGAACACGTCCCTGGACCAGTAAGAGATGAGTTCAAGGGCAACATGGCTACAGAAAACACTGAGAAGTCAGGTTTTAACTTCAGATGGGTCTCAGATGTCAGATAATAAATCTCTCCTACACTCTAGGGTTTATGTGGCCCATGGGATTTCTCAATGCTGACTTATTAGAAAAGGCCCTGATGCTGGGAAAAATTGAGGGCAGGAGAAGGGGACCACAGAGGATGAGATGGTTGGATGGCATCACCGACTGATGGACATGAGTTTGAGCAAGCTCCGGGAGATGGTGAGGGATGGGGAGGCCTGGCGTGCTGCAGTCTATGGGGTCACAAAGAGTCAGACACAACTGAGTGACTGAACAACAGAGTTTCTCGATACCATAGTTAGGAACTAGAAAACCCAAGGTGCCAACTCATATTGAAACATGTAATTTGGAAACGTCATTTTTGGGAAAAAGATTACAGATGATTCTGAGTAGAAAGGAAAATGCAAAACTGAATTATATAATTTCCTCTACATTTACAGTTAGAAGAAAGGTAAATTATGCCACAATTTAAGTTTCTCCAGGTTCGGAAGGAAGTGCTTTTCAGGGTAGCAATAATTAATTAGGGTGAAGTGTTATAAACATATTATTTTTCTATTGCTTTGGAAAGTTTGGGCCTTTTTCTTTCAGGATAATGAAATCTGCTCTGTTGTCAACAAGATCCGTGTGAAGGAAAACTTGCCAGCTCTCACCCACCACTGATCCGAAATCTGCCTCAGTCTAGGTAGCACACTGTGTGCTGTTTTTTCCAACCAGAGGAGCTTTGGTTTGCACTGAAAAAAATCTCTCATTTGGTCCTTACTCCCCCCACCGCAGGCCATTGGACATTTGGCAGTGGATATAAAGTTCAATAAAATTTTACTGTCTCAGAGTTAATATATTTGATTAATTTTTTTATTCTTTAACTAACTGGTCCCTCATCCTCATAATAAAAAAAGACAAAATGGTTATGGTTTATGCAGATAGGCCACGTACTAGGAAGACAGCGTCGTCGCATAGATACATGTCCTGTGTACAGATTAGTAGTAAAGTCAGTTAACTTTGTCTGTCTTGTTTACCAATCTGTATGTTTTCAAAATAAGCTTACAAAATTAAGTTTACAGAATTATGTCAATTTGTATTTAGTAAAACATCCTATGAAAGTTTATTTTGTAATGATAATATTACTAGGGTATAATTTTTCTTGTTGCTACTGCTGCTGCTAAGTCGCTTCAGTCGTGTCCGACTCTGTGCGACCCCATAGACGGCAGCCCACCAGGCTCCCCCGTCCCTGGGATTCTCCAGGCAAGAACACTGGAGTGGGTTGCCATTTCCTTCTCCAATGCATGAAAGTGAAGAGTGAAAGTGAAGTTGCTCAGTTGTGTCTGACCCTCAGTGACCCCGTGGACCACAGCCTACCAGGCTCCTCCATCCATGGGATTTTCCAGGCCAGAGTACTGGAGTGGGCTGCCATTGCGTACTGGGCAAGGGTAAAAACATCTGTAACTAAGAAAGTGAAAATTCAGAAGAAGATTCTTTCAAAATATTATTTTAATAGTCTATTTGTGACTTTCACTTCTTAAGATGTGATAAACAATATATACAACCACAATTTTACAGGAAATGTATGGTCAAGATTAGAAGTAAGATTGAAATTAATAATCTGTATATTAAAAAATAAAAAAAACATTCACTGGGAGCAAGCACTGCATTTGATAAGACCTGCACCATTCTTTTTAGTTATGAAGAAGAAAAATATCATTATTTAGGAATAATATGATATTTACTCTTGGAAATATCAAGGTAATTTAATAAAAATCTTGCTGAAAATAATTGAGTGGTCTCTGAGGAGACTGACTGCATAATTAATGTATAAAATAAATTATACATATGAATATATATAATTGAAGAAAAATGGCCTAAAATTTTAACTTAAAAACAATAGTAATTACTCATAAAATACTTGGATATAAATTAACAATGAGTATCCAGAATCTATAAGAGGAAAGCTACTCAACTATTGGAGTGAACAAAAGAAAGAGAATAAATGCAGAAACATTACTTTCTTGATGTGAAGCTCAATTTAAAACATTAATTTTAAATCTAGTAGGTATACTAATGGAGAAGGCAATGGCACCCCACTCCAGTACTCTTGCCTGGAAAATCCCATGGATGGAGGAGCCTGGAAGGCTGCAGTCCACGGTGTCGCTGAAGGTCGGGCATGACTGAGCGACTTCACTTTCACTTTTCACTTTCATGCATTGGAGAAGGAAATGGCAACCCACTCCAGTGTTCTTGCCTGGAGAATCCCAGGGACGGGGAAGCCTGGTGGGCTGCCGTCTATGGGGTCACACAGAGTCGGACACGACTCAAACAACTTAGCAGCAGGTATACTAAATTTAAGTTCAGTCTAAATGCTAAAACCCCTTTCTGTTTTCAACTCTTAGATAACAATTCTGAATTGTTTATGAGGAATAAAGGTGAAAAAAAGATTAGAACAATTTCTGAAAAAGAGGAGAGTGAAATGTTTGAGGGGAAATTTGTCTCAGTGGCAGTTATTGGGAAAGCATAGTTAAAAACAGAAACTTCTCCCAACTCAGAAAATCTCTCCCGAAATGCAGTAGAGAAGGAAGCCGTGTTTATTACCACATAAGCATAAAAGCAGGCTGCAGGGAGGGTGAGGTGCAGAGAGCGGGGGAGTCTGAGAAAAAGTAACCAGGACCCTCCTCAGCCCTGGGGCCCCGGTGCTGCTTCCACGGAGCCTGCCTAGGCCTCTGGCCAGGAAACTAGTTTCAGTAAGCTGTCACGTGAATCAGCCCTCTGGCCAATGTACTGCTCAGCGAGTTGGCTTTTGGTGGTGGTGTCCTTAGCAAGTTGTATGGAATGACAGTGATATTGGCGCAAGGATCATCAGGCCGATCACAGAATGCAATGGAGAGAGCTCCCGAAAGCAGCCGTATGGGTGAAGTGGACGTTCACATAAAGAAATTTTGACTGCTTAATAAATGCGCCTAGCATTATGGTGTAGCCATTTAACTAAACATTAAAAGGAAGCAAGAACAGAAGGAAGAATGGAGGGAAGGAAACCAGATTACACCTCATTCTTTGTACCAAGTTACTCAGTTCAGTTCAGCTCAGTGGCTCAGTCGTGTCCGACTCTTTGCGACCTCATGGACTGCAGCACGCCAGGCCTCCCTGACCATCACCAACTCCCGGAGCTCACTCAAACTCATGTCCATTGAGTCCATGATGCCATCCAACCATCTCATCCTCTGTCGTCCCCTTCTCCTCCTGCCTTCAATCTTCCCCAGCATCAGGGTCTTTTCCTATGAGTCAGTTCTTCTCATCAGGTGACCAAAGTATTGGAGTTTCAGCTTCAGCACCAAGTTATTAATATTATTTAAATATTAAAAGCAATATCATAAAAGTATGCTAAATATGCATACTGGCTTTAAAAGATAATTTTCAGTAAAGACTTTGTAAAGCATGTGATTATTACATAGAATTATTTGAATATGTAATTTTACCTATATGAAATTTTTATACAAAATATCAAAACATTTAAATATTAAAAATCAAAATTCCTGGCTTCCCTGGTGGCTCAGTGGTAAAAGAATCCACTGAGGATTGAACCAAGGCAGGGGACATGGGTTCGATCCCTGCTCTGGGAAGATCCCATATGCCTAGGAGCAGCTAAGCCTGGGCACCACCTCTCCTGAGACTGTTCTGGAGCTGGGAGCCGAACGACTGAAGCCCACACGCCCTGGAGCCTGTGCTGCACAGCGAGATAAGCCACCGCAGTGAGAAGCCTGTGCGCCCCAACTAGAGAAGGGCCCATGCAGTGACCAAGACCCCGTGCAGTCCAAATAAAATCAGTCAATAAACAGGAATTATTTTACAAAATCACAGTTTCCCCTGAAATGAATCAAAGGTGAATGGAGGTAGGAAGAACAATTTTTCAAATTTTTGAAATAGTTATATTTTTAATATATATTCTTAATATATGATCGATGTGAAGGAAAAAAACCCAAAGTAAAAAAGTAAAATATACAGAATTGATTCACAAAAGGAGAAAAATGATCAATAAATAAATGAGATACTAACCTTTTTAGTTATCATATAATTTTAATTAATTAATGTCTACAATTCAATTACATCATTTCTATTTTTTAAACATATATAATCCATCCAAAAAAAGAGGATATATATATATATATATGAATAGCTGATTTACTTTGCTTTACAGTAGAAACTAATACAACATTGTAAAGCAATTATATTCCAATAGAAGTTAAAAAATATACATACATATTAAAGTTAAATATACATTTTAAAATATATATTAAAGTTAAAAATATAAATATATATATGTATATAATCCAGAAATTGTATGGAGATTATTTAAGATTGATGAATTTTCTTTTACCATTTTCTTCTGTCTTTTGGCCTGACACACAAATAGGACTCCCTTGATAATGGATGAGATTTAAATGTAGAAATTTGTTTTTTGTATTCAAAATATAACTTAAGACTCTTAGCACTTAACCTTTTCATCATTGCAAATAAAATACCCTGAGAATAATGTGGGAATTAATTATTCTTTTCAAGTTTACTTGTTCAGACTCATTTGCTCAAATACGATATTAACACATAAACATGAAATGTACTGTGTGCTCTGCTGTATTACGTCACTCAGTCTTGTCTGACTCTTTCGCAGCCCCATGGACTGCAGCCCACCAGGCTCCGTCCCTGGGATTCTCCAGGCAAGAATTCTCCAGGCCATGCCCTCCTCCAGGGGATCTTCTCAGCCCAGGGATCGAACAAATAAATGTCAGATATTACCCATACGAGCAAAAGGTTTACTTTCAATTTGACAGATAAAAATGGGGGTTATCCTTTTCATAATTTGTGTTCCCTTCTGACTGGTTCTGGAAAAGATGCTCCTCCTTTTGGCAAGAAGACAACTATTCGTAATGTTCAACAAATCCAGGTTAAATTTTTAAAAACCTCACGTGACTTTCATAGGTCACACAGGACGAGAAATTATTCTCAAAGTACTTTCCAAACAAAAAAAGTTGGAATTTCTGCTGGAAAAAAACACTGCCCTGACAGAAGCATGTTTCTGTTACTATTAAAAATGAAGATTCTGCGAGTTCAAGAGGCATAAAATCCATGACTTCCTTTTTGTGAAGACATCCTTATGCCGGAGAATCCCCTGTGGCAGAGCTGGAGCCTCAGTCCTGACTGTGCCCTGTCAGTTAAGGAGTTAATGGGTGAATCTGCATTCTTTTTTATTTTTGGTATCACAGTCTTGTAAATATTCTCCAGGCAACATCTGACTGAACAACCATCTAATGCTTTGTCGCAGCCATAACATTATGTGACGGTGACGTGCAAAGCACATGAGATGCGGTATGAACTCAGCAGTGGAGGCTTGCAGCAGGCGCGCGGAGCTGCAGTGGCCTGCTGCTATCCTCCGTGAGGATATACGGCCCTGTGGAGACAGGGTGTTTAGCCTCCTGGGAGTTCAGTAACAACACTGCGCTGGCAGCCACAGCAAATCGACGGTGTATACGGAACGGCACGGCCGTCCTGGGGGCAGCTGATTCAGGGCTTCCGCAGCCAGGCTGGTCAGTTACCAATATGTTTCCAGTGTGCGCACGTTCTTTTTAATGTCTTCCCTGATGGCTCAGATGGTAAAGAGTCGGCCTGCAATATGGGAGACCTGGCTTTAATCCTTGGGTCCAGCAGAGTTCTTTTTAATATCACTGATATTAAATGAAAGTAATAATAGAAGCTCATCCATAGCATTATGCCAGATCAAATGGGAGGAGTTTTTTGACGCGTTTAGCTTGGGGCTTTGTATAAATGAAAGTGAAAGTGAAGTCGCTCAGTCATGTCTGACTCTTTGCGACCCCGTGGACTGTAGCCTACCAGGCTCCTCCGTCCATGGGATTCTCCAGGCAAGAATACTGGAGTGGGTTGCCATTTCCTTCTCCAGGGGATCTTCCCTTCCCAGGGATTGAACCCAGGGATCGAACCCGGGTCCTCCTGCATTGGAGGCAGACGCTTTAACCTCTGAGCCACCAGGGAAGCCTTTGTATAAATAAATCTCCGTTAAGCATTAAGCTATTATTACTCTTGCCGCTGCTTCCGTGAAAACTGAGGTTCACCTGGGAAACTACCCTTTAAGTGTGTGCAAACCTGGACCTTGTGGTGTGTCTGTCTCTGTCACTTGGGGTTACATCTCATTTGGCTGTGAAGCTGTGAGTTGGACAGATTCTAATAATTTGTGGATTGTCAGGTTTTTTTGAAAGCGCAAATGAGATCATGTCAGTGGCTTCCCATTAATCTTAGGATAAAATAGCAAAGAGAGGTGGACCTTTGCCAGCCTCACTGGCCTCCGCTGCAGCTGCACTCCTCCACACCACTGTCTGCACACACACACACACACACACACACACTCCCCTTCACACGCCCACACGTACCCCTGACCCTGAGACTGCAGAGGTGTCCCAGGGAGCTTCTTGCCCACGTTCAGTTCTTTTTTGCCCAGATCTTCTCCCAGGCAGTCCCTTCTGGTCCCTTTTTACCTAGCTGGCGTTTCTCATCTTTTAAAAGCAGCTTCTGGAAAGCTACCCTGAGGTCCAACCCATCTCAGGGCAGGACCTAGTAGAGCCTAAGGCAGTCATGTGGGGCCTGGTGTGGGGAGTCAGGGTGGGCACCCAGAGCTCATCTTAAGTGGTCCGTAATCCCAGCTAGTTTCCCTTTCTTTCCATCCCCTAATGTCCTGCTCATCTTGTTGACTCTCATCATCCTTGTGATCACTTGCCCAGTGACTGCCTTCCTGCTTTGGTGAAAGACGCTGACGGGCGGGCCAGTGGCCACTTTCCACTGGTCCATCTGCAGGGCCACACAGCACTTGACCTACAGTCAGAGCTGAATGCCTGAATGTCTGAGTGAGGGGTAAGCCCACGAGTTCAAGTCAACTTCACATTTTTGTGTTTTACCTGCAGCCTGTGGGCTGGATTACAACAAAGCGTTTGTCACGAGCCCTGCAACAGAGGAAAACCCACCAACCTTCCTTAAATGTCTTTACATTCCTTTTAATTTCATAACCTTTCCAGCAATCCCTTGCTTGTGAGACTTCAGTCCAACCATCCCTAAGGGCTAAAAAGCTGAGATATAATTTTACTGTTAGAGGAAATATATTTCTTGCACAGTCTACAAATGTAGCCTTCCAGTAGTCATATACAGACATGAGAATTGGACCATAAAAAAGGCTGAGCCCTAAAACTGATGCTTTTGAACTGTGGCGTTGGAGAAGACTCTTGAGTCCATTGGACTGCATGGAGATCAAACCAGTCAATGCTAAAGGAAATCAACCCTAAATATGGACTGGAAGGACTGATGCTGAAACTGAAGCTCCAATATTCTGGCCACTTGATGTGAAGAGCCAATTCAGTGGAAAAGACCCTGATCCTAGGAAAGTTTGCAGGCAGGAGATGAAGAGGGCGACAGAGGATGAGATGGTTGGATGGCATCACTGACTCAATGGACATGAGTTTGAGCAAACTCTGGGAGACTGTGAAGAACAGGGAAGCCTGGTGTGCTGCAGTCCATGGGGTCTCAAAGAGTCGGACACAACTTATCGACTGTTGTTCAACAGTGAAGCCTAAACAAATCAGATGCCCAGTTTCAAGCATACCATTGGTGGTTTTTTGACTGTTTTCTGTACAGCTTCGCACCTCCAAATCTTATTATAGGTGAAAATCAGATCACTTTGGGTTCCTTTGGCTTAGTTTTAAAGTCTCTTCCAGAGCAAATGCCCTATATTGGGTGGGAATTGTGGCTCTACACAGATATTTTGCAGGATATTTGCAGAGTGGCTGTGATTTGTCCTGTGTATTTTACTCGCCTCCCTCTTTATAATTTTGAATAAGAAATATTGGACACAGCTGAAGTATATGTTCTGAAACTGATTGACATAAAATCAGGTTGTCTATACTCAGTGTCATATAGTCTCGTTTACTGTCTCTTCTGAGATGCAGTCTTGCTCCCTACTCTCCACCTAGAAAACATTTTGCATGTTTTAGCAGCTTTAATTTTTACTTATTTGTGTGTGTGTGTTTTGATTCCTTGGTCGTTTCCTACTTTGGAAACAGGTACAGGTACAGGTGGAGAAGGAAATGGCAACCCACTCCGGTATTCTTGCCTGGAGAATCCCAGGGACAGAGGAGCCTAGTAGGCTGCTGTCTGTGGGGTCGCACAGAGTTGGACACGACTGAAGCGACTCAGCAGCAGCAGCAGCAGCAACAGGTCCAGGTCCAGGTCCTCCTAAATGGCCATTCATGGCAGTGGGACATTGCCTGTTTCTCCGGAATAGACCTTTTCAGTCCCAATTTGACTCACTTTTGTCAGGTGGTTCCTTTAGTAGATTTTATTCAGATGTCTTTTCCGTTTTCCACTTGTACTTTGGGGAAGGAAAGAACTGATGATGCTGGCAATCAGAAACGTAACAACAGGAAAGTCTACATATTTAGCAATGCTGCTGCTGCTGCTAAGTCGCTTCAGTCGTGTCCGACTCTGTGCGACCCTATAGATGGCAGCCCACCAGGCTCCCCCGTCCTTGGGATTCTCCAGCCAAGAACACTGGAGTGGGTTGCCATTTCCTTCTCCAGTGCATGAAATGAAAAGTGAAAGGGAAGTCGCTCAGTCGTGTCCAACTCCCAGCGACCCCATGGACTGCAGCCCACCAGGCTCCTCCATCCATGGGATTTCCCAGGCAAGAGTACCGGAGTGGGGTGCCATTGCCTTCTCCGTTAGCAATGCTAATACTGAAAATATGTCATTAAAAATGAGACTTTTTGAATATTGTGTTGGTTGCTTATTAGACATGGTGATCATTAAATTAATATCATTCCTCACTCCTGAGTGCTGTAGTTTGCCTTTCCGGGTCCACTATCATTTCGGGCTTACCCCACTTCCTTTCTCTTCGTGAAAACAACACCGAATATCTCAGCTTTCTGAATCCCTTTCTTCTCTCAACTTTTAACTAAACTTTTTACATTTAATTATAAATTGTTTCTCATATATTTTTCCACTAGTTTCAGTTTGTGTCTAATCTTCCTGACTCCAGGATAAACTATATGTCAGCTTTTGCAGTCAGGACTGAACTGAAATGTATCCATTCAACCCGTAAATATTTACTGAGCACATATTCTGCTCTAGACAGCAGGGTACAACAGTGACTAAAACACAACCCTCCCATCTCAGAGGGCTGGCATTCTGATGGCTGGAGACATCGAAGCAAATCAATACTGTAACGTAACGTCTGGATGCAGACATGAGGGAAAAAAACACCAAAAGGAACAAGAGAGAAGCAGGGAGGTGCTGCTGCTTTACCCAGTGTGGGTGGCAAAGGCCCCTCTCCTAGGGTCCGGGGAGAGGAGAGATGCGGGCACGTCTCTCAGCCCGTGGACAGGAGGGAACCTGGTGGGCTCCAGGGCAGCAGAGCAGCTGGTGAGCCTAGAGCTGAGGGCTGTGCCAGTGCAGAGAGTGTAGCAGGGACCTGGGGAAAGGCGCTCTGAGTCGTGGAGGGGGGAGCCCTGGAGAGCCGAACGAAACAGTGACACACTCACACTTGCCTTATAGAAGGGTTCCTCTGTCCTCGTATGGATATTAGATTGTACGGCAGCATTTCTCAGTGTTTTGACCGTTAACCACCTTAGTAGACGCATTGTTAAAAGATTGATTGATTGATTTGGCTGCGTCCGGTTTTAGTTTGCAGCACGAGGAATCTTTGCAGCATGCAGGCTTAACTGCTCCACCGCATGCGGGATCTTAGTTTCCCTGACCGGGGATCTAGCCCGTGTCCCCTGCATTGCAAGGGGAATTCTTAACTGCTGGTCCGTGAGGGAAGTCTCGTAAACTCGATTTACATCGTGACCTAGAATAATATGTGTATGTGCGCCGTGGGTTTATATCAGGAATAATAGTTCCATGAACTAATCATTTACAAAGCACGATGCACTTTATATCAGTAAGTCCACTCCGGCGTTTCTTTTCCTCTTGCTTTGTGAAGTGACCAGAACACAGTAACGCACTAAGTACATCCCCCCCACCTCCGCCCCCGGTGTGAAACATCCGCCCCCGGTGTGAAACATCCGACCGCAGAGTTCAGGGAGGAGGCTGAGAGGAGAGCTGACATTTGGAAGGCTCACCAGCCAAAAGCCATTGCCTTGCATGAGACCACCATGTGAGCCCATGAGCATAGGGAAGAGAAAAGGTCCAGGGTGTTTAGAGATACTGACCCCCCCACACCCTGAGTAGGAAGATGGGGAGACTGGCAGGGAAACCAAGGAAATGAGGAAACCGGCAGAAGATGACATCCTGGAAGTCAGCTGAAAAAGATGCTTAGTGCATAGGAATCGCCTGCCATAGGGGACTCAGTAAGCTGAATTGATCTTCATGGTCCATTAACTTAACTAAAAATTAAACGCCTTGAACCATTTATATCTTAAGCATTTACTACCTCTTGGGAAACACCAAGTGTTATTACCTAACATATCTAGGAATAGAGTATTTTCACACATTTGACATGAAACTGTGTTCTAGAAAGCTCATGATATACCTTCCCGTACCAGTAGTTTGGAATTTACAGAAATTAATGTGTATGCCTTCATTATGGCATCTACTTCTATTAAATCCTCTCTCCTCATCTGCTGATATAGTGTCTCATTGCCAGCATCTAAAAATGCAAACTAAGGTGTTACTGTAATATGGGATCATCAATAGATAGGAAAAGGAGGCCCATTGGTGGGGCTTGCATGCTGTGGGGTGGGGGTGGGGCGGTCCAAGGCAGAGGAGGTTGTGGGGAACCCCCCCCCCAACTGTATGGTGTTTTCATGGAATGCACACCAACTGATGTTATCAGATCAACATCAGTCATTTACTTTCTGGGTAACTGTGCATAAACTGCTTAAGATTCCTAAAGCCTTGGTTTCCATATATCTATAATGGGAATCATAGTAAAACTATTTTCACTGGTTGTTGTGATTGTTAAATCACAAAGTTCACAGAGTAGGTCCCACTTCTCTAGGTCAGGTTACCACCGCTGATGTCCTTTTAGTTCTTTGAAGGTCCCCGAGTCATCTCACATTCTCCCTTCAACCCGCAGTGCTCCCCCAGACCTGCAAAAATTCATCACTCAGAGGAGCCCCCAGACCTGCAAAAATTCATCACTCAGAGGAGCCCCCAGACCTGCAAAAATTCATCACTCAGAGGAGCCCCCAGACCTGCATCTGTTCCTCTCTCAGAGCGGAGTCCAAGCAATGGTTCTTCAGGAAAATCTCCCCAACTGTCCTCAGACCCTTCACACACTCCTTCCCATGTTTCCTTCTCCCAGTTGCAATTTTACACTGTTTACATGGTGATTTGGTTAACTTTGTCCCAAGACCACAAGCTTGAAGAAGGTTTGTTCCTGTTCTGTGTATCGCTGTGTCTCCACGGCGTCTAGTCCAGAGCCGGATGTTCCACGGGTATTTGTTCAATGAATATGACCGTGATTTTACTGTGCTGCTGGTTGGGTGATGGGTCCTTTAAGAGGCTATTAAATTGAGCTGAGATCTGACTGACATCTTCCACGTGGGGTCCAGCCAGTAGCCACACATCCCTTATGTAAACATTCTTTTTCACTTAAAGCTGACAGCCTATTCGTCTTGGGTTTTGTTTTCTGACTCATCTCTTTAAATTCCTCCTGATGACTTTGTTCAATACTTTTTGCTATTTTTCACGGCACCCATGAGACTCCTTTTGTAGTAAACTTGTAATTCCTACTGAGGTGTACATGGTGGACAGTCATGGAATATTTGTTGACTTTACAACAGCATCTCTGACATCCTTGTTTATTATTTAGTGCTGAAATCATTCCTAAACTTCTCCTGATGACTGTTTATTGCATGCTTTTAAAATAATTGCCCTCTTAGGGACTGAGTTGTTTAGTTTTCAGATTTTGCTTTCTGTTGGTCCATCGCAAAATGTGTCAGTGCTTTACTTGACTATATAAGAATGGATAAAATATTTATTTTTCTTTTTAAAAAATAAACCAAATTCTCCAAAGCATCATTAATTCAGAGAAGTTATCATGGTGCTTCTGAGAGCACTGCGATGCCATTTACTTTAAAATTGCGCTTCCTATGGAATAGTTAGTGCAAGCCTCAGGAGTTGTTTTTACCTGCTAATTGCAAGCTGCACACTGACAGAATCTGTTACATAATTTGTAAGAATTAAATCTTAGGAGAAAAATGTTCCAGTTCCATCCAGAGGTGAGGTAAGGGGTGGGAGGACTGTTCTGATTTTACGTCTCTCTCAAAAAGGTGGACTTTCAGGTGGATTTAGGTGGAATTTAGGGTGGATTTAAGATGATCTTTATTGTGACAATGAGATTCTTTCATATCAATGTCTTATAGAAAGATTTGTGAAGAAACGTTTTTAAAGTTTTTGATGATTTCACATTGATGCTTGAAAATCCAAATAAAAACACTGGCGTATCTTCAGCCTTATGTGATGTTATCCAACTCAAAAGGTTAGGCACCTCTCCACCTTTAATCTTCCAAGGACCAAAACAAATCTTATGACTACTTCTCAATAGTATAAGACTATGGTTCCCAGGTGGCTCAGTGGTAAAGAATCCACCTGCCAATGCAAGAGACCTGGGTTCCATCCCTGGGTCAGGAAGATCCCCTGGGAAAGGAAATGGCAACTCATTCCAATATTCTTGCCTGGGGAGTCCCATGGACAGAGGAGCCTAAGGGGGCTATAGTCCATGTGGTCACAAAAGAGTCACATGTGACTTAGTGACTAAACAACAGTTCAGTTCAGTCCCTCAGTCGTGTCCAACTCTTTACAACCCCATGAACTGCAGCACACCAGGCCTCCCTGTCCATCACCAACTGCCAGAGTCTACCCAGACTGATGTCCATTGAGTCAGTGATGCCATCCGACCAGCTCATCCTCTGTCGTCCCCTTCTCCTCCTGCCCTCAATCTTTCCCAGCATCAGGGTCTGTTCCAATGAGTCAGCTCTCCACATCAGGTGGCCAAAGTATTGGAGTTTCAGCTTCAGCATCAGTCCCTCCAATGAACACCCAGGACTGGTCTCCTTTCGGATGGACTGGTTGAATCTCCTTGCAGTCCAAGGGACTCTCAAGAGTCTTCTTCAACACCACAGTTCAAAAGCATCAATTCTTCCACACAGTTTTCTTTATAGTCCAACTCTCACATCCATACATGACTACGGGAAAAACCATAGCCTTGACTAGACGGACCTTTGTTGGCAAAGTAATGTCTCTCCTTTTGAATATGCTGTCTAGGTTGCTCATAACTTTACTTCCAAGGAGCAAGCATCTTTTAATTTCATGGCTGCAATCACCATCTGCAGTGATTTTGGAGCCCAGAAAAATAAAGTCAGCCACCGTTTCCACTGTTTCCCCATCTATTTCCCATGAAGTGATGCCATAGTCTTAGTTTTCCGAATGTTGAGCTTTAAGCCAACTTTTTCACTCTCCTCTTTAACTTTCATCAAGAAGCTCTTTAGTTCCTCTTCACTTTCTGCCATAAGGGTGGTGTCATCTGCATATCTGAGGTTATTGATATTTCTCCCAGCAATCTTGATTCCAGCTTGTGCTTCCTTCAGCCCAGTGTTTCTCATGATGTACTCTGCATAGAAGTTAAATAAGCAAGGTGACAATATACAGCCTTGACGTACTCCTTTTTCTATTTGGAATCAGTCTGTTGTTTCATGTCCAGTTCTAACTGTTGCTTCTTGACCTGCATATAGGTTTCTCAAGAGGCAGGTCAAGTGGTCTGGTATTCCCATCTCTTTCAGAATTTTCCACAGTTTATTGTGATCCACACAGTCAAAAGCTTTGGTATAGTCAATAAAGCAGAAATAGATGTTTTTCTGGAACTCTCTTGCTTTTTCCATGATCCAGTGGATGTCAGCAATTTGATCTCTGCTTCCTCTACCTTTTCTAAAACCATCTTAGACATCTGGAAGTTCACACTTCATGTATTGCTGAAGCTTGGCTTGGAGAATTTTGAGCATTACTTTACTAGCATGTGAGATGAGTGCAATTGTGCAGTAGTTTGAGCATTCTTTGGCATTGCCTTTCTTTGGGATTGGAATGAAAACTGACCTTTTCCAGTCCTGTGGCCACTGCTGAGTTTTCCAAATTTGCTGACATATTGAGCACAGCACTTTCACAGTATCATCTTTTATAATTTGAAATAGCTCAACTGGAATTCCATCACCTCCAGTAGCTTTGTTCGTAGTGATGTTTCTAAGGCCCACTAGACTTTACATTCCAGGATGTCTGGCTCTAGGTGAGTGTGAGTGATCACACCATCATGATTATCTGGGTCGTGAAGATCTTTCTTGCACAGTTCTTCTGTGTATTCTTGCCACCTCTTCTTAATATCTTCTGCTTCTGTTAGGTCCATACCATTTCTGTCCTTTATTGAGCCCATCTTTGCATGAACAATATCAATATAAATATGTAGTATCCTTTTAAAAAAAAGAATAAGATCTGAGGCCAGAGTTTATTTTTAAAGTATATTCCCTGGCAGCCTACCGTCCATGGAATTACAAGGAGTCAGACTCGAGTAAACAACTCAGCAAGCACATTGTGACAGTGTGATGGTTGTATGAAGTGAAAAGAAGGTTCTGTTAGTTCAGATAAAAAAATGAAAAAAAGCCTCAAAAGGTGTATAAATACATTCAATCATTAATATGATGTTCCTGAAGGAGGTGAGTCACTGTTTCTCTCTGATCTTTGTGGGGAGAGAAGGTATTGGATTTCCTCCAGGAGGACCTTGCCAGCAGAAGTTGCTTAGCATTTATTAAAACTATTGATGACTTTCTACCCCTGCTTTGCAGGACTGATGTAGCAATTTGCTTAACTATTCCACTGGGTATGTCATATAAGCTATGAAAAATGTCTTCTTTTTTCATCTTCTGAGTACGTTGAAAATGTTGAATTACACATTTTAAAGACCAACTCAACAGAGTGATGGAGTGTGCTGAACATTTAATCCTTTCCGACATATGACTTTCTCCCAGCTCTGATTTGTCTGCAGGGCAACTCTAGCTGGTCATCTCCCACCAGTTACATATGTGTTTAGGTACAGCAAGAACATTCATTACACAGGTAACAGAAGTGTGGGTAAGAGCATTTTAAGCAAAATCATTAGAAACTTTACTCCTTTCCACGATCACACTTCTCTGCTTCCAAACCATAAAGGATTATGGGAACAGGGTGCACAGCCAAAGCAGAATAAAGAAGGGAAGGTGGGAAGAGCTGCAGTCAGTTAACTCAGAGATTAAATCATCCGTCTTGCAGGTACTCCCAAACCTGGACGTCTTGTCTGTGAGAAGACTCTGACCTTTGGTAGGACAACAGTTACCGCATCTTTGCTGAGACCCAACAGCTGGAGCAGTAGACCGAGCTGAAAAGGGGAAGAGTTCTCAGGGTAGAATGGCAGAGTGCCCAGAAATAAGGGGGGGGGGATCCCCAGTTATAGATTATAGTGTTTTCCTTAAAATTTTGATAGTCGTAACTCCAGTTGACCTGGTAAGAGAACACACTTCTTATACACCCGACAACCCTCTGAAGTCAGAATAATATT